>NW_005871066.1:6131640-6209113 GCF_000147115.1 Myotis lucifugus
CACTAAACATAATCTAAATCCCGATATATGGTAAAGGGAAGCAAAAGACCAGTTTTGCTTTCCTTAATTTTCCTGTTTCAAAACTCCATTTGTAATATATCTCTACTAAATCTAAATCCATTAAAGAAAGGAAATTTTCAAATGGAGTATGAAAATCCCCGGCTTCCCGGATTTACCCATTTCCTCATGTGGTGTCTTCCATGAATGAACAGCCTCAGAAAAGAAAACATTATGTTCTTATTGTACACAACACACTAAAATGAAAATGGTATAAAGAAAAAAGAGTTATAGGCTATAAAATGCTATATTTGATTTCAAAGGATCCCGAAGGCGAAATGAATTTTACTGGCAATTTCCTCCAGCGCTGGAAACCCAGAAGAATGGTCACCCAGCCTGCCTTTGCGCGGACACAGCGCAGGAAGTGCTCGCCCAGGGTGGACAGTCCTCTCAGCAGCCACTTGCCTCACATTTGGAAATAGCTGAATGAGGACTCCGCTTCCCAATCTTCCTGCTCTTTCTCCATCCTCCCTGGCCCCACCCTCACTAGCCTCCTTTCTTTGATGGAGAGTCTAAGATTCCTCCCAGCTGAAACCAATGCCATAAATGTTAGAAGACAGCGATTCACATTCATCCCAGAATCCGCCTCTGCAAATGTCCTCCCATTGGTCCTTTTTTCTTTTTTTTTTTTACATTTAGTTATCTTTTTATTCTCTTCTAAATAAGGTGAGACTTTGGGGGGAAACTCTGAAGTGACAGAAACCTGGGAAGCTGGTTAAAAGAGCCACCTACTTGTCTTCTCTTTGGTGTCCACAAGAAAAAAAAAACATGGGAGACCCTTCTAGGGAAAGGCTCCACCAGTGCCCACAGGGCCCAAGCCCTTGCCTTCCACTGCGTCTTCTCCAGAAACCCAGGGCCAGCTTGGACTGCACCTGGCCATGTCCCTCTCAGAGAAACCTCCCCTGCAATTTGCCACAGATAAACGTTGAGGGGTGGCTGACAGCTTTAACATCTGCAGAGTTCAGAGGAAGGGAGCTCAGAAGCAACCCTGGCCGCCCCCACTTCCTTCTGTCTGAGGGCTCAGAGGTGGCCTTCTCCACTGAACCCTGCAAGCAGAAAGGCTGGCCACCCCAAGGGACACAGGAACAAAGACAACAACCTCCCTGCGGCAGATTCATTTACAACCAGCTGTGCACCAATAGCTCAAGGGCCCTAAAGAGTGACGTGCCCTGGGTGGTCACTTTTGAGTCACTGGGTGACAGAGGTGACTGAGGGTGCCACCTGCCCACAGAGGAGACGACATGCACACAGCGAAACATTCGTTTCCTCTTACACCTGTAGCAGACACGGGCCCTCTGGCCTCTGGGAAGAGTGATGCTGACCATGCTGTTGTCTCAGAACCTTCATACTTAGGTTTAAAACAAAACAGGGACAGAAAAAGCAAACTGAGCCCTTTGTACCTGTTTCATTTGTTCTTTGGGTGTCAGTCTCTGGTCCAAACTCAGGGTAAATAGTTTCCCTCCAGGGCAACCCCAGCCCCCAGCCAACTAGGCCACAGTGAAACTGGGGCAGGGGTGGCATCAGGAACTGGCTTCGCTCTTTTTCCAAGAGGCAAAGCCTAGGAGGGAGCCCCTAGATGTCATCATCTTTCACTAAAACAGAGGGAGCGTTTGTTTTAAGGTGTTTTTGTTGTTAGTACTTAACGTAAGTCAACATGCCTCATGTCTGCCAAATAAGACGGAGACATACATTTCATTAACAGAACTCTGTTACACCATACAAGTTAACCACCACCCTCCTACATGGCTGCCCAGCCAGATCCCTACAATTAGTAAACTTATCAAGTGCATCCCATATGCCAGGCACTCTTCTGAGAGTTTGACCTTTGCTACATTCACTCTTTAATTCTCCAACAATTCTAGAGATAACGATTATTATTACTATCCCAAATTTACAGTAAAAAAAAAAAGTGAAACATAGAAGTCACACAGCTTGCCAAATATCTTCCAACTAATAGGACAGGACAGTATTGAAAGCTGAGCAGTCTAATTCCAGTTTCAACTTAGGCTAACCATGATTCTACTCAGCCTTTCTTGTTCTCTGACAGAAAAAATTGGAGAGGCTGTAGATGTTCTATCCCATGTGCCCTTGACCAACATAAATTCCACTGCAGCGACATACAGACAATTTCAGCCCGCTGCCAGCTTCCCTTCTCACTCTGCTGCATCTCTTCGTTGTATGTGAGCTTTCTCCAACACCCTGGAGTTTGCTGGGCTGCACCTGCAGTGGCAATCCTCAAACAGGGGAAACAGGAGCTGGCGGATAAATGCCCCCGCTTCCCCATCCTCTGGTGAGCTGATTCTGAAGAATGTGCCACAGTTTTCGGTATCCCCAGCACAACAGAGCCCCAGCTGCCCACAATGGCAACCTGCCTGTCGATGCAACTTCTAGGCCTCTCTCTCCCCAATGTTCACTTGTATTTCTTGAGAACATTTCCCTAGTAAATTACCTGTACCCATGCCCCTGGATCAAGGTCTGCTTTTGGGAAAACCCAAACTAAGGTACCTCCCAATGCTATTTTTGAATCACTTTTAAATCTTCTACTAAATTTAAGTAATTACTTCATTAGTTTAAGAATTTAAATAACTTATCTTTAAGCGTACCCTAGATAGTTCCGGCATTAATTATACATTCTGTGATGATTTTATGTTATGAGCTGAACTAGAGCATGACTTGGGGAAAAATAAAAGAGGCTAGCATGATTTTCCTCCAGGCCACCAGCCAAGCCCAATAGTAGCTGGGAAAGAAAGGGAAGGGAAAATGGCAAAACAATGGAAGAAGAATATGAGACAGGAATTTTAAACTTAATCACTACAAGGCAAGTAAAATTCAGGTCTTTGCCCAACCCCATCAGCCCAACCCCGTGGACTCCCAGCACCAAATTACAAAACCGATTCATTCTCAAGAATATATCTGAAAAGAGTAAGTTCATTAATTCATTTGCTTTTTGGATATGCTCAAAGGGAGTTCTTGGTAGTTAGAAATATAAATCAAACTGAGCTAACAAACTGGAAAACTATTTCATGTGCTTAATTAAATCACCCCACCAATTGTTACTGTGTTTATAGGTCACAGTCATACTCTTCTAATTCCAGGAGTACACTTAGGAGATGCTAAAAAGTGCTGTTGATAATTCACTAATGCTAAGGTGCTGCTATCTTACAGATGAACAATTCAGATTAGAAACACCTTGGGAATGGGAAAAATAAAGGCTATTTTAAAAAGTATCCTAAATGAAACATTACCATTTTAGTTAATTTACTACACTGAAAAATAACATTTTAATAATCAGATGTCACATTCAACTGCTACTGTTGCATGAATAAACTGACATATTTAGAAAAATAAGGTAACCAACGATCATAAAATTATTGACATTTCTCTAATATACAGCTTTTGCATGAACTTGTTGCCTTAACATGCTTCGTATGGTTATTGTTAAAAAAAAAGTGTGTAAGTTTTATTGAACAATGCAGTAAACAACCATAAAAAGCATGCACAAATTGTTAGTAGAGTCTGCTACTTGTGGCACACAAAATTCACTGGTGGACTGTGCTTCATCAAAACATTCTCTCTCCCGCTAAAAATTGAGAAGTTTTATAGCACACAAACAAAAGACATGGTCCTCTCCCCTCTGAACCAAGTTTACACGTTCCCTTCCAGAGTCAAAGCAAGGAAAATGTACAACTTTCTCAATTAATTTATTAGAGAGAAAACTTAACTGAAAATAAGTACAATATACTAGTATAATTATAAAAATTTAGCTTTTTATCCAGAATCACATAAAAGTTAGAAAAAAGTCAAAGTTACCTTCGATTTTGATATTCACACAAAGTGAAATTAAGAACATGAACTAATGACAGGAGGAATAAATTCTTCCCTTTATTTTGACCTTTATATTCTGTCCTGTTCTTAGTCTTCAATGACCAAAGGCTTATAATAAAATTTCAGGTTTGTTTACCAACTAGAACAGAGCACAGAATTGTTTGCTTTTGGTTATTTTGGAATTGTATTGTTAGCTCTACGAAAAATTGGTGTGTATTGCAAGGTTATTTGTCAATTTTATTAATTTCTTAATTACTATGCTGTTCATATTAGAAAATTTGGAAAACAAACAGAAATATAAGGATGGGAAAACCAATCTTACTTATGATTCTATCCAGAGACAAAAGTTAATATTTTGCTATACTACCTCCACTGTTGCCATTCCTTTTTGTTGTTGTTATATAATTTTGCATTTTAAAATTAATATTCTATAATAAGTACTCCCTTCCTATGAAAAACTACCAGTAACTTTAATTTTAGTGAATGTACAATATTCCTAAAATAAGTATTTTTCATTCTCACCCCCTTTCCCCTCCCCTTGGTCAACCATCAGCTTGTTCTCTATAACTATGGTTCTGTTTCTGCTTTGGGGTTTTTTTAATTCACTTATTTTGCTTTATTAGATTCCACAAAAAGTGTGATCATACAATATTTGTCTTCCTCTGTCTGACTTATTTCTCTTGACATAATGCCCTCTAGGTCCATCCATGTTGTTGCAAATATTCTTTTTACATATCACATCTTCATCTATTGGACATCTAGGTTGCTTCCACATCTTGGCTATTACTAGCAATGAATGCTGCAATGAAAATAGAGCTGGAGATATCTTTTTAAATTAATGTCTTCATTTTATTCAAATAAATACCCAGATATGGAACTGCTGGATCATTTGGCAGCTCTATTTTTAATTTTTTGAGAAATATCCATACTGTCGTCCATAGTGGCTGCACCAGTTGACCATCCCACCAACATTGTATGAGGGTTCCCTTTTCTCACCAATACTTGTTATTTGTTGATGTATTGAGGATAGCCATTCTAACAACTTTGAAGTGACACCTCATTTTAGTTTTAATTTGCATTTCCCTGATGATGATGAATATCTTTTCATACATTGTTGGTCATTTGTATGTCCTCTTGGGAGAAATGTCTATTCAGGTCCTCTGCCCATTTTTTAATTGGATTGTGTGTGTGTTTTTTTGGTGTTAAAATATATGAGTTCTTTATATATTTTGGACATAAACCCTTTACTAGATGTATCAATAGCAAATAAGTCTCCCATTCAGTGTTGTTGTTTTTTCTTTTTCATATTATGGATAATTTCCTTCACTGTGAAAAGCTTTTTAGTTTGAGGTAATCCCATTTGTTTATTTTTTCTTTTGTTTTCCTTACTCCAGGATATATAGCCAAAAAGATATTGCTAAGATTAATGTCAAAGCTTTACTGCCTATATTTTCTATACGTTTTTTAATGTCAGGTCTAACATTTAAGTCTTTAATTCATTTTTAATTTATTTTTTAATATGGTGTAAGTGGTTCAATTTAATTTTTATATGTATCTGCCCAGTTATTGCCAATACCAGTTATTGAAGAGACTATCTTTACCTCAAGTATACTAATATCCTTGCCTCCTTTGTTATAGATTAATTCAAAATAAGTATTTATTTATTTCCCTAATGCTAGATATTGATGTGCTTTGTGGTACTTCATTACTGTGCACAATTCTGCAAGTGCCTTCATTTTCATTCATCTAAGGAGATTTATGAGGAAATAAAGGATGGATAATTCCAAATAGAATTATCGAGTTAAGAATAGCGCTTTCAGGCTCTATATGTGATTGTGCAGTTGCTTTACTTCCAGCAGATCATGAACCTATATGTCTTACTATACATTAGGCAACACCAATTAGTGTTTATGTTTAAAAATTAGTGATTAAAACATTGATAATAAAAAGAGAAAGTAATACTTGAGCTATTTTTATTTGTATACTAGAGGCCCAATACACAAAATCTGTGCAAGGGGCTCGGCCTCACAGCCCTGGCTTCGTCTGGAAGGTCATCCGGAAGAATGTCTGGTCTAATTAGCATATTATGCTTTTATTATTATAGATACTTAATTACTAGTAAGACCAAGTGCTTTTTCATACATCACTTTAACATTAGAATTTCAGTTAATAAAAATTATTTCTTCAAGTTAATTTATTGAGGTTATTGTGGGTTTAACTGGATATATTTGACTGTTCCTTTTATAAAATAACTACCATCATCTTAGGTTATTGTTAGAAATATGTTCCCCACATTTTTTTGTTTTCAATTTATTTATGGTGTTAAAACATTGGCGTTGTTCTAATATATAGGAGGGATTGTCATCTTCAACACTTAAAAAATTTAGTCTACTTATTCTTGAAGATGAACTTTCGAATTTGTTAAATTTCAAAAATTACCCTGTTGAAATGGTGTTTAAAGTTTTGTTAAAATATTAATGAGAAAAATTGACAACTTTACAATATTGAGTCTACCTAGCCAAGAAAATGTTATAGTTCTTTCATGTAGGTCCCATACATATCTTGTAACCATTGTCCTTAAGTATTTTGTACTTGATGTCACTGCTGTTTACCACACATGCAATCTCTCATTACATTTTTGGATTATATAGGAAAAAAACTGTTTCTGTACACTGCTTTTGTATTTAGTACATGCTTAACTCTATTAGTTATAAATTTTTCTTAAATGTATTATTCTTTAAAGAAGGTTTTTATCCTTACTTGAAGATATGTTTACTGATTTGAGAGAGAGAAACATCGATGTTTGAGAGAAACATTAGTAGATTACCTGCCCACACATACCCCAACTGAGGATTGAACCCACAACCTAGGTATGTGCCCTGACCGGAATCAAACTCTCAACCTTCTGGTGTATGGAACAACGCTCCAACCAAATGAACCACCAAGCCAGTGCGTATTCTTTAGTATTATATGTAGTACCACTATAAGTAGACTCTTCCTTTAATCTAACAAATGTAATTGTTTTAGTGAACAACCTGTACTTGTTAGTGTGCATTCAGAGATCAACTTTATTCTCTCTCCCAAATTCCATCCCACTCTTTGGATTTAGTATTTCCCAAACCCTAGAAAAATATTGTGACTATCTCATCACCTTTCCCATCTTTCTTAGGTAATGAATATGTAGGCTTTTTGTTCTTATATTAAAATAAGCCAGTCTAATCCAAGAATGACATCAGTAAAATTCAAAACTCCTATGTAAATTCAACTCCTAGGTTTCCTATAATGTTAATAACTGAAATAAGTTCTAATATGTTATCATTATATGTTATCCTATATAATAAAAGCCTAATATGCTAAGTGTCTGGTCGGCCGTTCAACCAATCAAAGCATAATATGCTAATGATATGCTAAGGCCACTCAACCGCTTGCTATGACATGCACTGACCACCAGGGGGCAGACGCTCTGACCAGTAGGCTAGCTTGCTGCTGGGGTCCAGCCAATTGGGACTGAGTGAGATGGGCCAGACACACCCTAAAGCCTTCCCATGGTCCCTCCCCAGCTGGCCAACCTCCCATGTCCATCCCCAGTCCCGATAGTGAACTTGTGGGGTCCCTCGGCCTGGCCTGCACCTTCTCACAATCTGGGACCCCTCAAGGGATGTCGGAGAGCTCGTTTCGGTCCCATCCCGCAGGCCAAGCCGAGGGACTCCACTAGTGCACGAATTCATGCACAGGGCCTCTAGTATATAAATATATTATAATAATACTAGGGGCTCAGTGCACGAAAATTCATGCACTGGGAGGATGAGAGGATGGAGGGGGGTCCCTCAGCCCGACCTGCACCCTGGAAGCCCTCTCCAATCTGGGAGTTTCCGTCTGTCTTTGCAATCATATGAGCAAATTGTCTGAGACCCCCAACCCAGTTTGGTTTGTTGCTCACAGAATAATAGAGGCATGTTTTTTTCTTTGCTCCATTGGTGGAGATTTCCTGGAAGTTTTAGGGTATCTTCCCTTTAATTTTTCCTAGACACTCTGATTTTACTTAGGTCTCTCACCTTTGCTTTTCCTCCATCCCAACCGCAACAGTAACTTGCTTCAGGCTCACTTTGCTCTAGTGTCTAGGAGAGCCGTCTGCCACCAGAACTATGATTCCCAGCATTCCTGGTGCTCCCCATGCTCTAGGCTTCTGCTTCTGGTCCTGGGGCCGCCACCAAAAACTACTATTCCCAGAATTCCTGGTGCTCCCCACGCTCTGGGTTTTCCCTGACCAAGGGAGCCATGTCCCCCCAAGTTGCTGGCTCTCCAACTCTGCTCTGTGTATGCAAATTACCCGCCATCTTTGTCGGGTTAATTTACATACTCACTCCTCATTGGCTGGTGGGTGTGGCTGGGAGTGTGGCTGGGAGTGTAGCGGAGGGACAGTTAATTTGCATGTTTCTCTTTTATTATATAGGATAATTATCCTATTTGCTATTATTTTAGAATTTACTTTCTTAAATTATATTAAATTATATACTCTTGTTTCCCAAATTGCATTCCCAGACACACTAGCATCCCTTGATATGTTAATAGATGTTTGGGATAGAAGAGGAGAAAGAAAAGAAAGTTTCTCTAGTCATATAAGAAATAGTCACTACTTACTATTTCTCCATAAGGATTCATAATACACACTAGCATATTACGGTTGTAAAAAATTCTCTAAAAGAATAAACTATTTGTCTTCAGCTTAAATTTGACTAATAAAATGTAATGGAAGAGACAATTCAAGTTCTAGAGCCCAGACATCAAGAGGCCTTGTGGCTTCTGCCTTTGCCTGGTGAACAGGTGTTCAAAGAAGACCATGTAAGAAAGTCTCTCCAGCTTGAAGAATAAAAAAGGTGAAGAGAACCAAGTCACTCCATGTAGCCACAAGCAGCACCAACCAGATATGCGAGTGAAGCCATCCTGGACTTTCTAGCCCAGATAACCAGAGAATTGAAGAGAGTTAGGGATGTGTTCTGAACTAGGCTTTGGTTGCAGGGGTGGGGAACGTCCAGCTCCCGGGCCATATAAGCCCCGAGAAATCATTAGGTCTGGCCCTGCCAAGGCATTAGGGGTGAGTTAATTAAATGTTTGACCAAATATAGCAGGCTAATTTTTAAGGTGATAATTTTGTATCACCTTAAACGCCAACGATGTTATAAATATCCAAATGGCCCTTGGCAGAAAAAAGGTTCCCCACCCCTGAAGTGAAAACAACTATATAAGTGGGCCCCCTAAAATCCAGCAGTACCACCAAAAAAACCTTAGAACCATAAAAAATAATAAATCATTGTTTCAAGACAGGGCCACATGGGCCACATTTATTCTGTTTTTGTAGAACCCTTGAGCCAAAAATGGATTTTACATTTTTAAATGGTTGACAGAAGTCAAGAGAAGAATATCTCATAAGACATGAAAACTATGTGAAATTCAAATTTCTGTGTCCATAAATAAAATTCCACTGGAACCCAGTCACACTCACTCACTAAGTATTGTCTATGGTTGTTATCTTGCTACAATGGTAGAGTTAACAAGAAAGCCTAAAATATTTACTCTCTAGTCCTTTAAGAAAAAGACTTCCCAACCCATTTTAAAGCAATAAGTTCTAGGATAGTATGCTATAAGGCAATAGTTACTTAAGATTTTAAATTTTTTATCTTTTTTTTTTGCATACCACACTGTGTTTTAAAGTTATACCTATGTTTGTATATTTAAATTAGTTATTAATTTCTGAAATATTTCATTATAGCTTAGTTTTCTTTTTTGAAGCTTAGTAAGATATTCTTTGTGACCTAGTCTGTAATCGATGTTTGTAAATGTCCCTCAGAAACTAGAAAAGAATATATGCTCTCTGTTAGCTGAGTATGCAAGTGTGACACATATCTACTACTTCTACCTCATTAAATATACTACATATATCCTCCTCTCTTAATCTGCTTTAGAAAATAGCATGTTAAATTTTTATAAAACAATTATGTTTCTCACAATTTCTAACTGTCTGGTAGTTCTAAATTTATTTCAGAATTTATTTCTATACTTTTATGTGCTTAAAATAGCTGAGAACCATCAATGACTCTTATTTTCCAAGTACAGTATATAGCAATGGCCACCAAAAAGGGCCAATCCCAAACCAGGAAGATCCAGGCCAGCATTCTGATTTTCCTTTTTTATTTCCCTTCATTAAATTGAAAAGAGTTCTGAGACTTAAATAAACTCAGACATTCCAAAGTCTGGATTTTTCTTTTTCCAAAGTTAGCAAATGAGAAAAGAAAAACAGTTCACAATACAGTAAAGGAAAATCATTAAGAAAGGAAATGTATAAATTGAAGGACTAAAAGGTGTGTGTGTGTGTGTGTGTGTGTGTGTGTGTGTGTGTGTGTGTGTGTAAGTGAGGGGCCTGGGGATGACAGAATGTTCACTTACTCTCTTTTCCTAGGAAGGATTGTTTGAAACATAAAATGTACAGCTATAAAAGGAGAATAAGCAATTATTCTGTAAGTACTGTGGAAAAGGCATTGATCATCAGAAGACTCCCATTTCAGTCTCACCAATGGACTGTGTGATGATACTGGGGGAAAACATGTTAAAGTAGAACGACAGTAGGTCCAGTCTGGCACCGGAAGTAGTGAGTAGCTTGCCAAAGCTACTGTGGATTGTGCAGGTGAAGATGGTCAGGAGCATCTGGTCACTAGAGAATATGTCCCGATGCTGGACAGCCGATGGAAGTCAAGACAGCAGGGATGTCAGCTGTCAGGCCTTACTGGAAACATCAGTTGATGTAAGAACAAAGACCCAAGAAAGGCTGGAAAACCAAAGCTAAACGGAGGTAAGAATAGAACCCAAGTGGGGGCCAAGTAGTTGCCAAACAGAACTCAGTCTGAGCCAAAGGCAGGCAGGAATTTGGGCAGGGCAGCAATGAGTCTGGGAGTCTGAGGTTCAAACCAGGGTCACAGGAGAACCAGTCAAACTCTAGATTCTCTACTCAATTCAAAAGTCAAGAGCAAAACAAGGTCAGCCAGAAACGTCTGGAGAGCTGTGCCTACTGCCTCCCCACACCAAGGCCTTTGGAGTTGGCTTTGTGGAATTTCCACCAGATTTCCAGGGGTCTCTGACCAAGATGCTGTTAAATTCTAAATTCTTACTTATAAAGGGGTTAAGTTCAATGATATCCAAATTCTATCCAGCTCACCAAGTTCTATATATCTAAAAATATACATTACATTTCAAAAGAGAAACGAGGAAATTCCTTTTTTTTTTTTATTCAGGGAAACAGTTTACTGGACTCCTACCCACCACCATCACTCTCCACCCTCACCCCACAAGGACATATAAATATCCCACCACTACCACCTAATTCTTTCTACTAAAAGGCAGTGTGGGATGTTTTATAGCCCTCCTGGAAAAAAAAGAAGGGAGGGTGATGAGTGGGATGACATTCCAGTGCATCCTGACTCACTTAAAATCATCATTTGATTCTCAGTCACAAAGAATTCTCCCAACAGGATGGAAAGAGGCCTGGTCATGAGGAGCTTGTTTGGAGTTGCGGTGGTTCCCTGTGCGTTCTGAGAGCCAGAGGGATGCATTCCAGGGCTGTGTTTCATTCTTCTCCCCTCCAGGCTGATTTTATAGTAACAACACATATCCACTTAAATCTATCTCCAAATCACCAACATCCAGAAAATGGACCACATAAAACACAGACATTTTACAAGGGACCATCTATTAGCTGATAATGGCAGAGCTTCCATGGAATGCACCAGAAAACAAATGTGACCCTCACCCAATGTCACCTCTATTTATCCAAATCAGCCCTCTCCAGCGTACGCCAGATAAACCTACCATGATATGATTCAAAGCATTATGGAGGGCTGGGGGGGGGGGGGAGAGGTTACCATAAACTAAATATGTAGGTTGAGGATGTATATAAATCACATGAAATGCAGCCTCATAAGATACTAATAGAAGTTGGGGTGTGGGGGGAAGAGGGTTGGCAGAAGAGACTTTAAATGTGATCAGATGGGAAAGAGACTATTAGTCAAAAAAAAAGTTTCAGAAGAAGAAAACAATAAGTTTCTCTATGTATATTAAAAACATGTAGACATGGGAGAGTCAATTGTTGCCAGGTTTAGAGAGGGGAGGAATTAATCAGAGTTTAAAGAGACTTCCATAGCCTCCCGGCCGGGCAGGAGTATCAGTAAGGGGAAGCTAATCTCTGGGGCTTTTCATTCTCTTCATTCACCTTAGGCAAACACTGCTTGCATGATCCCTCTACCTTCTCCACATTCAAATCCAGGCTGAGGAAAAGGTCGGGGAAAATTTATTTCACTAAGGCAGTGGTTCTCAATCTTCTGGCCCTTTAAATACAGTTCCTCATGTTGTGACCCAACCATAAAATTATTTTCGTTGCTACTTCATAACTGTAATGCTGCTACTGTTATGAATCATAATGTAAATATCTAATATGCAGGATGATCTTAGGCGACCCCTGTGAAAGGATCGTTCGACCGCCAAAGGGGTCGCGATCCACAGGTTGAGAACCGCTGCACTAAGGAATAAGCATTCCTGCTTGAACTCTCCCTGTGTTATTTAAACCTGAAGAGTGGGCAAACTTTTAAGTCAAAAAAAATCTATAATTGCAGATTCTCTAAAATTAGCAAACTAAGTGTAAAGTAGGGTTATATCCCACGGATTGGATGTTCCTTACAGCCCTTCTAAATGATATCATAAGGGTGGCCATTGATAAAATCCCCCCTGTTCTCTAAGCAAACCACTTGTTCAATGAAGCCTTCATATGAAGAAGTAAAAGCCAACTAGGAAGTTGATACATGATGTCCACTTATTATTTGTTTTTAAAACAGTTCAAATGTGAAAGACAAGATAAGGACAGGAAGATGGGGCAGGGAAAGAAGGCAGAAAGGAGGACTGAAATGGGGATTAAGAAAGGGGGGAAGAAGGGGCAGGAGATAGAAAGCTATTAGAAATAAAATATGAGGTAGTGTTATTTTCTACTAAAAATAAAAATTAAGGATATTACAGATGTTATTTAATAGAAAAGTAAGTCAACAGCTTTCAGGAAGGCCAAAGACTCATTAAAGCTTTGAAAGACTTAACCATAAAAATGACACAGGATGTATTTTACTTAGTTCAAAGGCCCAGACTGAACCTTTTCATAGCGTCTGTTAACACTGCAGAGCAACTAAGGGACACACAGAAGTGTTTCATTCTTTATAGAGTACAGTCACAACTGCACGGAACAGAGCAAGTAGAATATTCACAAGTTCCAAAGTCATTGCCAACACTGAGAAACAAATGTCTCCTGAAAAGGAATAGAATACGAGTTATTAAGATCCACTTGTGGTTTAAAAATAAAAATACTAAACACTATGAATAGCCTTTATTAAGAGTGCTACACAAAGTTAAATGTATTCCTGAGTCCTGTGAGCTATTTTAAATTTATTTTTTAAGTTAGCTGGAGCGAGGCCATACAGGCCAACTAGAATGGCATGCCTTGCTTTTGCTAGAATTAAATCAAATCAATACAATACTACCAAGTTATATCATCCTATCAGGACTTGACTGGCAGTTAAATAGAACTTTATGAAATCAAAATTGTGGAAGTTAATTCATATAATTACAGTTTGGAAGAGAAAATCCTCTCCAAAATATGGGATTCATGAATTTTAAAAAATGATATAAACTTTGATAATAAAAAATTCAGGAGCTGTAATTTATGATTCTTGAGGGTTGAGAGTCTCCTAAAATAGACTGAGCACTGTGGTATGCTGAGTGCTATGATAGCAGTTTCTATGCCTGATCTGCTTGTTATTTCTCACTAGGAGGTAGGTCTTGGAATGTGTGTCGTACGTAGGAGAACCTGAGGCTCAGAGCACTCAGAGGACTTGCTCAAGACCCCAGAGTTATCAAAGGAAGACTCTTGTCTCCAATTCAGGCTTTTAACATTAGGTGATCACAACAGCGGTCTCCTAGGTTAGTTCAGACCAAGTCCTCATGTCCGGCTACCACTGCTCCGTTTTTATTTTGACCTGACATTGAGGGATCTTCCCTCTTCCCTTTGGCCAGTTCTGCCAAACTTGGAAGCTTTGGCCTCCCTCACTGAGTGTCTGAAACCCAAATAGGCACTAGAAATAAAATAAAATAAAGATATAGTCTCCTATGTTATGCCCTTATAGGTTCATCAGTTGTAACAAATGTACCCCTCAGGTAGGGAATGTTGAGAAGGGACAGGGGGATATGGGAGCTCTCTGTACTTTCCTCTGAATTTTGCTGTGAACCTAAAACTGCTCCAAAATAAAGTCTTAATAAGAAAAAAGAAGTTGTCTCTACCTTAAGAAATTTACTCTCTTGCCAGGAGGGAGAGGTAAATGAGTGAGGACAATTGAGTGTTGTAGGTGCTTTGATGCGGCAGCAGAGGAGGGGCTGCTGAAATAGACAAGTGCAGAAGGAAAGCTCCTGAAACGTGTGCTCGTGTCAAAGGACTGGTAGTAGCAACCAGTGAGACAAAAAAAAAAAAAAGCTGCATCATTTCAGGGAAAAGGAATGGCCATGTGAGCAGAGAGGCTGAAAACACCAGGCCACATTATAAGGAAGTGCACGTGATTGACAGGCTGGGAAATGCAACTCCAGGTGTTAAGGTCATTCAAATTTTACCCTCACAACCCTGCAGTCCCTGAAAGACCTAGGCAGGCAGTAGAGTGGCCAAATTTACCTTATGGTACAAGATGTCAGTTTTTAAAAATCAACGTTACATTTAAGTATCTTTGAGGTTACAATCCCTCCATCAACGACCAAATACTGCTCCAGGTCCTACTTTCCAATATTCTACACAAGTCTAACAAAAATAATTTGACACCAAATTTTTAAAATGTGATCAGATTAAATGAAGCTTTTTAATAAACCCTTGAATCAATTCAAAAAGTATTTGTTTAGCGCCTCTGTTTAGAAGGCCCTGAACTAGGGCATTTAATTTTACAACATTATAATATAGTAAAGTCTGAAAATAAGCAAGTATTCAATTACATATTAGAAACATAATTTAGAAAAAATATGATCATTCAAAACTAAAAATAATTTCACTAAAGGGAATTGTCACAGCGGTTTACAAGGTAAATTTATCCTAATGCTGTGAAGTTTTATTTATGGCAACTGAGTGTAACCAACATGTCAGAAATGCCTTTACTATACTATATTGACATACACCTGCTTAACATGTGTAGCACTTTTCAAAAGTCAATAAAATATCATCTTCCAAGATACATTTTCTCCTCCCGTGATTCTTTTCTTCCCTATGAAATTGCACTTAGTTTGCTATTTCCTCTTAAGAACTATCTTTTTTCCTCATTTACCAAATTGTACTTGCCCTTCAAGACCCAGGTGGCACCAGCTGCAGGAAGCCTTCCCTGACTTCCCCAGTTTGAGGTGTTTAACCCCTTCTTTGGACTCCAGCACCCTCTGCCTAGGTTGATCCTAGCATGCTGCACACACTACTTAAATCATTGTCTTACTAGTTTATTTCCTAACTAGAGGCCCAGTGCATGAATTCGTGCACCAGTGGGGTCCCCTGGCCTGGTCTGCGGGATGGGGCCGAAACTAGCTCTCCAACATCCCCTGAGGGGTCCCGGATTGTAAGAGGGCACAAGCCAGGCCGAGGGACCCCACTGGTGCACAATAAGGGCCAGGGAGGGACGCAGGAGTTTGGTCAGCCAGGGAGGAATGGGGGAGGGCTCCAGGGCATGTCCGACCCCTCTCACTTAGTCCCAATCAGCTGGACCCCAACAGCAAGCTAACCTACTGGTCGGAGCATCTGCCCCCTGGTGGTCAGTGCACATCATAGCGACTGGTCAACCGGTCGACTATCTGCCCCCCTGGTGGTCAGTGCACATCATAACAAGTGGTTGAGCAGCCTTAGCATATAATTAGCATATTACGCTTTGATTGGTTGAACAGATGACCAGACACTTAGCATATTAAGCTTTTATTACATAGGATTATAACATGAGCTCCTCTAAGTCCCAGACCTCATATTTCATCTCTGTATTTACAGGAGCGGGCAGGGCCCATAGTCAGTGGCCAATAATGTTGTAAAGAGAGAAAGGGGGAGAAATAAAGTGAATTGTATTTCTATTTTCTCCATCATTTCTCTTTTCCTTTGTCCTCATTTCATGTCTTCCTATTATTTCTCCCCAAGTACTAATACATCATCTTTACTTCTCTTTAGTTTCATGATTTTCACCTCTCTCCTGAGGTCCTGACTATTGCAAATCATGCTGGTCCAATGTGTGAGTGGCTGAGGTTCAGAAGTGTGCTGCTACTTAGCACTGCAAAGAAGGGGTTAGATTTAACAGGCTCTGGATTAACCTTTTTTATATCCCTTCTGAGTTTTAGCTGGGAACTTTCACATGCTTTAGCTTTGCCTACTTTTCAAGATCAGCAGCTGGGTCAACAGACTTTCTGCAGCACGCTGGCTAGAATGGCAAGCTCAGGAGGGGAGTCTTCCATCTTTACATTTTAAAAAATAAAATAAAAGTTGCTCGCCACACTGATGAGAATAGTAATACCTGAGAGCACTTGAGGGGAACTGGGCCTGCGCTGGCTATGAAAGGGAAACTCACTGATGACAAAAACATGCAGCTGCCGTCCTCTGAATGAGGCTAACCACTCCCAGAGAGTAGCATCAAACTGCATTTAGCAAGAATAACGGAAAAGGCATGTAAGTGACTGATATTTCTGATAAGCATCTTAAAAGACTCTATGGATTTCATAGAAGAACACAAAGTGCATCATCTGATTCTAAAAAACTAAATGATGGCTTACCGTGGACAGAGAATTTATCTTGGAAAATTAGTCAAGAAATTAATCAAAACTTAATCAGAAAAAATACTTTGTAAGAAAGATTTTGAAACAGGAGAGGATATATGTAGGCACACTTAGGAGAGGAGACCTTGTAAAAATCCATAAATGCTTCTGTTTTTTACTTTTGGATATCAAATTGGATAAAAAGAGGTAAGAGTTGTTCTTTTTAAAAAAAATAAAATAAACACTGTGTCCATCATTCCTAGAATGTGTTTTCAAAGCTGTCTGCAGTGCAAATTCACTCTCACAATTCCCTCTACAGTTATACATATTTTAACAACTTTTTAAAATAAAATGTAGGCCAAGGAAATTGTCTATGAGCATTAAAGGAAAGTATTTATAATGTAATGTTTAATAGCAGACAACAGGCAAAAACATGGTATACTCACATGGTAATGTAGCTATTATTACCAAAACAATGCTTTTATTATAGAAATGATGGGAACACCACACTAAACAAAATTATAGCATGTATATGAACATGCTAAAAAAAAAGGCAAAAAGATAATAAATTATTAACAGGCACAGTCTGTGAATGCAATACTTTTGTAAAGTAAATTTAAAAAAAAAAATGTTGCCCTGGCTGGTTTGGCTCAGTGGATAGAGCGTCGGCCTACGGACTGAAGAGTCCCAGGTTCGATTCCGGTCAAGGGCATGTACCTTGGTTGCGGGCACATACCCAGTGGGGAGTGTGCAGGAGGCAGCTGATCAATGTTTCTCTCTCATCGATGTTTCTAACTCTCTATCCCTCTCCCTTCCTCTCTGTAAAAAGTCAATAAAATATATTTAATAAATAAATAAATGAAATGTTACCTGAAAAATAAAAAGTAGTAGAAAGCTAACTACTTAGACATATCACAATAAATGTTTTTATGGAAGAGTTCTTTTTTTCATTTTATTAAGTTTATTGGGGTGACATTGGTTAATGAAACCATATAGGTTTCAAGTGTACAACCCAATAAAATATCATCTGCACACTGCACTGGGCATTCACCACCTAAAGTCAAGCCTCTTTCCATCCCCATTTATCCCCCTTGTGCCTGCTTCCACATCCCCCTGCCCCCATTCCCTCAGGCCCGTGGTCGGCAAACTGCGGCTCGCGAGCCACATGCGGCTCTTTGGCCCCTTGAGTGTGGCTCTTCCTAAGCCTTAGGAGTACCCTAATTAAGTTAATAATAATGTACTACCTATATAGTTTAAGTTTAAAAAATTTGGCTCTCAAAAGAAATTTCAATCGTTGTACTGTTGATATTTGGCTCTGTTGACTAATGAGTTTGCCGACCACTGCCTCAGACCATGCCGCTATGTATGTCTATGTGTCATATATATTCCTTAATCCCTTCACCTTTTTTAACCCAGCCCCACAAGCCCCCTCCCCTCCTACAGCTATCCGTCTGTTTGATGTGTCTATGCTTCTGTTTCCATTTTGTTTGTTAAATTATTTTGTTGATTAAATGCCACATATAAGTGAGATCATGTGGTATTTGTCTCTCTCTGACTGGCTGATTTCACTTGGCATAATTTCAAGGCCCATCCATGCTGTTATAAAAGGTAAGGTTTTCTTCTTTTTTATAGCCAAGTAGTGTTCCATTCAATAAATGTACTACAACTTTTTAATCCACTCATCTAATGATGGGCACTTGGGATGCTTCCAGATCTTGGCTATTGTAAATACAGCTGCAATGAACACAGGGGTGCATATATTTGTTTGAATTCGTGTTTGAAGTTTCTTTGGATATATTCCCATAGTGAAATTGCTGGGTCATAAGAAGTGAAGTTGCTGCACTATCAGAGACCCTGACGGGAGGCTCCAGAGGAGTCACGCCAGTGGTTCCAGCTCTACGCTGCACTCCTTTCCCCTGTGGAATTGAGCTCAACAGGACAGGGCCATGAGGATATGGGGAAGCAGATCAAGGCAGCTCTCCATTGGGGGTGGTGCAAGCTGCACACCTCCCTTAGCCCCACAGCCATGCCAGAGATCCCAACAAGGGAGTCTTCTGTTGGGGGTGGCACCTGCCAAACCCACAGGAGAGGGGGAAAGATTAGCCTCCTTTCCAAAGCCACACAATTCATTGACTGTCTTACAGTCTGCCATGGCTTCTGCAGAAGCCAACAGTCCTTTCTGCTGGACTTGAGCTTGGCAGGGAGGTGTCGCCAGCATTTGGAGGACTGGGTTAGTGTAGTCCCCCAGCTAGTGCTGTAAGAATAGGAGAGCCCGACCCTGGGAGATGGCACCTGCAGGTGGTGCGGGATGTTAACTCGGGATTGGGACCTCAGTAGCCGACCCTCCAGGCTTCTGTACACCCACGAGTCACCGTCCCTCCACCAAAGTCCCAGTTAAGTGCCCAAGAGCAAGCTCCTGTGTGCTGGCCCTTCAGGAGAGCAATTGGGATTCTAGCAGACTCCCTCCTCTTCCCAGTGGACAGAGTCCCACTGATTCTTGCTGCCAGGCACTATGAAGGCTCCTCTTTTCGGCCCTAGTGCTCTAGTTTTGGGGGTCCCAGCATGAGTTGAGACCCCATGGTCCTCAAGGGGACTTTTGCAGCCAACATATCCTTCTTACTTCTCAGCTACCACACCTGGGTGCAAGGGCCAGCCCCCTCTACGTCTCTGCCCTTCTTACCAGTCTCTGTGTAGCTTCTTCTATAAACCCTTGAATATAACGTTCCTGTTCAGCTGTCCTTCAGTTAGTTATTCAGGTTGATTGCTCTATAATTTAGCTATAAATCAGTTTGGTGCCCGGAGGAGCTGTGTGTAGCTTTCACCTGTCCTGTAGCCATCTTGGATCCTCTATGGAAGAGTTCTTTAAAAAAAAAAAAAATTAAGTCTTCTAGAAAGTCTGCAGGGTTACTCTCAGGAAAGTCCAGTAGGGCTTTTAACTTTGTTTTTTTAAAAAAAAAAAGTATTTCTAGTGCTCAAAACAGTCACTAGTATATAACAGGTTCAATAAATGTTTGTTAATAAATGAGAGAATGAATGAATGGGAAGCATATACCATTGAAACTCTTGAGTCCCTCAAGTATCTTCATTTGAAAAAGGAGGTTTTGCTGCCTCTCAGTTGCTGGAAGACTTTGAACTCTACCAGGTATAGTATTCCCTTCAAGTCATCTCTTTGAGGTGGGAGAAATGGGTGAAGGTGTCAAAATGTAAACTTCTAGTTATAAGATGAAAAGTTCTGGGGATTTAACATACAGCATGGTGACTACAGTTAACCATACTCTATTGTATATTTGAAAGTTACTAAGAGAGTAGACCTAAAAATTCTCATAAAAAGAAAAAAATATATATAACTACTTGAGGGGATGGATGTTAACTAAATTTATTGTGGTGAAATTAATACATGTATTAATTATATCTTCAATAAAAGTGGGGGGAAATATGCCTATTCTGGTTAATTAGAAAATAGAAGTTGCTGATTTTTAGATAAAAAACAATTCCTTAATTTCACAAGTTTAAGAAACTACTTTATCATAAAGTCATAACTTTTGCAACATGACTTGCCTGCCACCTCTCTCTGGATCCACCTACTCCCATTCTTACCCCTGATCACTGAGCCCCGGGTATACTGTCCTCTTGGCTACTCTTTAAACTCCCAACCATGCACTACTGCCTGGAAAGCTTCTCCGGGATATCTGCTGCTCTCCCTATCTCGTTTCCTTCAGGACTCTGCACAAATGTCACTTTATCAGAGAGTTACAGCCTAACGGAACAGCCAGCCTCAGACCCAGCTTTTGGCACTCCTCATTTCCCCACCCCCCTTCCCTGCATTTATTTTTTCACCAACTTATTTTGATCTTTTACTTCTCTATCCTTGGTGCTTACCAAATGTTTATTGGAACTGGAGAGCATTATGCTAAGCGAAATAAGCCAGTCAGAGAAAGATAAGTATCACATGATCTCACTCATTTGTGGAATATAATGAACAAAAACAGATCCAGAGACAGAGAAGCATCAATCAGACCATCAAACCTCAGAGGGAAGTTAGGGGAGTGTGGGGGTAAGGGGAAGAGATCAACCAAAGGACTTGTATGCATGCATATAAGCCTAACCAATGGACACAGACACCAGGGGGGTGAGGACATGAGTGGAGGAGTGGTGGGGGGGCAATGGGGGGATAAAGACACATATGTAATACCTTAGTCAATAAAGAGAGAAAAATGTTTATTGAGTGAATAAACAAGGACACAATAACATTTTATATACCACTTCAGGGAGACAATATGATATGTGATAAAGGTTCTGTCTTTTGAATATCTTTTCTAACTAACTATTCACTATGGGGTCTAACTTTGAGACTAACCTCCCTATACTTTAGAATTTTCATCTGTAAAGAAAAACTAATAATATTTTTCTGGTAGACCCTTGGCCTCAAATAAATGCTGATTCCTCTCCTTCCTTTTACGCTGCCTCCTTTTCGTGGTTGGGAGCTAATGTGTCTATGATTCACAAGTTCCGCAATTGCTGTTAAATGAAAGGAACAATGTGTTGAGCAGACCTTTAACAATGTCTTTCCCAAAAACAACTCCTGAGGATTCTGTTTCTGTTTGGTAACCGGATACAAGGAACAAAAGGACACCTTCTTTTCTGACTGGGAACCCAAATAGAGACATTTGAGGATGATTTCATGAAGTTGCAGAATTAACGTTGAAACGTGACTGTTCTAGAGTAATGGCAAATCTGGGAAGCATTTCAGAGAGAGAACAAAAGAAGCCAAATGGGAGTGTGGCTGGAGCAGGCGCCATATATTGAGAAAAAGAGAGAAAGGAAAGGTCATGTAAGATTATGAAAGATCATGATGTCTGACTAAAAAGACCAGATTTCATACTATAATTAGTAGAGAGCCAGAGAGTCACTAAACATTTGAAAATCAGTAAGACACGGAATAATAAAATGGTAAATTTTAAAACGTTCAGAGACTTCTGAAAGCTGAGCAGCAGACGGTACTAATGAACCCAGTGACATTTGTTCAGAAAAACAAATGACAAGGTTATAAATGGGAATTAATCATATCCTAATCTCCCTGGTCATCACTGTTTGATTCACCACATAGGAAAAGAGACGTGAGCTGGGAAAGACTGAAGAACTACATTATCACAAGAGAGCACCAAAAAATGTCAATATACCAGAACAAGAGCACATGAAACTTGGCCTCCAAACAACAAGGCCTGTGTGTGTGTGTGTGTGTGTGTGTGTGTGTGTGTGTGTGTGTGATCTGAGTAGGGCCTCTCTTAAGACTACTCCCTAGACTCTTCTTTGTTTTTTTTCTTTATTGATTAAGGTATTATATATTTGTCCTTATCCCCCCATTACCCCGCCATCCTCCCACACATGCCCTCACCCCCCTGGTGTCTGTGTCCATTGGTTAGGCTGATATGCATGCATACAAGTCCTTTGGTTGATCTCTTCCCCTTACCCCCACCCTCCCCTGCCTTCCTTCTGAGGTTTGACAGTCTGATCAATGCTTCTTATTAAGTACAAATAAAGACATACAAACTTTATGGGTTCCAAAATGCTAAAATTCCCCTTCTGTGTATATGAGTAGGAAAAATATGATAATATTTAATTCATCCTAAGGAGAAAAATAAAAATTAATCTGTTACAGGTGCTGCTAAAAGTATTCTCACAGCAGAATTCTCTAACAGAATTTAGCAAGGAATACAAGTTTTAGGACTTAGGAAACCAATAACTTAACTTCGAGGTTCTTGAAGTTATGAAAGTGCTGGCAACTAAATAGCAAGATGACACTTGTATCTGCCTGGGTTTTGTATTTTCCTTGGGTCTACTCTTCTCACAGAATGGATATGATTTATTTAGACTATCAAAGAGCTTTTATAAGGTTCTCACAAGAGCCTATTATTGAAACTTGGTAACCATGGTGTGAAAGAAAAAAGTCGTATCAATGAATTAAATGAATTAAAAACTGCTTGAGAAGCCAAAAACAGAACTAACTGGCCGGTTCTCATGTGGAGAAAGGTTAATGATTGAGGGCTCTTAGGCTCTGCAGTAGAATCAGAGTTATATTTAACTAATGACTAAGGAAGGGGAGCCCCATTCTCATTCCCCCATTCTCTGCGTATCAGTCCCACACACAGAGCTCCCATTGACTGCAAAACCTTTGGCACATGGGGGAGATACAGGCAGTGTGGGGAAGTGCTTAAACTCCAGGAGAGAGCAAATATAAGTAATGAATGTTGACTCATGTAGAAAGCCCCAGATATAAAGGAGACAGATATAAATATTGTATTAGTGAAATTCAATTTCTAAAACTTTGATATATACTACATAGAAATACAAGTGCCTTTTCAAAACACAAGATGTGGTATTTCAACAACAGTACATAATTTATTGGCATAATGAGAGCCAATGTTCCATACATGAAGAATAGCTCAAGTGGGCATCTAATTCTGCAAAAACCATAAAGTCTATTTTATATATTTAGAAATGTAGAAATAAACAACTAAAACTGATTTTAAAAATTAAGAATTACTACAGTCTTCTGAGGCAAACTTGACAAATTGGTACAGGTTTTAACAGAAGCATAACCTGATGTGAATGGAATAATTGGGAAATCATATACTCTAATTAACATTAATGCTTGTGACCATAGCTCAATATGGCATTTTCAAAACATCATTACAAACTTCACAGACGAGGGTCAGAAAAACCAAAAAAAACTCCTAACTTAACCTCTATTTGTCTCAGTTTCCTTGTCTATAAGAAGGGGAATAATAAAGCTGACCTCACAGGATGATTGTAAAGGTTAAGAGAGATCAGGTATGTAGAGTGTTTAAGAAAGTAAAGGTAAAAACTAATGTTAATTATTGTTGTTGTTGGTATTCATGATGTTCTAACCCCAAAGAACATGCCACAGACAATCAATACATCTTGTTTATAGCACTGTTAAGACTAAGTACTTAAGAAGACAATTAAAATGCTTTTAAATGCATTCAAATAAAGAAAACACTTAGTTTTAAAAATACCTTCCCATTAACCAATTTTGTGAGATGGAAAAAAAATAGTCAAGTTAATCTAAATAAGCCTAAAAAGAACACCACAAAACACCAGATAAATGCTAATGACATAATTCTTGAATGTACAAATAGTAGATCAAAGCTTACCGTGCAGATAATATTTTAATAAGCTCTTTTCTATTCTGTACCCGAAGGTGATTAGTTTTATACTTGCAGTCATCAATCAGTTCAGGCAAATTCAAGATCTAAAAGAGAAAAATAATTTTAATGTATAACTCATAAGTTTTTCTCGTACCTGCCTGTGGGTATTAGTGTTCAAGGCCTACCACTCCCTCCCCAAGACCATTCCTTGCTGGTCTTTATCCTTTTCTCAACAAGAGCAACAAAGGAAACTAGAGGGAAGAATCATGCCATTAGGGTGCGTGATGCTGTGACTGTCCGCACTTACAGAAATCCTCTAATCAACATATATCTTGTAGTTACATTTACTTATTTGTTCCACATGTAAATAAATATTATCTGTCCTGCTAGTCCTATCCATGATGTTGTACAAGATGCTAAAATAAAGGCAAAATACACACACATTTACCCTAAATGCTCACCATTAAAATAATGTCAAATTTAAAGATATTCTTCTAATACAAGTACCACTATTTTTCTTTAATATCTCTCCCTGAAGGAATAACAAATAAAAATGCTTTATATACTTCCTCTTTGGCTCCTCCTCCATAAACGAAAAATCTGTCTGCCAAGTTCCACTCACTATCCTGCAATCTTAACAAGATCATAATAGAAGTATCTAGTGGGTTTGGAATGGATGTTTTAAAAACAATATGTGGAGGCAGAGTTTGGCAGTTGGGTTGGAAAGTCAGGAGCATTTATAGACTAGGGTCAGGGCATGTAGCCTACAGAAAGCTTCACTACATCTATTAATGTATTTGCTTTAAATAAAAACATTTAATGGTTTCATTTGTTTCCCACACTATAAATAAAATAATCCATTAATCATCTTACAAAAGAGAGAGAAGTAACTCAAACTACACTAAAAAATTCAAGAGTAGGGAAGACACACAAGCTCACGACACCAGCATAACCCTAATTCCAAAACCAGGTAAAGACATTACAAAGAAAAAAAATTATAGGCCAATATCCCTCATGAATATTGATGCAAAAATCCTCAACAAAATATTAGCAACCCGACTTCAGCAATATATTAAAAATATCATACACCATGATCCTGGGATGCAAAGTTGATACACTATCAACAAATCAATTAATATGTTATACCACATTAACAAAATGAAAGATTCAAATCATATGATTACATTCATAGATGCAGAAAAGCATTTTACAAAATCCAACACCCATTTATGATATTAACTCTCAGGAAAGTGTGAATAAAGGGGACATACCACAATATAAAGCCCATAAATGATAAATCCACAGCCAACATCATAGTCAATGGGGAAAAACAAAAATCGTTTCCCTCAAGATCAGGAACAAGACAGAAATGTCCACTTTCAACATTCTTATTCCACATAATACTGGAACTTCTAGCCACAGCAATCAGACAAGAAGAAAAAATAAAAGGCATCCAAATTGGAAAGAAACAAGTAAAACTGTCATTATTTGCAGATACTATATAGGGAGAGAACACTAAAGATATCACCAAAAAACCTACTGGAACTGATAAATTAATTCAGTAAAGTAGCAGGATACAAAATAAATATCAACCTGATATCATACCATACTATAAGGTTACAGTAATCAAAACAGCATGGTACTGGCATAAAAACAGACATATAGATCAATAGAGCAGAATAGAGCGCCCCATAAATAAAACCACACCATATGATCAATTACTTTTTTATAAAGGAGGCAAGAACAGACAATGGGATATAGTCTAGTCAATAAATAGTGTTTGAAAAATTGGACAGATACATGCCAAAAAATTGAAACTACATCATATACAAAAATAAACTCAAAATGAATTAAAGACTTCACTGTAAGACCCGAAACCTATAAAACATAAAACAACACAACATAGGCAGTAAAATCTTGGACATTTCTCTTAGCAATATTTTCTCTGATATATATATGCTTGGGCAAGGGGGGGGGGAAGGAAAAATAAACAAAGGGGAATACATCAAACTATAAAGTTTTTACACAGCAAAGGAAAAAATCAACAAAATAAAAAGAAAATCTAATGAGTGAGAGATGATATTCACCAGTGATACATCTGATAAGGGGTTAATATCCAAAATTCATAAAGAGCTCAAACAACCCAATTAAAAGGTGGGCAGACCCCAGCCAGTGTGGTTCAGTGATTGACAGTTGACCTATGAACCAGGAAGAAAAGGTTCCATTCCAGGTCATGGCACATGCCTGTGCTGTGGGCTCGATTCCCCAGTAGGGGGTGTGTGGGAGGCAGCTGATCAATGATTCTCTCTTATCGTTGATGTTTCTATCTCTCTCCCTCTTCCTTCCTCTCTGAAATCAATTTTTAAAAAAGTGGGGAGAAAAAAGTCCACAGAAGACCTGAATAGATACTTCTTCAATGAGGACATACAGATGGCCAATAGACATATGAAAAGTTGCTGAACGTCACTAATCCTCAGAGAAATGCAAAACAAAACTGCAATGAGATACCACCTCACACTTGTCAGATGGCTACCATCCATAAATTAACAAACAACAAGTGTTGGGGAGGATGCAGGGAAAAGGAAACCTTAGTGCATTGTTGGTGAAAATGCAGATTGATGCAACCACTATGGAAAAAAGTTTGGATCATATAGAACAATGGAACAGAGAGCATTTTTTTAGGTGGAATAAGTCTGACAGAAAAAACAAATATGCTATGATTTCTTTTTTATGAGGAATCAAAAATACAAAACAAATAAACAAAATGAAATAGAGGCAAACTCCTAGATAGAACTGATGGTTATTACCAGTAAGGTGATTGGGGGATAGGGGACAATAAAGGGGAAAGTACAAATGTCCAGTTATAAACTAAACAATTCATGAAGATGTAATATATAGCATAGGGAATATAATCAATAATATTGTAATAACTATGTACAGTGACAGGTAATTACTAAACTTATTATGGTGATCACTTTGTAAGGTATATAAATATTGAATCACTATGTTGTACACCTAAAACTAATAATATTGCATGTCATCTATAATTAAAAATATATATTAAAAGAACTATATGGAAAAGTAGAAATGATCAGCAAAGAAATAGAAGATATGAAGAACCAAATGGAAATTTTAGAACTAAAAAATACAGCTAAATAAAAAAAGAAACACTTCACTAAGTGAGCTCAATAGCACAATGGAGATGACAGAGTAAACAATCAAAAAATTGAAAATAGATAACTAGAAATTATTCTATCTGAACCACAGAAAGAAGAAAACTAATCCCCTCCCCCGAAAAATGAAAGAACACATCTTCAAGGATCAGTATGACAATAGCAAAAAGTCTAATATTTAGGTTATTGTACTCACAGAAGGAGAGGAGAAAGAGTATATGCTGAAAACTTCCCAAATTTGGTAAAAATTAAAAACCTACTGATTTAATAATTTCATAGAACCTCAAATAGGATAAACCTCACTACATCCATGCCCAAATACAACAAAATCTTACTGGTGAAAACTAATGACAAAGATAAAAATTTTGAAACTCCCCCAAGAAAAATGATGTATTACCTATAGCAGAATATTGACTCAACTGATTGCAGATTTTTTGTTAGGAATTACATAACCCAGAGTGAAGTGGCACAATGTGCTTAAAGGACTGAAAGGAAAAAACTGTCAACCCAGAATTCTATACCCAATAAAAATATCCTTTTAAAATGAAGGTTAAGTGAAAGCATTCTTCCTCCCTCTTTGCCATTCTGTTTTGAACAAGCAAATGCTTTTTATTTCTTTTAGGGAAAATAGTACCTAGTTGGAGTACATGACATTTGTTTAGTGCTTAATAGATAAAGCACTTTTGTTTACGCTGTTTTATTTTTTCTGAAGCAGCACTCTTTAAAGCACCTAAAGAATAATTAGAATGAGTATGATCATAACACACGAAGCAGTTTCTCTAGAAACATTACTTTTGCTCACTGTTTAACACTTCCAAAGAGAAAAGAGGTCCAATAAGTCAAATAAGGACACAGGAGAAAAGAGGTCCAATAAGTAAAATCAGTTACCCTTGAGTGCAGTCACAGAGTAGTGTTATATGTAGCTAAAGTATATTCTGGGTGAGACCAGATTTATAAATTTAAGCTTTGATTTAATGAAGGCACTTGCTTTTTAAAAATTTATCTTTATTGTTTAAAGTTATACAGACGTACCCATTTTTCCCCATTGAACCCTTATAGCCTGCCTCCTCCCCCTGCCCCAGGCCTTCATCCTATATAATAAATAGGTAATATGCAAATTAACCCGCACACCCTCACAAGATGGCTGCCTATGACCAGGCCCGCAGGGGGGTTAGTGAGGGACAACCAAACGAATGAACAAGCAGGCTGTGTGGGGCGATCCAGCTGGCAGGGGAGTTAGTGAGGGATGACCAAATGACTGAACAGCAGGCTGCGTGGGGCGACCAGGACAGCGGGGGTGGGGCAAGTGGGGCAACTAAGCCGGTGGGGGTGGTGCAGTTGGGGGTGACCAGGCAGGCAGGAGGGGGCAATTGGGGGTAATTTAGGCTGGCAGGGGGGGGCAATGAGGGGTGACCAGGCCGGCAGAGGGGGGTAGTTGGGAGCAACCAGGCCAGCAGGGGGGGCAGTAAGGGGTGACCAGGCCAGTGGGGGGGGACAGTTAGGAGCAACCAGGCCAGCAGGAAGGGGGCAGTTGGGGGCGACCAGGCAGGCAGGCAGGTGAGCAATTAGGGGCCAGCGGTACAGGATTGTGAGAGGGATGTCCCCCAAGGGTTCCCGGATTAGAAAGGGTGCAGTCTGGGCTGAGGGGACCCACGCCCCCATGCACGAATTTCTGCCTAGGACTTCTGGATTGTGTTTGTGCTCATGAAATCAAGGTGGAGTGGCAGCAAAACAAAGGGTGTGCTTCTGTGTCTCTGACATTAGAGGGAGTTCCCATAGTGGCCCACATGTTTGGCAAATGCTCTAGGGTTAGTAAATGAATGTACTTCCCATATATGTAGGTGCCCTTTAAACCGGTTTTTTCTCGGTGCCCAGGTTGGACAAGTCTGTGTGTGGGCCCTTCAGTGATCCCTTCCTGTGCCCCATCTCAGACATACTAAGTCAAAATCTTTGGGAATGGACATTTGCTATGCATGCTGAAGTTGGGAGCCAGTGCATATTGCCTCCAATAAAAGAAACTTTAAGTCCAAATAACTTTTAAAAGGATGTCAATATACTTCAAATAGGAATACCCATTAGAGTTGGCATCAATCAGCTTGAAATATCTTACATATGCTCACATTCCCTACTCTTCTGTATCATGTTAAGGGCCATAAAGTGGGATGTTTTATAAAGCAAGGTTCACTTTATATGCAGGAAGATATTCTCAACCCCAAGCTTTGAACCCAATGTTCTTGCCCTCACTCTAATCCCTGACATTAAGAGCTCCCTAACAGGAACCTCCCCAAGAAGTGTTAGTTAAGCAGAATATCAAATTTTACTTGGGGAAGAGATTAGGCCTAAGTGAATTCTACTCATTTGTGGCAGACAATATTGCTACATTTCTCCCCAGGAGGTAGGGAAGTAGAGTGGCCATATATTTCAAAGTGGATCTTACTTGGCAAAAGAGCAATCTTGATGGGCTCACTGTCAAAAACTGGGGATCTCATCTTCTAATAAAGCCAGCTTGAATGACAAGCCTCTCAGTATGAGATATATCTGAATAAAAAAATACTTAGAAGAAACTCACCCACTACCGTTGGGAGGGGGGAAATCTTACATCAAAATAAGGACACAGGTGTCCTGACCAGTGTGGCTCAGCTGGTTGGAGCATCATCCCATGCACCAAAGGGTCACAGGTTCGATTCCCTGTCAAAGCACATACCCAAGCTGCGGGTTTGATCCCTGGTTGGGGCACATACGGGAGGCAACAAATTGATGTTTCTCTCTCATAGCGATGTTTCTTTCTCTCTCACTCCCTCTCCCTCTAAAAAAGAAAAAAAATCCTTGAGTGAAGATTTTTTAAAAAAATAATAAAGTAAATAAGGACATAGGTGATACTTCTTAGGTGAAAAGGGTTTTTAAAACAAGTTTACATGTAAGGATATAATTAGGAAGTTTGAAAAAGCCAATCAGATTGCAATGTTTGCTCAATATGCCTAGTAAATGATGTAAATAACATTAAAATCTTATATACAATTTTTTCTGAAGATCTCAGAATTTTATAGATACTGTCTTAATGGGTCAAAATAGGAATTATCATTCCTACCTCACATGTGGAAAAAACAAGGTCAGTATGCCATTCCCCAAAGCCCTCTGATAGCCTTTTTTTAAAAACAATGTGTCATAACACTCAACAATAACTCATATTTTAGTACTATAATTTATGGCAAATATCCTGCTTTGAAATAAAAATCTTTTCCAATAAATGTTCTTATGGATATTTATGAGGAAGTTCAAAAGTTTCAAATTAATCAGCAATAATGAATCAAAAATAAAAAGAATTCAGTACAGTTATTTTCAACAGTAAAGAATATGTCAACCAGTGATTTCTCTCCTCTCCTCCCCCACCTTTTCTGGAGAGAGAAAACTCCAAAACATATGGCCCAGGAAGACAATCTGTACTCATTTATAGCAATGAACTGGCTTTTACATCTCTGGAGCTAGAGTACACAAATGACTTCATAGGCAACAGCTTCCGTATGTTTCATATTTTTAACATTGACCGTTCACAATAAAGATTCTTTGATCCCAGATCAAATGTATGAATCAATTTTCTCTACACTCATTCAGAGAAACCATTATAAAAGCCCCCCTCGTCCCCACCTCAGATGTTCCAGCCCTTGCTCCAACCAGAACTATCTCCATTTGTCACCTTCTCTGTGGTACTTCCCACCCCTTTGCTGTGGTTTTTAGCTCTGCTCGTTAACCTCTCAGTCGAAAGAGGCACAGTAATAAATAAGTTTTGTACATAATAAGTTAACCACAATAAATAAGGTTCCTATAAGGAACTCATAGGCATCTTTAATAAAACTGAAAGCTCATGGTACTATAGTTAGTAAGTTAGTAAAAAAAAAAATTCCCAACCAGGAAAAACATCCTCAGTAATTGAGGCCTTTGCCTATAAGCAAGGAAAAAACACACGCATTTTGTTTTAAAGAACTAGATTATATTTATGGCATTACAACTGGAAAAAGTAAACTGAAATCTAAGGCCTTAAGTTAAAAAAAAAAAAGGACCAAGAAGAGCCTAGATAAATGCAAAACATTAAATTTTTTTTAAATTCCTAAGCACTGCTAAAAAATAAGAGTATCTTCAGGCTGGCTGGTGTGTCTCAGTGGTTGAGCAATGACCTATGAACCAGAGGTCATGGTTTGATTCCTGGTCACGGCATGGCAGCCAATTGATAATTCTCTCTCATCATTGATGTTTCTATCTCTCTCTCCCTCTCCCTTCCTCTTTAAAATCAATAAAAAAATATTTTTAATAAAAAAAAGAGTATCTTCAACATAAAATTATTATGAATCCAAGGCCACTTTTTAAGGCCTTATGAGGAGCAACATTTTTTATAAAACTGTATGCTAAAATCTTAAAACAAATTTTGCAGAAAGGTAATCATTAAAATACTTCAAAGTTTTACAAAATTTTCTGGTGATAAATAAAATAAATTTGGTAGAAGATTATATTTGGGCCTAATTAGACCCACATTGTAGAAGAAAAAAGGGAAAGGAAGAAAAAAGGAGGGAGGAAAAAAACTAGTGTTGAAGATTCCCTTTAATTATGTTATTGTTATTGTTTGTTTCCTTTTGTTTGGACTGGCAGACAGGTCAGGTTTTAGAATAATTTAAGTTACTATCATTCTTCATTTCAAAATACAGCCCGATACCTCAGAAAAAAATAATAAAACAGTGAGAGTGCTGATTCAGACCCTGTACTTGGCATTTATAAGCATGAAAATGGCGTACTTTAACTTAAGTCTAACACAGGAGGCTCTTGCATTGCTTATATACTTAGCAACACTGTTCTAGGCAAAATTAAACCTTCCTGGCTTTTTGCTAAATGAGTTGTTGCATATATCATCCACCCACCCCAAAGATCACAAGTTACCTTGCACACGGTAGCAAACTGTTGGTTATTTCCTGCTCCAACTACAAGATAGCCATCCTTGGTTTTAAAAGCCTAAAATAAAAATTGCACACATAAATATATAATTTTATATATTGAGAATACCACAAAAGTTGGCTTTAATTTTTAAAACTTCTATATAAAAAGCTGGTTCTGAAGCAATGTTATTAAGTCAGTATCAACGAATTAGTATATTTTCCACTTATATTTGCATAGTGGCTTTCATTTGGGATTTTCAAAGCACTTTCTGGCTCTTCCAGTTTTATGACATGGGAGGGAAGAATAATCTAGGAAAATGAAGAAAATACTGGAATTTTATTACAGCTCATAATGTGAAATTCTGTATTCATTACAACACGAATAATGTTGAATTTTCCCAAAGTTTTGTGTTTTGTTTCCACTTTTTTCTTGTAGGACAAAGCAAGAGGGTACATTGTTTTCTACAAACTATATGAATAGATGGGAAAAATGAAAGCAGAAGGAAGGAACGGGAAAGAGGAGGGACGCATGCACTGATGCAACTACATTTCATCTTTGAAAACCTCAGATGCAAACTTGTGCAGTTTTCACTCTTTAGTAAGTGAAAATGGACATATCTGGATCCTGGACCTCTTGTGGCTTATCTACCTGAAAATGTCTGTCCCTTTTTGGAGAGACAGACATTTAGACAGCAATACTGAGAAGTAATCAACATTCCCACGTCCCATAATCCTAGCCTCTCTGGAGAACTTCTCAGCACCTTCTTCTCCACATTTGATCACAGTAGAGTTTGGAGGAACCAAACTTTACCCTCAGAAAGATTTCTTCCCACTTTCTTTAAGTAAATACATTCCTTTGGTTTCCTTTCTTTTCTATGTAAAAATTTCTCTGTATCTTGGCCTACTTTTTCTTCTCTCACTCCTGCCTCTGAGAAACATGACCTCTATCTTTCTTAGCAGGGCTTACTCCCATGCTAATGACCTTGGTGCTGCTTTAACCAACATCTCCCAGAACCCTGCTCAAACACCTTGAACCTCTGTACTTCCACTGGATTCTTGTCTACTGCCTACTTATAGGCTCATGCCTACACTAAAAATATTAACAGCAACAAAACAGAATTTCCATCAATCCTGTCATCCCTCTCAAGTGATCTTCCCTCCATCTCTAAATGGTATAAAAGTGCCACCTGCCTGCCCTTCTTCACCACGCTGACCCCTCTTTATTATTTAGTACTGTTATTAACAGATTATCCCATCTTCCAGAAACCTGTCATCTCTAAGCTTCATCTTTAATCTCTCTTACTTGTCTTGCAGGAGTACCTTCTCCTCAGCTTTCAGCATTTCTTAAGCATCTGTACTTTGTCTTTTAGTTCAGTTGCTTCTTATGGTAGCCACTAGCCACATGTGGCAATTGAACTTAAATAAAATTAAATTAGTCACAAAAGATTATATATGTGATTCCATTTACATGAAAAATCCAAAAGAATCATAACTGTGGAGACAGATTAATGGCTACCTAGGTCTAAGGAAGTTGTAAAAATCAGGGGAGCTACTGCTAATTAACATTGGGTTTCTTGTTGAGGTGATGGAAAGTACTAATATTGATTGTGGTAATGGCGGCTCAACTCTGTGAATACACTAAAAACCATTGAATTCTATACCTTAAGTGGGTGAACTTATATGGTATGTGAATTATTTCCCAATGAAACTGTCAATAAGAAAAATTAAATTAATGGTTCAACTCCACAGACACACTAGCTACACGTCAAGCATTCAATAGCCAAACATGGCCAGAGGCTGTCATATTCGAAAATGTAGATGGAGAGCATTTCCACCATCACCATAGAAAGTGGTACAGTACTGGTAGAGTGGAGCTGGTAGATTGTATTTTTTCTTTATTCTTCCTACTAAGACTAACATGATATCTGAAGAATGTCAATTAATAAATGGTTATAAATTGTTAATGAACCAATCAAGTGATTGCTTCCATGTAGTAGAATTGTGGCTAAAATGGATTGTAAGGAAAACAGTATAACAGGTTTATCCTATTTACATTTTTGCTTGATTTGGTAATGAATGCTACTAAAAAGATATCACATGAACTATTTTAAACATTCATTTGCCCTGTTCACAGGGCAAAGCAAAGTTAATGTTATATATAAGGCATTAGTGTTTCTTAAACTACCAAAAGGGATCTGAAATATAGCTGTGAGTGAGAGACGAAGGGTTTTGAGCGAAGATATCTCAACAAGCCATTGATAACTATGAAGACACACAGGTTGTATATTTGCTCTCCTTTTTGCAAAGGAAGAGGAAGTTGGGGAGTGCAAAACTTATGTGAAGTACAATGTGTGCTGACAGGTACAATGTAAGGAAAGGTTTTCAAAAATTTAGATTAGTAACATGTTCAACAAGTTTACATTTTGGGGGGAGAGGTTATTTCCTTTTAATTAATGATGAAATGCTTGTTTCTTCCTTAAGCTTGAAACCTACCATGAAATACATCTTTACTGACATATAATTTTTTAAAACTTAAGCAGAGATAACTAATGGTCATAGGAAAGTGAATAACAGCTAAGCCACCAGAATATGATTAGACTAAAAAGCACCTAATCACAGTCTTATAGAAATAAAGGTAAGATTATGAGGGCTTTAAATACTTATTTGGTCCCTCCTTTGTTGCTACAATGTTTACTAAATATATTTTAATAAGAACTTTCTAAAAAAAATACTACATTGTGCTGTAGACTGAAATGTTATTGGTCCCCCCCCCCAAAAAAAAATTCACATATTGAAATCCTAACCCCAGTGAGATGATATTAGGAGCAAGAACACACCATCTATGAACCAGGAAGTAGGTCTTCATCAGACACCAAATCTGCAATGCCTTGATCTTGAACTTCCTAGTCTCAACAACTGTAAGAAATAAATGTTTGCTGTTTAAGCCACCCAGCCTATGCTATTCTGTTATAGCAACCTGAGAAATGGTACTGAGAAGAGAGGTGCTGCTGTAAAAAGTACCTACAGATGTGGAAGCATCTTTAGAACTGGGTAATGATAGAGACGAGAAGAGTTTTGAGGTACAAAATAAAAAAATCTACATTGCCATGAACAAACCATTAAGGGGAATTCTGGTGAGAGCTCAGAAAGAAAAGAAAGCGCAGTAGAGAGAGCCTTAGTCTTCTTAAAAAATAACCTGAGTCAATCTGAATGGAATGTTGGTAGAAATATAGACGGTAAAGATCATTTTGATGAGGTCTGGGGTGGAAATGAGGAATATGTTATTGGAAACTGAAAGAAAGGTGATCCTTGTTACAACGGCGAAAAACTTGGCTGAACTGTGTTCATGTTCTAGTATTTCATGAAAGGCAGAACTTGCTAGTGATGAAACTGGATGTTTAGCTAAAGCTCTTTCTAAGCAACATGTTGAAGGTACAACTTGGCTCCTCCTGACTGCTTATAGTACAATGTGAAAAAAGAGAAATGACTCAAAGGTAAAATGATTAAGCAAAAAGAAAACAGAAACTAAGGATTTGAAAATTCTCTACCTATAGGGTCCCCAAAAAATGTATACACACACTTTGAATAATTATGAAGGCAGTGTTTCTTAAAATACATTTCACTTTCAAAATTGAGCTATCAGCTGTTAAAGTGTGTAATACATTTTTGGGACACTCTATGTTGTGAAAAATGAGAAATTATGGTCAGAAGAAAACATTAAGGGTGTGGCCAAGTGACCATTTGATAAGAACATACCCTTTAGCAGGGGAATGAATAAACTGTGATACATCCAGACAATGGAATATTACTCATATAAAGAAATGAACTATCAAGCCATGAAAAGACATGGAGGAATCTTAAATAAATATTAAGTGAAAGAAGCCAATCTAAAAAAGCTATATGTTACGTGATCCCAACTATATGACACTCTGGAAAAGGCAAAACTATTTTTACAATATAAAGATCAGTGGTTGCTGGAGCAGGATGGGGAGGAAGGATGAATAGGTAGCGCACAGAGGATTTTTAGGGCAATGAAAATACTCAGTGTTACACCATAATGATGGATTCATGTCATTATACATTTTTCTAAACCAATGGAATGTATACCAAGAGTGAACCCTAATATAAACAATGGACTTTGAATGATCATTATGTGTCAGTGTAGGTTCATCAATTGTAACAAATATACTACTCCTGCGAAGGGGTACGTGGATGTTGATAATGGGGGAGACTTTACATGTGTGGGGGAAAGTGGTATGATGGGAAATTTCTGTTCTTTTTGTTCAATTTTGCTGTGAACCTAAAATTGCTCTAAAAATCATTTTTTAAAAAAGGGACAATAGGAAGCATCCTTATGGTGATGATAATGTTCTGTATCTTGAATATATCAATGTCAATATCCTGATTGTGATATTATACTATAGTTTTGCAAGATGTTACCATTGGCATAAATTGTACAAGGGGTACACAGAATCTGTCTCTATTATTTATTACAATACATGTGAATCTACAATTATCTCAACTTTTTAAAAATTTTTATCTTTATTGTTTAAAGTATTACAGTTGTAAAAAAGAGGTCAGCATTTTTATTTTTATTTTTCCAAAACATGCTGCTATATAATATTAGAGCCCTGATAACAGAGATGGAAGGAAATAAAGTTAAGAAATATTTAGATGTTAAAATCTACTACAGTTGGTAATGACTTGAACATGACAGTTAAGAGTTGAAATATAAGGGAAAGGAAGGTATCATGGATGGCATTTAGGTGTCTGAGGAGTTTTTGTGATAATCCAGAGGAAATTTCAAATGAGTAGGTATTGGGGACCATATGAAAGCCTGAACTGTAGACAAAACTTGGGAGTAATTTGCTTGTCACCCATTACTAAAGCCATCACATAGGTGAGGTCATTTAGAAAGAGTTCATACTGCAGAGCAGGAAGAGGTACGGGAGCCAAGGATGAGTCTGAAGGCCACCCCCATTTGAAAGAGGGCAGAAGAGAAGTTAGCCAGAGAGTAAGATGCGCACTAACGAATGCCCACAGGCGGTCTTTCCTTACCTCAGCGAATGTGGCCCTGGTATCACAATGTAGACAGAATTCGGTTTGAAGTGGATCAAGGACTAAGTAACAGGTAAGGAAATGGAGGCAGCACATGCAAACATCCAAGAAGTGAAGAATGAGCAAGGGACTGAGGGCACAGGGGGAGCACAGTGCAGAGCCAGGCCCCATGTCAGCTGGTGGTGAAAGTTCCCACTGGATCCTTCTGCTTTGTAATGAAGGAAGAGGTGAGGCCATCAAATGAGAGTAGGGCTGGGAGACATGAGACAGGAAGACTGAAAGGAGTGGAGACCTGCTGATGGATCATTACCAAGAGGGAGAGAGCAGAGTAACCCGATAAGCACCACTGTCATGCTGAAGTGCTGAGAGCCCAATGAAGTGGCTTTCTTCCATCATCACTCAATTACAGAGAATAAATGAATATTTACATTCACTAGATTTAGGGTTCTATCAGATGGATATGACACAGAGATACAAGTTTAGGAAAAATACCCAGAACGTTACGGAGCAACGAACAATGGGCTGAGTATGAAACAGGTGGTGAAGACAGGAGGATTCTATGGATAGGACAGTGCATAAGAAATCCTGTGAAGTCAACAAATTCTTATAATAAAAGTAACTCAACATGCAAGGTGGGAAGGTCAGACTGTAAAATTCTTCATTCAGTGGTTATTGAAGTGAAACAACTTCAGTGGGAGGTGAGAGCCACAGTAGGAGGGACATAGAATAGTTGCTGATAAAAGTTGGGGGCTCAATAAAAATTTATTATTAAACAATTTCTATATACTGGGTTTTGCATAAAAGGAACTCCCGCGTGCATTCCCAGCCCTCAGATCCTGGTGCCTGGGTCCTCATCCACTCTGCAAATAACTCCTCATCCTCGGTTGCCTCACTCTCTATACCAGGCATGGTAAGTGACAACAGGCCATGCACACCCTCACAGATCAAAAGCATCCAATTGCGCTGCAAACACTCATGACTAGGGTGTCTCTTCCTTGTGTAAGGAAGTCAAGCCTCAGGTGGAAAAAAAGCAATTGCTTCTGCATGAAAAGGTGGGAAAAGGGCAGTAGGAGCAAATATCTGTAGTTTTGTTTTGTTTTGTTTTCTTAATATTTTTTAATCTTTTTTTAATTGTTTAAAGTATTACGTACGTCTCCTTTTTCCCCAATTGAACCCTCGCCGGCTACCCCCACCCTCCAGGACAAGCCCCCACCGTCCCAGTGTCCATGTCTACTGGTTATGCTAATATGCATGCATACCAGTCCTTTGGTTGATGTCTAACCCCCCACCCTCCCCTGCCTTCCCTCTGAGGTTGGACGGTCTGTTTGGTGTTTCTTTGTCTCTGGATCTATTTTTGTTCATCAGTTTATGTTGTTCATTATATCCCACATATGAGTGAGATCATGTGATATTTATCTTTAGTTTTAAAAAGACAAAGCCAGAACTAAGCTTTTCCACAGAGGAGACCAGATTTTTTTATTCCTGAGGAAAGATGCTTCTTTCTGTGGGTTGTGCTCATCCAAGGGTGACAAGTTTCACTGGTTGGAAGGTCACGCAAAAATGAGATGATTCTCTTCACATTCTAGTCATGATAAACCTCCTCTTTGGAGAGAGGTGTTTTTCAGGCTGAGGAAATATTTATTGGTAAAGGATTAGATGTCCCAAGGAAATGGCACAAGTCATCACATTGGAAGACATGGAAAGATATGTAAAGAGCATGGGAGTTCAGAGTTTAGCTCCTCTAGTTAGAGCAGTTTCAGATGTGAAATGTGACTATACGAATGACTGGGGGGTAAAGATGTGAAATACAGGAGCAGGGAATAGTGAGCAGATGTGAAGGCAGAGAAATAGGAGGGTCAGTCTGGAATTCCCATTGTTCTTGGAAGTTTCTGTTCTTCCCAGATGCTCCGCTTTCTGAGCTTCTAGGCATGCTGACCCCATCTGATGATGCCCTAACTACTGAGCTTTCAAAATATAAAACCACAGGAGGAAGTTCTGCATCAACTTAACCTATCAGATGATCGAATGGAAAAAAGAAAAACTGGAACCTTCTGCGTCACCCTTGTAAGCTACCCGTGTTGATGTATCAATATTTTCTCTGGTCTAAATAAAGTGTATATAATTGGTAGTGTCTACTTCAAAAAAAAAAGAACACAAATGTTAAGCCTTTGGGTTACTTAATTTTGAACACCACATTCTTCCACAAAAGGTAACCCCTGCTAAATGACTTCATCATTCACTGGAAAAAGACATTCCATGAAGTTGAACTCACTGCCATGAGAATGTTCTCTGGAATGTCAAGCAGTCACTGGCTTGGGGACTGGGAGAGTACATTGTGACAAATATAGAGCACTATTTCCTATCACCAACACTTCAGTTCACCTTATGGTGTTAGAGCTGGCTGAGCCAGATGGCTATGAGGCACAAACTGCTTACCAGTCAAGAACAGTGTCATCTATGAAATGGAACTGTGTAACAAGTGGTAAATGAGCCCAGGAATACCTAATTATTTTGTATTAGGTTCAGGTGTTACACAATCATATACTTTATAAACTGTTCCCCTAATATTTCCAGTACCCACCTGGCACCATATATTTGTAAGTCCCAATTTTTACTTCTCAATCCCTTCACCTTTTGCACCCAGTCCCCAATGCCCCTCCCCTCCAGCAACCATCAGTCTGTTCTCTGTATTTATGAGTCTGTTTCTGTTTTGTTTGTTCATTAATATTGTTCTTTAGATTCCACATATAAGTGAAATCATATAGTACTTGTCTTTCTCTGGCTGACTTATTTCACTTAGAATAATACCCTCTAGTTTCCTTTGCTGTCACAAATGGTAAGATTTCATTCTTTGTTATTCCATTGTGTATATGTACCACCACTTTACCCTCTCATCTTTTGATAGGCATTTGGGCTGCTTCCATAGCTTGGCTATTGTAAAAAATGCTGTAATGAGCATACGGATGCATATATTCTTTTGAATTAGTGTTTTGGATTTCTTCAGATAAATATCCAGAAGTGGAATCACTGGGTCATAAGGCAGTTCCATTTTTAAATTTTTGAGGTAACTACATAATGCTTTCCACAGTGACTGCATTAACCTGCATTCCCACCAACAGTGTATGAGGGTTCCCTTTTCTCCACATCCTCTCCAACACTTGTAGTTTGTGGATTTGTTAATGATAGCCATTCTAACAGAGGTGAGGTGATATCTCATTGCAATTTTAATTTCCATTTCTGTTGATGATTAGTGACATTGAGCATATTTGCGTATGTCTATTGGCCATCTGTATGTCCTCTTTGAAAGTGTCTATTAAGGTCTTCCACTCATTTTTTAATTGGATTGTTTGGGGGTTTTTTGGTGTTAAGTTGTATGAATTCTTTACAAATTTTAGATATTAACCCCTTATCAGATATATCATTAGAGAACATGTTCTCCCATTCAGTGGGTTCTCTTTTAATTTTGTTGATAGTTTCCTTTTTGCTGTGTAAAAACTTTTTAGTTTGATGTAGTCCCACTGGTTCTTATCTCTTTTGTTTCCCTTGCTGGAGCAGATATAGCAGGGGGAAAAAATTACTAAGAGGATGTCCAAGATTTTACGGCCTATTTTTTCTTCTAGGAGATTTAGAATTTTGAGTCTTACATTTAAGTCTTTAATCCATTTTGAGTTCATTCTGTAAGTGGTATAAAAAGGTGGTCTAGTTTCATATTGTTATGTGTATCTATCCAATTTACCCAACACCATTTATTGAATAGACTGTGTTTACCCTATTGCATGTTCTTACCTTCTTTGTCAAATATTAAATGACCATATAGGCATGGGTTTATTTCTAGGCTCTCTACATTGTGCCATTGATCTATATGTCTGTTTTTATGCCAATACCATGCCATTTTGATTACGAAAGCCTTGTAGTATAGTTGATATAAGGTTGCACAATTCCTCCAACTTTGTTGTTCATCCTCAGATTGCTATCACTATTTGGTGTCTTTTGTGTTCCATATAAATTTTTGGATTATTTGTTCTACTGCTGTGAAATACACCATTGGTATTTTGATAGGAATTGCGATGAATCTGTAGATTGCTTTGGGTAGGATGGACATTTTAATGATGCTAATTCTTCATATCCATGGCCATGGTACTTGCTTCCATTTATTTATATCTTCTTCAGTTTCTTTCTTAAGTGTCTTATAATTTACCTCCTTGCTTAAATTTATTCCTAGGCTTTTGTTTTTAATGCAATTGCAAATGGGATTTTTCTTAATTTCTCTTTATGCTGGTTCATTATTAGTGTATAAAAATGCAACCTATTCAGGATATTTTTTGTATTCTGCTACTTTAATGAATTTATTTATTGGTTATAATAGTTTTTGGTGGAATTCTTGGGGTTCTCTATGTACAGTATTATGTCATCTGCAAATAATGACTGTTTACTTCTTCCTTTCCAATTTAAATGTATTTTATTTCTCCTCCTTGTCTGATTGCTATGTCTAGGACTTCCAGTATTATGTTGAATAAGAGTGGTGAAAGCAGGCATCCCTGTCTTGTTCATCTTCAGGAAAAGGCTTTCAGTTTTTCTATGCTAAGTATGATGCTGGCTGTGGGTTTTCATTTTTGGCCTTTATTATATTGAGGTATGATCTCTCTGTTACCACTTTGCTGAGAGTTTATATCATTAATAGGTGCTAGATTTTGTCAAACACTTTTCTGCATCTATTGATATGAACATATGATTTTTATCCTTCATTTTGTTTATGTGGTATATCGCATTAAATGTGATCTGTGGATATTGTACCAACCTTGCATCCCAAAAATAGATCCCGCTTGATTATGGTATACGATATTTTTAATGTATTGCTGAATTCAATTTAATAACCTTTAGTTGAGGATTTTGTACCTATGTTTATCAGGGATATTGGCCTATAATTTGTTTTAATGTCTTTAGCTGTTGTGTTGTTTTTTAATTAGGATAATGCTGGCACTGTAAAATGAGCTTGTGAGTCTTCCCTCCTCCTGCATTTCTTGCAATAGTTTGAGAAGCACAGGTATTAGTTCTTCTTTGAATGTTTGGTAAACTTCACCAAACAATCCACTCAAGGAATTTTAGTTATTGGGAGTTTTTTAATTACTGCTTCAATTTTGTTAATTGTAACCGGTCTATTCAGATTTTCTGTTTCTTCTTGATTCGGTTTGGGAGACTGTATATTTTTAGGAATTTAATCAAGATCTTCCAGATTGTCCAATTTGTTGGCATATAGTTTTTCAAAATATTTTCTTATAAGCCTTTATATTTCTGTGGTGTCAGTTGTTATTTTTCCTCTTTCATTTCTCATTTCTTTTATTTGGGTTGCTCTCTTTTTTTCTTGATGAGTCTGGTTAAAAGTGTACAATCTTTTTATCTTTTCAAAGAACCAGCTCTTAGTTTCATTCCTTTTTTGTATCGTGTTTTTAGACCCTATTTTATTTATTTCTGCTCTGACCTTTATTATTTCCATTTTTCTAGTAACTTTGAGTTTTATTTATTGTTCTTTTTCTTGATCCTTTCAGTGTAAGGTTAGATTGTTTATTTGATATTTTTCTTGTTTCTTGAGGTAGGCCTGTAATGCTATGAACGTCCTTCTTAGGACTGCTTTTGCTGTGTCCCAATGATTTTGGGTTGTTATGTTTCCATTTTCATTTGTCACAAGGTATCTTTTGATTTCTTCCTTGATCTCATTGTTAACCCACTAATTATTTAGTAACCTTATTTAGCTTCCATGTGTTTTTATGTGTTTTCCGGGTTTTTTATGACTGATTTCTAGTTTGATACCCTTATGGCCAGAGAAGATGCTCAATATGATTTCAATATTCTTAAGTTTATTGAGACTTGTTTTGTGTCCTAACATGTGGTCTATCCTAGAAATGTTCTATGTGCACTGGGAAAGAATGTATATTCTGCTGCTTTGGGAGAAAAATGCTATGAAAATATCAATTAAATCTACCTGATCTAGTGTGTCCTTTAATGCTGCTTTTCCTTGTTGATTTTTTTGTCTGGAAGATCTATCCACTGATGTTAATGGGGTGTCATAATCCCCCACAATGACTATATTATGGTCAACCTCTCTCCTTATGTCCATCAAGATTTGCTTGATAGCCCACTGGTGTAGCTCAGCAGCTGAGAATCAAGCTAGAAACCAAGAGGCCACCGGTTCAATTCCTGGACAGGGCACATGCCCAGGTTGCAGGCTCGATCCCCTAATGGGAGCATGTAGGAGGCAGCCAGTCAATGATGTTCCTTCCTCACCATGTATGTTTCTATCTCTCTATCCCTCTCCCTTCTTTTCTCTAAAAAATTAATAAAATATATAGTTTAAAAACATTTGCTTTATATATGTAGGTGCTCCTATGTTGGGTGCATAATTGTGTAAAAGGGGTATATCCTCTTATAGGATTGCTCCATTTATGCAGTGTCCTTCTTTGTCTCTTACTACAGTCTTTGTTTTAAAGTCCCTTTTTTGTGATAAAAGAATTGCTACCCCAGATTTTTATCCCATTTCTTTTTGCATGAACTATCTTTTCCCATCCCTTCACTTTCAGTCTGTGTGCATCTTTTGTTCTGAGGTGGGTGTCATGTAGACAGCATATATATGGGTCTTATTTTCTTATCCATTCAGCTACCCTATATCTTTTTATTGGAGCATTTAAGCAATTTTCATTTAAAATTGTTATTGATAAGTACATACTTTGCCATTTTATGCATTATAACTATGTTCCTCTTTTTGTTTTTCTCTTTCTTCTTAAAGAAGCCCCATTAACATTTTTATGGAATACTGGTTTGGTGGTGATGAACTCCTTTAGCTTTTTCTTTCTGGGAAGTTTTTTATTTATCCTTTGATTTTAAATGCTAGCTTTGCTGGAAAGAGAAGTCTTGATTGTAGGTCCTTGCTTTTCATCACTTTAAATATTTCATGCCAATCACTTCTGGTTTGAAATGTTTCTGTTGTTAAATCAGTTTTATGGGAGCTCCCTTATAGCTACCTTACTGTCTTTCTCTCACTTCTTTTAAGATTCTCTCTCTGTCTTGCCCAGCTGATGTGGCTCAGTGATTGAGCATCAACTTATGAACCAGGAAGTCATGGTCCAATTCCTGGTCAGGGCACATGCCCAGATTGTGAACTCGATCCCCAGTAGGAGGCATGCAGGAGGCAGCCGATCAATGATTCTTTCTCATCACTGATGTTTCTATCTCTCTCTCCCTCTCCCTTCCTCACAGGTTGGCAGAGTTTTTTAATCTTACATCCTCTTCACCTCATGGGTGAAGGAGGACTCCCCTGCCCTAGAGTTAGGGGATGGCCAAACACAACACCCAAAACTGGACAGATAGGATCAACAGCAGTTTACTAGTCACATATACCCACAGCCCAGGGAGGAGAACACTGTGCACGTACAGGGCCACATGGGAGCTGCACTCAGTAACAAAGTGAACAGCCAGGGTCAGGGGGAAGCAGGCTTGATAGCATCAAGAGGGCAGGGCATCCTCTGGTTCCCACAGAATGTGACTGACTTGTTTGAATAATTCCACTGGCTGGCAAGGAACTGAAACACTACTCAGGAATAAATAGAACCTGTGCCTGGTCTGTTAGTTAAGGAGACTTGGTTTGGCTCGGGGACCTCAGTTACTTGAGCAGAATGAGGACAGGAACTTGCAATTAAGCCCACTTGAGGGCCTCCTGTCATCAGATGTCAAGAAAGAACATCATATTAATATTAGGTCTTATACCATACAGGGTTTTATTACTATTATTTCAGCATTTAAAAATTACATTACATTGTCTACTGGCTTCCATAGATTTATTTTAAATATTTATTTATTGATTATTTTTTAGAGAGAGAGGAAGGGGGAGATATTGATTTGTTGTTCCACTTGCCCATGCACTCACTGGTTGACTCCATGCGCCTCAATCAGGGATCAAACCCACAACCTTGGAGCATCCAGAGGATGCTCCAACCAACTGAGCTACCCAACCAGGGCTCCATAGATTTTTTTAAGTGTGTCATTATGCTTTATGTTGCTCTTCAAAGATAATATTACTTTCTCCACCTCTGGCCTCATTTCAGAAGATTCATTAGACTCTGATGTTGACGATTTTCAGTTGCCTGAGATTCTTGAATCTGTTGGTTAATATATTTCATCAGTTTAGGGAAATTCTCAGTCATTACTTTTTCAAATATTGCTTAATCCCATTCTCTCTATACTCTCCTTCTGAAATTATAACACATGTTGGAGCTTTTGAGCATGATCTACATATATCTTTTTTTTTGCTTACATTCTTTTCTTTATCCCATTACTTTTTCTATCTTGAACTTCAGTTTGAATATTTTTATTGACTTCTCCCTGAATTCACTAATACTGTCTTACTGTGTGCAACTTGTGGTTAAATTTATCTAATGGGTTCCAATTTCTGATATATTTTGGTATTGTTTAGTGTCCATTTAATTAATTTTATATTTCTGTTGAAATAGCCTATCTTTTTATCATCACCATTATGACCATCTTTTCCTCTATTTTTAACACATTTATAATAACTATTATTGGAGTCCTTGCCTCTTATATTTAATATCTGGTTCATCTCTGTCTGCCTCTATTGATTATTTTATTTCTTGCTTATCAGTCACTTTTTCAAATTTATCACACCTACAAGTTTTCAATTATGTGTTAAACATTATAAAGGTTATATTGCTAAGCCTCTGAATGACGTTAACTTCCTATAAAATTCCACAGTGTTGAAGTTAGGTTTTATTCTGGCCAGCAGGTTGAATTACCTAATAGACTGCCTTGAACTTATCATGAATTGGCTTTAGCCTTTGTTAAAGTTGGTTATTGCAATATATTCCTAGACTTTGGTCCTTACTCAGAGAGTGTGGTCTTTCCAGGTTCTCAGAGTAATAACACAAAGTACTGACTAAGCCTACTTTTGGCAGAGCATATTACAACTTTCAAAGAATTTTCACATTTATTTTATTTGATCAAACACAGGTTCTCTTACTAAGATAAAAAAGAGAGTATTCAGCACATAGCATAAAACATCCAAAAGTTCTCCAGATTTAAAGGCTATTCCTTATCCCAGGGTTATTAAAGCAAACCACCATTATTTGTTCTTTCAATACATATTTATTGTGTCCTACCGTATATTCTTATGGGTACTATATCAGGCACTGGGAATACAAATAAGAATAATATACTTTCAAGAGGTCTAATGTCAAAGTGTATGAACCAGTGGATAAAGAGAGAAATGAGAGGGCTAATAAAAACAAAATGTTGTTCGGTCACACTTTGTTTCAAATTTTTATTTTTATGGTTGTATGTTGGCTTTAGTTTTCAATGTTTATATCTATATTCCAAGAAGAACCTGAGAAGACCTAAAGTGGTAAGAAATGTACAAATAAATGTGACTTATTATTTGTGGATTTGTCTGTTTTATTAATCTTTAATGGACAGGCTGAACATATATCATGTCCACATGATCTGTTGACTCAAGCTGCTTCAGGTTGCACAGAACTCCCATGAAACTCCATTAACAAAAGATAGAAAATAAGCCATGCAAAGTACTAAGAAGAACTATAGATTTTCATGTCTCTTAGCACATATCAGAAATTTGTGATGGGAACAAATTTGCTCCTCAGTATTCTGACTTTCAGTGGATTTTTATTGACCTTACTAAAACCTAGAGCAGCACTTTAGAACCTAAACCTTGAATATCACTATATCCAATCATCATAACCGTTAAAAATTAATTTTGGAGCAGCAGCAAAAAAAAAACCACAAAACTTTAGAAAACGTCACATCTAAAGGTAATTCGTTACAATAAGTATTAATCTGATGTTATTTAGAATTCATCTGTCTAAAGGAGCCCAGGAGGAAAGTACACCAGTGTGACCATCTTTGAGTCTAGTCAGGATAAAATCACTGGAATTTGTCTTAGATTCAGAGCCTCTTGAGTCTAAGAAATATTCAGCTCACTTGTATATACTGGAAAGCACAAAATTCCCTGGACTGCACTCCCTACGAATACTATATACCCACCTTCCTGACAAGTTCAGGGAACCGGTGTCACCTCAGTTTCTCTACCAAGTGCTCCCTTTATCTATCCAGAGGGGACTGTTATCCTAAAGTGTGGATGACTTTGCTAAAACTCTGAGAACTTAATAAATTCTCTCAGCACCCTCTTTAGGGTAGAATTCATCTCCCTGTAACAGATCTCCCATCACAAAGACATGGATCGCTGGTTATTATAGTGACAGCTATTATTTAGTAAGTGGTTACCGTATGTGCCAAGCACAATGCTAAGTTCATTTCATGAATTACCTTGTTTGATTACCAGCACAACCATAACACATAGGTATTATTACAAATGTACTGTTGAGGAAACTGAAGCATTGAAAGATAAGCAACTTCCTCAAGCTATTAATCAGCAGATCCTCCCCTGAAGCTAAGGTGCTATTGCTTTTCTGACTTTGAATCGACTACCCCTCTACTTACCCGATGCTTGCCTTTCTGGTTCCATCTGACATCCTTAGATTATCGTTACCTGAACGTTCCTTAGATCACAATACCTTCTATAACCAGTTTATTACTCTAGCCAAGTCATCTCACAACAGCCATCCCCAGCACGACTTTCTCCCTTTCTTTCAGCTGTATGCTTTATGGCATACACACGTATGCTGAGAGCCACTTAGGAGGATTCCAAACCACCTCTCCTGAGTTATAAAAGCTTCAACTTTGTCTGGATCCAGTTGTCATTTCTCTTCCCTAAATATTCTGGCTCAGAGGCTAGAGACCAGGATTCTCCCACTAACGTACTCGAGAGCCTCAGGCAAATCACTTAAACTTGCCATGTCAGAGTTTCCTCGCTTATAAATTTAGGGTGTTGGACTGGTTCCTTCCAGCTATAAAATTCTGTGATTTTAAGATCAAACATGAAATCCTGATAGGAGGATTGTAATAAAACAGTGAAAAAGAAAGAAAATGGTCTGGCTGGAAGATCTTGCTTATTTTATTGTGAGTGTTTGGGCCTATTTTATACATGTTTACATGCACTTAGAGACATTTAAAATGAGGACATTTTATAAGGTAAAAAACAAGAAAGCCCTCACACACATGATATTTAAAATGTGGCTCCAGAGTTCACAGCACCCTCATCATGTATAAATAGAACATAGCATTTACAACCACTTACTCTGTAATATATTTCTTTTGGCTGAGAGGTAATGTTCAACTACATGAGTTTCTAAGAACACTGACCTTTGTTCTTTATGTTGTTGGGTAAAGTAATGATATTTTGTAAAAACATAGTGTCCTTAGGCACTCAATCTAATTATTACTGTGTTTTTTGTAAATAATTATAATGGTTCCCATTCATCGAGCACACACTATTGGGTCTGACTCCATGCTTGGCAATTTACATACATAATCCCCTTTTTCCAACAAGCCTGTATTATTATCCCACTTTACTCGTAAGAAAATCGGGCCTCAGAGTTTACAGGAGCTTAGCCTTACACCCTTAAATAAGAAACAAAGATGAGAACCAGAGTCTGTCAGCTCTGCTCTGCCATGCTGGTTCAAAATAACTTAAATGTGCTCACTATTTAAGCCATAACAGTAACATTTATTGAATTCTTAGTATATAAAAACGCTTTTAAGCCTCTCAGCAGCCTTATCAGCTAGACACTCTTATTTCCATTTGCAGGTATGGAAACTGAAGCACAGAGAAGTTGAGTATTTGTCCACAGTTACACAGTTTAAAAAGATCAATGCTCTCGAACCCCTTCCTGCAAAGCAACCGCCATGTGGTAGAAGCTCCAGATCTAGAGGAAAAGTGCTGATTTCTTCAAGTTTCACAAATTGATATGCAGGGTGCAGGCTGATTAGATTGATAAGGAATGACTATTGAGTCTCAAATCATGAAATTCTTCCACCTCTACTATTTCCACATATCTACACATATATCAAGTATGTATGGAAATAAATCACCTCCAAGCTTGCACGTATTCCCACATTCCTGTCATTATCTCAACTGCTTTAGTTCCCCACGCCTGGCTTCTTTCTTTATGAAAACTATATAGGCAAGTTTCTCTGGCCACACCAGTATGACCAAAGATGTTGATGAGATGATAATGATCATAACAATAATAGTATCTTTAAAATTATTTCAGACTCAACTATTCCTACCATTTAACACATTAGCCCACCACATCAGAGCATGTTTTAAACTTTAAATGTCAAAAAATAATTCATAAAGGAAACTGTAATTGATCACTTTGAAATACAAAGACTTGTTTTTTTCTTATTGAAAATTAATTATAAGTAAACTGTTATTAGCCCAAAGAGAGACATGTAACAAATATTTTGTCCAAAACTAAATGAGAAAAAACTTGAAAATGGGGAGCAGAAATAATATATGGCCAGTTGTAAAATCTGTTTTAAATATCATAAAATTTATGATAAACCTTAATTCCAAATAAACCCCTTGATGTTGTAAACATACACTGTGCTGGAGTGTTTAAAAATATCTACACAGAATCAAATTCTCCATTGCAACGTTAATTTTCCATTACCTTCTCAATAGTATCGTATGAAAACATACACATATAGAAGATGAATGCTTTATGATAGCAACACATTGGAGCCAGTGTAATGAGGTTTATGTCAGTGTTTCCATTTAAGCTACTTTTTTCAATAGGTTAATAGCTGGTCTATAAAAATGCAATTAAGTAAAATGTGGCATGTACGTTCTTGGTAACATTTTTAGAAAGTAGAAGGAAACTAAAAGCAACTGTTGACCATTTACAAGAAGATTTTTTTCCCCAATTATTTTGAAAAACAGGTACTGTAAAGGAAAGTCAAACAAAAGCTTTTGACAATTCGATTTATAAATATATTTTCAAAGTTAGTTGCCAAATACATTTAGCCCTATCTCTAATAAAATAATCTGTGATTTCAGAAATTTTGACATGCACTTTCTTACTGGATATGAAAGGCATCAGCAGTAACATTAATATCTTTCTGCAGTCACTAGTCACTAGTCATAACATTTCGGAGTCCTTGTAGTCCTGGAAGATTGGCATGCCAAAGAGTAACAACAGAATTAAATGTGAAAAGACACTCAATTGAAAATTATACCTCTGATAAATGTTGACTCAGCTGAGCATATGGACCAGAGACAAGGACACATAAGGTTAAGGTGTGAGCTCTGCTGCTTGCTACTTTGTGACTTAGGCAATCTACCTTCTCTATGCCACAGTCATCCTATTTTTAATCTGATAATAACAGCACCCATCTCAGAGGAGCAATTCAATCAAAAATAGTAAGTACCTGCTGGAGCAAACAGCTATAAAATATAATTCCTGGAACTTGCTTTATTTAATACGATTAATGTACTCTTAAATCATGAAAATTTCTCAAAATGAAGTATTAGTGAATCTTAGTGGTTGTATGTTTTAGAGATGATGTTTGTTTTTACAGCTGGTTAATTCTCTAAGATGGCAGGGAGGAAGAGCTACAAACCATCTCAAATCATATTAATTATTTGATTAGTTTATATAGGCTTAATTTAAAATATATTTCTTTATTGATTTCAGAGAGGAAGGGAGAAGGTGAGAGAGATAGAAACATCAATGATGAGAGAGAATCATTGATCGGCTGCCTCCTGCACACCCCCTACTGGGGAACGAGCCCGCAACCCAGGCATGTGCCCTTGGCCGGAATCGAACCTGGGACCCATAGGTCCGCAGGCTGACGCTCTATCCACTGAGCCAAGCCGGCTAGGGCTATGTAGGTTTAATTTAAATGATATAAATTACCAAAGCTACCCAAAGCATCTGATGTTTAATTCAACAAATATTCACTGAGCATTAACTTTACTTAAGGAACGTGTCAAAGAGCATATCCAATATAGATTGATTAGAGTGTCTTGAAGAGGTAACAACTCCCAAGATTTTGATGTAAAGAGAAAAGACTGCATTCTAGGTGGAGTAAAAGAACATATGCTAATACTAATATGGTTCACAAAATAAGAACATGTTTGGTTGTCACAAAGTATCCAAAGACAGTGGAAAATGAGTCTAGACAAGAAGGTATAGGCCAAATTGTGAAAAGCCCCAAAAGCATCCTAATAACTAAAGAACCAGGGTCCATCACAACCTAAACGTCCGGATGAACAACCGAACACCAGGCTAGGGTCCCAGCCGGTGCAGCGGAAGTCAGTCCTGGATCCCGGGGGTGCGGTGGGAGTCAGTCCTGGGTCCCGGCCGCCAATAGCAGGAGTCAGTCCTGGGTCCCGGCTGCCCGCGGCGGGAGTCAGTCCTGAGTCCTGGCCCCCCGCAATGGGAGGGGGCTGTGTGTCCTGGCTGCCTACAGCGCAGCAGGAGGGAGCTGTGGGAACAGAGCCATGCTGCGATCAGACTGGCCTCTTGATCCCTCCCCCGCTGCCCGCAGGCCTGGGGAACCAGAGCCATGCTGCAATGGTACTGGACCCTACCTGAGGGGTCCCTGATTGTGAAAGTATGCAGGCTGGGCTGAGAGACACCCCGCCCCCACTGAGTGCATGAATTTTCATGCACCCGGCCTCTAGTCTATACTAATAATAGAGGAATATGCAAATTGTCCAGGATGCCATGACAGTAATGACCAAACAGCAGGCTGTGTGGGGCGACCAGGCCAGCAGGGGGGTTAGTGAGGGACAACCAAACAACTGAATAGCAAGCTGCGTGGGGCGACCAGGCTGGCGGGGGCGGGGGGGCAGTTGGAGGTGACCAGGCTGGTGGGAGAAACAGTTGGGGGCTACCAGGCCAGCAGGGAGGCAGTTGGGGGTGACCAGACTGGCAGGGGGACAGATGGAGGTGAGATAATGTGAGACAGAGATGATGCAAGGCAGAGATAATGCCAGACAAAGATGATGTGAGACCGAGATAATGCGAGACTGAGATGATGCGAAACCGAGATGATGCGAGACCGAGATGATGCGAGACAGAGATGATGTGAGACAGAGATGATGCGAGACAGAGATGATGGGAGACAGAGATGACGCGAGACAGAGATAATGCGAGACTGAGATGATGCGGGAAATGAGGGTAGTTGAGGGCAACCAGGCCAGCGGGGGGGCAATTAGGGGTGACCAGGCCAGCGGGGGTTGGCAGTTGGGGGTGACCAGGCCAGCAGGCAGGTGAGCAGTTAGGAGCCAGCAGTCCTGGATTATGAGAGGGATGTACGACTTCCGGTTTAGGCCTGATCCTCGGGATGGGACCTAAACCGGCAGTCGGACATCCCCCGAGGGGTCCCGGATTGGAGAGGGTGCAGGCTGGGCTGAGGGAACCTTAGCCCCCCCCCACACACACACACACACACAAATTTCATGCACCGAGCCTCTAGTTTATATATAATTCAATAAAAAAATATGTTTATAGTTCTCTCAAAGACTTAAATGAAATAATACATATGGTAAATTTTAGTACAGTGCCTGTATATACTAAAAGCCTCAAAAATTCTAGCCAATAAATTATTTATTAAAAATGTAATTACACCGCATTTTAAATACTAACGAAATACTATCAACATAAACACAGAAATACACAATATATTTCTACTCTCCATTTGCTTCCACTGTATTCATATATATTATAAATTTAAGACTAATGTAGAAGCATTTAAAGTCATTTTGACTGTGTTCCACAGACTTCCAAGGATCAAAACAGGATACAAACAGTTCCTTAGGTTACCTAAACCTGGTCTTGATTAGGGAGCAAATGACAAAAGTGGAAGATATTGGCATTCAAATGTTAGACACCACATCACCAAAACATAGTCAGTGTTTGAATATGTAAGGGAGACAACTGAGGCAAGTACAGGTCTCCTGGATGGAAGATCAGAACAGTTCTCTGACAAAATGGCAAGTTCAGAAGGACTTGCCATTTTGTGTGGATGAGTCACAGCTCAGGGTTAGTGCATAGTTTTGGGGATGGTGACATGTATCAACTTTGGGGATTTCTCAATGAGGCATTTCCTGACCTCCTTAGCCAGCTGGGGTCACCAGTACGTCCCATTTCCTGGCACACAGTAGGTAATCAGTAAATATTTGTTGAAGGAATAAATTACAAAACAAATCAACAGACTCATGGCATTAGGACCAATCATCCTTCTAGGGGCCATAGGACAAGAGGTATGCTGAGCGTGGATTCTGGTAAAGTATCCTGGAGCTTGGTCTGGCAAGGACATGGGGTAGGGTCCCTAGGGCCTCTCAACGCAAATGTTATTGATGCTAGAGGTGAAGTATTGAGGAGAAAATAATGGAAAAGGGAGGCAACAGATCTCTAGGAACTTGATAAGATGGAAACTCAGAAAATTAGATGGAAGTGAAAAGTAGAAGGTAAATGCTAGAAAAATCCCCAGAGCTGTAGAGGGTAGCTCCTAAAAATCTCTGAAGGGTGCCAGAGGTCTCAGGAATGGGTTAAGAAGCATCTATTGCAGCTTTGTACCTGCCTGGACAAGATAGTGCAAATCCAAAGATGTGGAAGGGTAGTTTGACCTGAGCCTGACCAAACCAGGCTATAATGAGAGAGCAAAGAGAAGGTACATGAACAAATATTTGTCCCATTTGATAATAACATAGGTTAGGTAAAGGAAATATGGAAATGCCATTGGAAAAATGGATAGGAGTCTCAATAGCTTCCATATTAAGGGAGCTGGATTTTAATCGATAAATCTTAAGAGAGGCTCTGTAAGTTTGCAAGCAGGAAAGAGACCTGATCAAAGCTCTGGCTTCTATGTTCAAGAGAGTATATATTATTTAAAAAATGGAGAAGAAGGCATAGTTTGTATAGTAGACCAGGCCAGGGAAAATGAGATGCTGAGGTAGGTTGTTCCATGGAAATGAGGATGCAAATCATAGCAGCACAAAAAGCCAGGAAGAGCCGAAACCGGTTTGGCTCAGTGGATAGAGCGTCGGCCTGCGGACTGAAAGGTCCCAGGTTCGATTCCGGTCAAGGGCATGTACCTGGGTTGCAGGCACATCCCCAGTAGGAGATGTGCAGGAGGCAGCTGATTGATGTTTCTCTCTCATCGATGTTTCTAACTCTCTATCTCTCTCCCTTCCTCTCTGTAAAAAATCAATAAAATATATTTAAAAAAAAAAAAAAAAAAAAAAAAAAAAAAAAGCCAGGAAGAGGATCTCCCTCATGGCACTCGGAAACTTCAAATGGAATGTGCAGACATAATCTTTGTAAAACGCATTTACATAATCTGATCTGATTCCAGCCCACTTCTATACCTTCATTCCCCATCACTACTTACAAGGAACTTCCACCGCAGCTAGTAGCAGTAACATACCCCATAGAGTTACCCACCCACATCATTTCACAGAATACTATTCCTTGTCACCAGAATGCCCTTCCCCATCGTCTTCATTTATCAACTCTTTCTTGTGTTTCAAAATTCACCTCAGTATTTGATTTTCCTAAAGTTTTCTCATCTCATTACAGTCCATGTACTCCCACAGCAACCTTCTATATCTCTACCATGGTACATAGCACATACTAAGTGCTAATTTTGATTTTCTGTTCTCCCGCCTAAAACTATAACCAGTCACATGGAAAAAATAGTTGAATGCAGAGATTAAAAGCAAAGGCTAGTGTTTCTGTAATTTACTACCTTGGGCCTTACCTTCCTCTGCAAAACGCAGATAAGATCAACCTCACAGGAAAACTTCAGGAAGGGTATGAGACAATACATAGAAACTGATTAATTTACAGTAGTGACTGGCATGGCAGAAGCATTGAATAATACAGCTCTTTCATTAACTCTTCTTGTAATGCTGCAGATTAAACAATGAAGAGAACCAGGCTATTTGTACTAGGTAACCATCAAAATCAATTACTTACAACCAAACTTTTTACCAAGATAGCAGCCCCTCTCACCCCCACTTCCATCCAGACATGCTGCTTGGCAATGGAACTCCTCAACAGTAGACTTGAACTGTAAATTCACAAAAAGATATCCAAGCTCTTTTTTTTTCTTTTTTTTCTTCTTTTTTTCAAGCAACTGTTTTTGATTTTTTACAGAGAGGAAGGGAGAGGGACAGAGAGTTAAAAACATCGATGAGAGAGAAGCATCGATCAGCTGCCTCCTGCACACCCCCCACCGGGGATGTGCCCGCAACCAAGGTACATGCCCTTGACCGGAATCGAACCCGGGACCCTTCAGTTTGCAGGCCGACGCTCTATCCACTGAGCCAAACCAGTCAGGGCCCAAGCTCTTGAATTAATTCCTTATTTCCTCCCATAGATGTTAGACAAGAAGAATGTGAAGAAAAGAGTGACCTCATCACCAGAGCAGTGCAAGTTATTCCCAGTGTTTCTCCCCTTCAATTTACAACCAGTAGGACATTCATACCAACAAAGGTTTCTACACACAGCACACCAGGACACCTGAGAGATCCACAGATCTACACATCTGAAGGCTGGCGAATTAGATTTCATGGAGGTGGTTGAACCAGAAGAGCAGCAGCAAAACCGGGGGAGCAGCAGCAACAGTGACCTCGCACCCAACATTTCCAGTAGTGGTGGCACCCACTGAAACACAGCCCCTGGCAGTGGTTGTGGCTACTGTGACCCCAATAGTGGCACCTACAAACCTGGTGACTACAACAACTTCAGTGATTCTGGCCACCACTCTGACAAAGCAGGCAGAGGATGAGAAGGGCACACTTCCAAAAGCTGAGTTAGAATAATAAAATAAACTTGTCCTATAGCACCACCTACTAGAAATGAAAAGAAAGGCCTCTAATTCCTAACCCACTGAACTGTCAAAAATCAAAGCAAACAAAGCTTTACCTAATTAAGGAAGGTGTTCGTTACTTCAAATGTACTGGTGGAGGCACATCTCACCAAACACCATCAAAAAGCACAGTAATATGGTATCACAAAAAGAAAATGACAGTTCTCCAGCAACCAAATTCAAGCCAACAAAGACAGGGATCTAACTGATGAGAATTCAAAATATCTTTTATGCAGAAATTCAGTGACCTATATAAGAAAACTCAGAAAGGCGAGTCAATGAACTCAAGGATAAAATTAATGAGCAAAGGGAATACTTTATCAAAAAAGTCTGAAATCCTACAAAAGAACCAAATAAAAATTCTGAAGCTGAAGAATTCATTAAATGAGATAAAGGATGCATTAGGAAGTACTGGAAATAAAGCAGATCCAATGGAAGAGAGAATTAGAAATCTAGAAGATAGAAATCTAGTAATGCTTCACATAGAAGAGGAAAGAAAATGAAGATTTTTTTTAAAGTGAAGAAACACTCTGAAAGTTAACTAGACTCCATTAGAAAAGCCAACATAAGATTAATAGATATAACAGAAGAAGAAAAGAAAAAGAAGGTGGCAGAGAGGTTATTTAAAGAATTAATAGCTGATAAGGACACATATGTAATACCTTAATCAATAAAGAAAAAAATTTTTTAAAGACTTAATAGCTGAGAAGTTCCCAAACTTTGTAAAATAACTAGACATGTTGGTACAAGAAGCTAATAGATCACCTCACCATCTCAATGAAGAAAGACCCTCCAGTTGGGTACTGGTAATATTAGGAAGAACACTTTGTAAAGTACATGATTGTCAAACCATCTACCTAAAATTAATACTAAATAATATTGACTGTAATCTGTAATTTTAAAAAATAAATAAAGCAATTAGTTCATGGAAACCTGTTAAAATGAGTGCATACATGTAAAAGCAAAAAGTCTGATTCACTATTGTGAAACTTTTCAAATATACACAAGAGAGAACAGTATGATAAGCCATCTTGTACCTGTCACTAGCCTCTACAATTAACAGCATTTTGTCATTCTTCTTTCATCTAGTTTTCACTCATTAATTTAAATTTTATTCCTATTTTCTGGAGTATTTTAAAGAAAATTTCAGATATCATACAGTTATGCTCACATGATTTTTCACATGTATCTCTAAAAGATAAGGATTATTTAAAAATAATATTATCACACTTAACAAACTTTTTAAATGCCTTAAATACCAAGTCTAGGTTCAATTTTCACCAATGTATTTAAGAGTTTTTATAGTTGCCCTGCCTGGTGTTTCTCAGTGGTTAGAGCATTGGCCCGCACACCAAAGGGTCTTGGGTTCAATTCCCGGTAAAGGGCATGCACTTGGGTTGCAGGTTTGATCCCTAGCCCCAGTCGGGGCATGTGCGGGAGGCAACCAATTGATGTGTCTCTCTCACATTGATGTCTCTCTCTCTTTCTCTCTCTTCCTCCCTTCCTTCCATTCTCTCTAAAAATCAATGGGGAAAATATCCTCATGTGAGGATTAACCAAAAAAAACACCGGTTTTGATGGTTTAATATGAGTTTGCTCAATTGTTTATTAGTTTGTTCAAATCAGAATTCAAATAAGATCTACACATTGTATTTTTTTAAAGAAACCTAGAAGTAAATAGCTCAGTTAAAAGGAAGAGAGTAAGTTGTAGTTGCCAATATATACAAGAATTTAAAGGACAGATACAGAATTTTATTTCAATAATAAAAATGTATTTATTCAAAATACTGTCAAAACTAACCATCCATCTATAAGTAAATTAAGTTGGATAGTAGTTCCCATGATAAAAAGAAACATTTCATATAAAGTAAAGACACAAATAGAAAAATAAAATAAAATTTAGGAAAAAAAGTATTGGGGAAATTTTTTAATCAAGGACTTTTTAATCAAAGGTAGAAAACTCAAATGCTTACAAGAAAAATGAGACATATTAGGTTAGATAAAAGATAAAAACATAGGCAAACAAATATAAACCAATTTGTAAACCAATAAGGAAAATATTTACCAAAGATGAAAAATGAAACAGGAAAATTTTATTACTATAAAGAGTTCCTTTAATAATAGAAATATTAAAACAAACAAAAATATAATCTGACTAGGAAATGCAAATATACAATATTAAAATAGCATTGCTATTCAACTTCTTACCCATTAAGTTGGGTAAATTTTTTAAAAAATATTTTTATTGATTTTTTTACAGAGAGGAAGGGAGAGGGATAGAGAGTTAGAAACATCGACGAGAGAGAAACATCGATCAGCTGCCTCCAGCACACCCCTTACTGGGGATGTGCCTGAAACCAAGGTACATGCCCTTGACCGTAATCGAACCTGGGACCCTTCAGTCTGCAGGCTGACGCTCTATCCACTGAGCCAAACCAGTTAGGGCAAGTTGGGTAAATTTTTAAAGAATAATAATACTAAATAATATTGACTGTAATCTGTATTTTAAAAATAAATATTAGGATTAGGGAAAATTAGAGGTAAGAGAAAAGCATTTTCATATACTGTTGATAAAAATGTGAATTGCTTCTGCAGGCAGTCCTTTAACTTACAGCAAACCCATCTTGATAATCTATACTGTGAATATAATAACCATAATTTACACATACCTAAAAGAATGTTCATTGTAGAATTTTTATAGTGGCAAAAAATGAAAATAACATACTGTCCATCAATGGGGAAATAAATCATGTTATATCCAAGCCAGGAAGTATGCAACTATTCAAAAGAATGATGTATTGGAAAAAGATATTTCCATGATCATGATGTACTGGATAAGTATTATTATCTTTTCAATATTATGTGGAAAATTATAACTCATTCCTATAATTTACATTTATTTGATAACCAATGTTTTTATTGGCCATTTTCATTTTATTTTCTATGACTTGCCTCTTAATGTTGCCCATTTTTCTATTAGGATTTTCATATTTTCCTTATTGGTTTACAAAATTCTTTATACATAAGGAATCACTCCTTGATCATCAAATCATGTTATAAATATTTGTATTTACCATATAATGGTATATATGAAGTAAGCCTTCTCACATAGAGATGCTATACATTTTTAAATTGTTAAATCTATCAGTAATTTAATTTGCCCTTGTGTTGGACTTAAAATGTATACTGCCACACAAAGAGTATATAAATGTTTTCCCATTTTTTCTTTGAGTACTCATAAAGTTTTAATTTTTTACATGTAAATCTTTAAACCATCTGGAGTTTATTTTGGTGAATGAAGTGAGTTAGAAATCTGACTCTCCCATGGAAATAAGGTTTTGCCTGAAACAGCAGGCAGGAGCTCCAGGAAGGAGGTCAGACATAGCCAAACAGTATTTTTGAGGGGGAGCCAGAAGGAAAAAAAAAACCTAGCTATGGAAACTGGCTTATAGAATAGTAGTTTTCCCATGTATAGAAAATAAACCAAGCACAGAGAAAATTTCCCTGCTTGGGTATCCCATGTCTCCAACTTCTTTCAGATTGCTGGGTCACTAATATACATTTACCCAACGCAGCCATTCAACTGTAGATCTCAGGGAAGGATCCCAATATACAAGGGAACATTAACAGGACCCCAGAAAATCCATCCATGCTACTTATTGGCAAATACATTGTCGGAATAAATATTTTTCATTTAAGAATGTATAAATATAAAGATGAAAGGATACCCATAAAGGTATTAGTCAGGTAATAAGTAACACCTCTATGGTCAAACCCAGGAAGCCTGGCACAAATGCACCTGGTTTTCATCACAATACAGTCATGCACCACATAACATTTAGGTCAACAACGAACTGCATATATGATGGTGCTCCATAAGATCATAACAAAGCTGAAAAGTTCTTATCACATAGTGGTATCATGGCACAACACATTATCTATGAGTCTGTGGTGATGCTGGTGTAAACAAACCTATTGCACTGTCAGTCATATAAAAGTATAGCACATACAATTATGTATAGCACATAATAGTTGATAATGATAATAAATAATTATGCCACTACACTATCCTTTTTATCCTTATTTTAGAGCAGTGATGGCGAACCTTTTGAGCTCGGCGTGTCAGCATTTTGAAAAACCCTAACTTAACTCTGGTGTCGTGTCACATATAGAAATTTTTTGATATTTGCAACCATAGTAAAACAAAGATTTATATTTTTTATATTTTATTTGTTTAAATGCCATTTAACAAAGAAAAATCAACCAAAAAAATGAGTTCACATGTCACCTCTGACACGCGTGTCATAGGTTCACCATCACTGTTTTAGAGTGTACTCCTTCTGCCTATTAAAAAAATAGTTGGCTGTAAAACAGTATGCCCTGTTATGTCGGCAACAGCCTCATGCATCTCTCATTTACTGTGTCTCTTGATTGCATCATATTTTCTCCTACTTGATTTAATCTCATGTTTTTTGTACAGTAACATGCTGTACAGGCCTGTTGCCTCGGAGCAATAGCTATACTATATACCTTAGGTGCACAGTAGGCTATTCCATCCAGGTCTGTGTAAGTACACTGTATGGTGTGATCACAATAACAAAATTGCCTGACCGACCCCTATGGTTAAGCTGTGCTCAAACATGATGATACTCACTCTTAGTCCCTGCAGATCAATCATGTCTCTCTGTTGCCTTTCTTTTATGTCAAAGTTGTACCAAACAATGTCATGCAAACAAATATTATAGAACCCAAGGCAAAAAAATATGAAATTGAATAAAAATAAAAAACAGCTAGATAAAATTGGAGGTTATAATACAACCCAAGATCTGAACTAGAACTAATCTATAATAATAAAAGCGTAATATGCAAATCGACCAAATGGCCGAACAGCGGAACGACAGTCCAGACGACCACGCTATGACACCCACTGGTGCCAGGCCAGCCAAGGCGGATGCAATGCGATTGGTTGGGGGCCCAGCCATTGCCCCATAATCGCCCTGCAGAGGAAGGCCCAGGCCACCGGCCAGCAGGGCGATCAATCGGAGGGCTCCACAACCACCCCAAAGAGGGAGGCCGAGGCTACCCCACGGCGGCACTGCAGCAGATGGGCAGGGCCTCCCTCTGTGGGGATAATCCATCACAGAGCCCGGGCCAGGTAGGCAGGGCCTACCCCTTTGGGGTGATCAGTCGCGGAGCCCCGTGATCAATCACCCCAAAGAGGGAGGCCGAGGCTACCCGGTGAGGCAGCGCTGCAGCAGGTGGGCAGGGCCTCCCTCTGCAGGGTGATTGATCGTGGGGCTCCCAGACTGTAAGAGGGCACAGTCCAAGCTGAGGGACACCCCCCCACACACGAATTTCATGCACTGGGCCTCTAGTTAGAAATAAAAAGAATATTGGTTGATGTGGCCAGTTATGTGTATCCAATATAATAAAGATCTAATATGCAAATGGCCGTCATGCCCTCATGCCATCACGCCGTAATGGCTCAGACACTCAACACTGGGGAAAGATGAATGGGGACGAGCCAGACCCAAATGAGCTTGAGAGAGAGGAATGGGGACCATCCAGGCACAAATGAGCTTGCGAGAGAGGAATGGGGACCAGCCAGGCACAAATGAGCTTGCGAGAGAGGAATGGGGACAAGCCAGGCTGCAGACTGAGAGAAGGACAAGCCACACGCCCCGCGGTCCCGGGTGCCAGCGCCTGCAGCCCAGGGAAAGCCACCTGCCCACGGTCCCCTGTGGCTGCGGCCGGCCCAGGCAAAGCCAGCCCAGGTCCTGGGTGCCTGTTGCCAGCCAGAGGGAGGGAAGTCCGGGTCCCGGGTGCCTGCAACTGGCCAGAGGAGGGAATCCTGGGTCCCGGGTGCGGGGCGAGGCAGAGGCGGTTAGGGGCAATCAGGCCAGCAGGGGAGCAGTTAGGGGCGATCAGGCAGGCAGGCAGGAGAGCAGTTAGGAGCCAGTGGTCCCAGATTGCGAGAGGCAGTCAGACATCCCCTGAGGGGTCCCAGATTGGAGAGGGTGCAGGCCAGGCTGAGGGACACCCCCCGCCGTGCATAAATTTTATTTCATGCACCGGGCCTCTAGTATATCATAAGCAGATACTAGTTGGAAAACATAATGGGAAAAGATATTAGCCACTACAGCTCCCAAAACCTGTAAAATGTCTAGAAATAAACAAGAGAAAAGCATATGACCTATATGAAGAAATCTACAAAACTCAGCTGACGGGCATATTATAAGAGTTGATTAGTACCATGTTCCTGGATAAGAAGATTCAATTATGGTTAACAGATCAAATCTAACCAAATTAAAATTTATATTGAAACAATTCCATTCAGAACTGAAGGGATGTTTTTAACTTGACATTTGACTTGAAATTTCTCTGAAAACTTATACAGAAAATAATAGGCATAAAAATATAGAAAAAAGAATTTATAAAAATAGGTGTCTAAACTTGTTATAAATTAAAATAATAATAATGGAGTTTACCTGAGGCAAAATATAAAAGAAAAAGAGAACATAAAGTCCAGAATCATGTGGGCCTCTGCATGTGTGCTTATAAAATTATTTCTTACCACTGAAGGATTAAATTAATAAGTGGTTATAATTTAATGAGATAATTATCTAAAGGATTTATGAAAAAATATAAAGTCTACTTATGCAGTAAAATTAAAAATGATTATTTTGTTTTGTTTCAGTTTGTTTTGTCTTTCCATAGTGTTTTAGCATTTTCCTGGGCTCTCCAAATTTCCAACATTAAGAATGTTTTAATTTGTAATTAGAAAAACCTCATAAATGTTATTGTAATGGTGTGGGTTCAATTAAAGTTGTAATTAGAAAAGAAAAATATGTTGTTTTAATTCAATAAATGTGAGATTCCTTCCACAGTGAAAGGCAACTGAGAGAGAAAAAAAAATTGTTTTGGTAACAAACTATAACCCAGGCAAACTGTGAAAGAGAAAAGAGGTGAAAACCATCTTAGAAAAGTGGGCCTTGGTGACAGGCTACAGTGAGGAACAGAGTCAGAAGGCGTTCCAGAAGGTCACCTTCTGCAGGTAGAAAGGAGACGCATCCACAGGGGATGGGAATAATAGAAGAAAGTCAACCCTTCTCTTTAACATGGTTTCTTGAATAAAAATGTTCAAGTGAAAATAACCAGTTTTTTCTGAATTACTACTAATGTAGATGAGAATGTCTAGAAAAATCGCTAAAGAATATGTTCTCAATTGTAGCTCCAACATATATGATAAGAATACATAAGTATGCTCATTATACATTAATAGCCAGGAACATCTGTTATTTAAGAGGAAGGAGAAAACTGTAGGAAGTCACTTTCAAGTTTAAGGAATGCTCTAGGAATATTGCCATCTGAAAAAGAAAGGCATCATTTTCAATTTGCCTTTTGGGTTTTTTATATAATGACCACCAAAAACGGCAGGAAAGTACATTTAGTTTAAATGATTTGGAAAGCTTGCTGGCATCAAATCAACAAATAATTAATATCCTTCCAAGGAAAAAGGGTGAAACAGGACTAAAGAAAACATCTCAACTCAGGGGTAGGTTAGAGAATTAATGATAATAGAAACTATCCCATCTCACTAGAGAATGGCTCTTACTTCAGAGTATATGTCCTGTTTTAAGCTAAGATAAAATTGTTTAGAAGAAATATAAATGAAAATGCTCTTCTAGTCTGCGATGCCAATTCTCCTATATGCACTGAGAAATAAGCCAGGTGGAGGGGGTGTAAAAAGGATACTTATATTACCTATATTCCTTTAAGAGCCTTCTAAAAGTGCTGCCCTACCAAATTCTTTTGCTGAAGATTGCCAAAACTGGATGACAGGATCAAAAGCAAAGTATTCTCAATTTTTTCCATTCTTCAATACTTACAGACTTAGCTCAGTATAACTTTTTCATTCATTTTTTGCATGATCTCCTTAAGTACTGAAGCTAACTATTTCAATCTTTTAATGACTTATATTGGACCACTTTTAAAATATAAATATATCAAAAGAAAAATAATGACATTGTTTGGTTTTCCTTTTTTGCCACTAGTAGTAGCACATACATAATTTTATATATCATCATATTTAAAAATATAATATATGATTAAATAAATGTTACCTTAATTTCAGATTATATCCTGACAAATCCTTTCTGGCTTTTATTGTTTTAATAAAATTAAATAACAGGAATAGTTCTTAAACTTTCCTGAAACATTGCATACCTACATTTGTTATATTTTTATTCAGATAGCCAAATAAGTCAGGAAAATATTTTCTTTAGTCAAGAAAGAGATGTCAACAGCAAAATATTATTACATTAAGGGAAATTACAAGTATTTTTCCATAAGTCTATGCATTTGAATTCTCATTTTCATTCATATTTTCTGTTTTGTTTGTTGTAGACTGTTAAGAGAAGGTCTTAGCTCTCTTTTTTCTTTTTTTCTTAAAAAATGTATTTGTATTATTTTTGTAGGATAAACTTTATTTCAACATTTGTTTTAAGCCAAGAACTTAGACTATCATTATATTTCCCAGTTTTCTATCCATATGTATAATTTAAAGCTCAGCAAAAATGGAAAATAAAAGAGATTCTTTCTTCACCCAAGCTAAATCATCATTGTAAAAATTCACAATTAACTAAACTGACATTGAATATGGATAAGCACCTAAAACACTAGTATATTGTACAAGATTATTTACTCTTTGTAAACTTCCCAAAAGACTAGAACAGATTTTGGGCATATTTATCCTTGAGCTATATTTTTATGATGAAGTTACAACTTTCTCAATAAAAGAAATTTGTATAAATTAACTCAAAACAAATCCTGATCAGATTATCTCTCTAGTTTCCTAATGACATCACAATTAAAATCTGCTGTGATGGCATAATAGGATTTCATAAACTAAAAGAAAAATTTCCTGATTGTTAAAAATGCTAACTTTATAAAATATTTCCCATAATAAGAAACACTTGTATTATTTAAACAAAGAAAAATGTGCTTTGTAATACTTAAAATATTACATATTCAGAAGTTCCGGTCCAGATGGTAGCTTAGGTAAATGAGGTACTCAAGTTCTCCCATAAGCACAACAAAATTACAGCTAAACTACAGAGCAACCATCATTCAGAACTACCTGAAATCTAGCTGAACAGAAGTCCTACAACTAAGGAAATAAAGAAGAAGCCACATCAAGAATGGTAAAAGTGACAGAGACATGGAATGGGCTAGTCCCACACCCTCTCAGGGCAGATAAAAATCCAGAGGGATAGCTCTGTTTCCAGGAGTCCCAGCACCAGCCCAGAGGTCCGGTATTGGGAAGAGAAGTCCCCATAACTTCTGGCTGTAAAAACCAGAGGAGACTGTGGCTGAGATGGAAGGCGGCTGAGGCTGTAGGTAGGCCTCTTGAAGGGCCCACATATGGACTTACTAGGACTCACTTGCTCTGAGCTCCAGTGCTAGGGCAGCAGCTTATAAAACAATAGGGATGCACAGGGAGGAACAGAATTTGTCTGGCAGCAGAGCGAGAGCTACAGAGGAAGTTTTCTCCAGAAGAAGTGCTGGCAGAGGCCATTGTTCCCTTGCTGAGCCACCACCCCCAAAAGAGCCAGCAGGTGGGTGTCTTATCTGAGTCTCCATCAACCTGGCTAACACTGTTCACCCACCCGCCCCTGTGGGTTTTTTTCCTGAGCCCCTGCTCCACCCAAATTGTAGGCCCATCCAAGCCCTTACCAGTGGCTTGTCCATACAAACGGCCTGTCTTGACTCATGCTTCAGACTTGCCTAAGTCTCTCAAACAAGCAACATCTGGCCATGATGTACCACGTATCTCTCGCTTAAGTGGTCCTGACACTAGCAGCCTGGGCTGACCTTAGCATCTCCTAAGAGGACCCCGAGCCAGCATACCTGATGGACAGCTTCAGACCACGTCAAAGCATCACCCAAACACTTGCACAAGTGACACACTCAAAGGTGACACACCAGAACCATGCTGAAGTAAGGACTGTACTGTGGGATCAACCCATGCACAGCTGATCCTCCGTGATGGTCGAAGCCAGTCCTCACAACTAATGGGCCTGGGGGTGAATCCCTCCCATCGAGGTGCCAACAGCAATCAGGGCTCAACTTCAACAGGAGGGTGTACACAACCCACACAGTGGGGCATCCCTGGAGTGCCCAACTTGGTTACTGGGAAGGCTGTGACACTGGACCTTACATGACACTATGTAAGGCTACTCTACAAAGCCCAGGGGATGTATCATCTCTACCTAATACATAGAAACAAACATAGGAAGGAAGCCACAATGGGAAAACAAAGAAGCAGGTCCCAAATGAAAAAAGAGAACAAAACTCAAGAAAAATAACTGAATAGGCCCAGCCAGGGTGGCTCAGTGGTTGAGTATCGAACCTCACAGTTCGATTCCTGGTCAGGTCACATGCCCAGATTTGGGGCTCTATCCGCAGTGTGGGGCATGCAGGAGGCAGCCAATCAATGATTCTCTCTCATCATTGATGTTTCTATCTCTCTCTCTCCCTTCCTCTCTGAAATCAATAAAAATATTTTTTAAAAGAATAACTGAATAAAATGGAGACAAGCAATCTACTAGATGCAGAGTTCAAAACACTGGTTTTACTGGTAAAGTGCAGAGGAACTCGCTAAGATGCAACATGGCCTTCTGTTGCTCTGGGAGATGCTCCAGGTGCCACGTCTCTAGGATTTCCTATGCAGCTTGCAGGAAGGAGATGAGGTTTAAGTTTGGTTTTAGGTGATGAAGAGGCCTAGAAATTAAACCACATAACCCAGCTCAGAATACCAGCGACTTTACTGTGGTGTTTCAGCTAAAAGGCCCAGCTAATTCTATAAAGATACCAGAACTATAAATGGAAACCACTTCATCCCGGCACTGCTAGGGCACACTTCTCTGTCATCAGGACAGACCTGGCAGAGCACAGGAGCACACTAAAGAGCCTCCGTAGGCTTGAAAAGTGTCTCTGTAAGAAGCTATGTTATCAAGGCAGCAGAACATCAGAATCTCCTCTATGTACAAATTTAGAGCAACAACTGCAACTAGAGATCTCTCCCAACAGCCTGCCTTCCTTAGGCCAAGGAGGACAAAAAGGTAACAAAGGTCGCTGCCAAGGTACACACTCTTGTGCGAGGTGCCAGGAGCCTTGCCTAGCTTCCTAAGGAGCAGAACCAACATCAACTTCCTTTTTACTTATAATCATGGAGTAGTGACTGTATGGAGCTGCATCCGCTCCAATTCTTCATCTTTCTGATGAGAAAAGTCAATCGCAGTGACCTACAGCGACTTGCCCAAGATCAGCCAATCGTAAATGGAGCTTCCTAAGATGCAGGCAAGGGCCCTCCAACCGCACAGAGCAGTGCACCTGTGTCCGCTTCCGCTCCTACCTGACCTGTGTCCAGGCACTTTGCACTTGGTCCCTGAATGAAGCCAGTGCAGCTTCTCTCCCTGTCTTATCTCCTTTTCCTATGTTTCTAGAATCTGAAAAAGGAAACTCACCAAGTCAAAGAAGTGGCAAAGACTGGAATGTATGATTCCATCTAGATTGATGACATTTCATCAGCCAGCAAGCTAGTCAAAAGAAGCCCCAGGAGCAGATCCTGCTTCCAAAATTAACCTTCAAAGAGATTAAAAGAGCATGTTCACACTGTAAACGCAGCCTGTCTGCCATACAGACAATGAAAACATGCTGCCATCAAATTAGTCCCATTCTTCTATGAAGAAATGGAGTAGAAACAAGTTATGAGTCATCTAAGAACATCAAAAGCAGAGACAAGACCAGACTTCGGCAGATTAAAAGTTGTAGCCACTCTGACCTACGTTCAGGTCATAGTGACCTGCTTGGGTTAGGTAAACATTCCTCCTGAATTTTAGAATGGCTCCTCCATTTTTATGCCCGTGTAACTTTCCCCTTTTGCCCAACATCCTAATAGTTAAAATACTGTTACTGTTCCTTCTTTGCAAATGCTATTCCTCTGTCGCTTTAGGCTTACAGTACCTCTGGCAAAAGTCAAGTGTTCCTGAAAGTGTTACCACTGTTTTTAGTCCAATGAGGTAAATAATTTGTACCGTATTCAAATGCGTGGTGGTTAAAACACTATCCAGCTTCATTCAGCATGACAAGTCTTGTTTTATTTATAAGTGAACAAAACTTGCATGGGACACTTTATTTATTTACAAAAGGACTTTTATATTGTTTGGCATATCTACTTCCTTACTTTTATGACAGGTCACCAGCAAAGCACTTACATTTTTGTATAAAACCTAATAAAAGTATAGAAAATGAGAGCAAAAAGAAAATCATTGCGTTTAACATATAATTTATAGTCATCTACTCCCCAAAGGCAAAAGAAGGAAAATGAAAAAAAAATGTAAGAATGAACACAGGACATGAGGAATAAGGTTACGTTTTAAAATGTAATAAGTAACAGATATCGAGACCAGATAATGCCTCTACACATACAATCACTTATCAGGCTGCTTCTAACCCAGTGGTTTTCAATCGGTGTGCTGCGAGAATTTTTAAAACATGAAATACCTCACTATTTAGTCAGGGGCACTGATCTCTTTTCCCTTAGACATCAAATTAAAACATGACAACACACAACACAATAATATCCATCCACTGTGAATGACTCAAAATTATACCTATTTTTTGTTACATTGGCAAAAAAAAATTTTTCAGTTTGCCACAGAAATTTAGTAATTAGTTTATGTGCACCATGAGATGAAAAAGGTTGGAAACTGCTGCTCTAACCTACTGGAAATTAAGTGAACACAACATGAAGTTTCCCCAAAAAGCCTCTGGTGTCCTCACCGAAATCCATGTTAGACAGTAGCCCTCGTCACTAAAACCACACATAAATCAGCAAGTGGGCAGTGCTTGCTCTGGAGAGTCCAAAACTCAAGCTGTTTGGGACTGAACTTCCTCTCAACCTAAAGAGGGTGGGTCATACCTGGTCAGAAAGAAGCAGTAAGAGAGGACTTTCTAAAAGCCTACAGGAGAGAGGAAGAAGGGGGAGAGGGAGGAGGAGAAGGAGGAAGGGGGAAGGAAGGGAGAGGGCGAGATTTTATTTCCAGAACCATCTATTTTACTGTCTTCCCATTAGCACATTTTTATTGGGCCGTATTTGTCTATCTTATCATCAATTTTACTCCATGGAAGTTTATAAAAAGAAAATGTTTGCTTCTTATAACACAAGCTGCCCTTCTTAATTGAAGCAGTTGATTTCCAGGCCATAGGATGTCAGAAAGCACAATAGGAGCTGGCGGCTTCATTTGATATGTCAGCCTCCCATAACCTCCTCTATTCACCCATCTTACAAATGAAAGCAGATTAAACCAAATCATTGCTAATGTCTCAAGCATCCCAAGGAAGACCGAGGCAGAACCACAAAATGCGTACTAGCACAGACTCTGGAACCACCCTTCCTAACGGGGTGACCTAGGGTAGTAGCATGCTGAACTTCCACAGGCCTCAGTTCCTTCATTTGAAAAAAAGGGGGAGGGTGTAATAATAATAATACTTACTTTATAGAGTGGGTATAAAAGCTAAAGAAGAGAATTCATAGATACATTTAGAGTAGTTCCTGGCACATAGCAAATGCTCGGTTAATATTAGCTATTATTGTTGTTATGAGTGCTCACTAAACGTGTTTTTTATGAAACAATTTGGAGTGATTGGTTTAAACCAAAGTTCATGCAACCACAAATATTAAAGGGAGCAACTTGGGGAATTTTTGAAAGAGTACCAGAAAGAAACAGGATCACAGTTAAGGAGAGAAGAGCCCTAACTAAACTAATAGCTGGGATAGGCTTTTCCTGGGAAATGCTACTATATTCAACTACTACATATCCACCAAGGTGCTTTCTGGTCTTGATTTATAGCTCTTGATATTTCTAATCTTATGTAAACTCCCCTTCTAGGGGGCAGGGTTTACTATTTTAGGTTATTAAACTTGCATCTGGCGAAAATCAGAATTCGGTCATTGTGAACCCTTTTTCCCTAGCGCTTACTCACTTCACTCTTTAGGTGAACTGAACGGCCAACTACCAGACGGCAAAATTTGAAGTACGAACCCCAGATAATCCAGGACTCCATCAATTTATTTTTTATTTAATAATTCTTTATTGTTTAAATTATTACATATGTCCCCCTCTTTCCCCCCAATGACCCTCTCCAAGGACTCTCTCAATGTAACTGACTATTTTCTACTTGGGCCTTAACAGGGTGCTGTATAAGTTACTAAACCAGCAGCTTCTCGCATTGTTACACTTCCAGGGTTCCCTGTCTAGTCCTCAGTACCCACCAGTCCCAAGATGCAGGGTAGTAGAGCACCTGGAGGGCAGAGCCTTTGCCTGAACCATCTCAAGATCTAGCCCTGTTGTCACTAGTGCAGGCCCTTTAAAAAGTATAAGAGAATTGAGCAAGGCATCTTTTATTGTATAGGACCCAATACTGCCATACAATGACTTCTTAAGTTTAGTCTAATAAAAGTCTAGGGAGATTTTCTTTTTCCAGCTGACAATAAGAAAAATTTGTCCCTTTTAAGACCAGACACTGTAATTTTTTAAATGTATCTGAGGCTTTGTGATATACAGATCAATCCAGAAGGAAAAATAATCAGCCAGTTATCTTTCCTGAATCTCAGAAATTATGAAGAATAATTCATAACTCAAGAGTGACAAAAAAAAGGAGTAAATAGCAGCTAAAGACTAACATTGAGATAAAAGAAGGGTATAAAACAAAAGCATTTTAGCAACTTTAAAGGGATGCATTTGGTTGCTTTTTTGATGATACCTGTATTAGAGGATTCTGTCTGGCTTTGTTCAAACCCATCCAAGTCAGGTGCAGGGAGCTTTGCCCCCTTCGTATCCTTAGCACCCTCCTGGGTTCATACCTTTCTCTCTGGAGACTGGGACACTGGAAGGTAGGCTGCCACTTAGGTACGTAGAGTAGGAAGCAAACACAAGGTGGAGGCACAGAAATGAATCACATCACACCAGCTGAAAGTCAAGGGCAGACAGGCTGGCAGGGGGTTAGGTCCTCACCAAATGCCAATCAGAAGAGAAACCCATGCCATGCCCTGGCCACAGGTGACACATGAATAAACTCTGCTCATATGGAGACTAAAGTTGGCTCCCAAGGGGTTCCCATGAGAGTGCATTGGGGGTCCTCTGGAGATAAGCTCTGCTCCGGTTCTTGACCCCTCATTAAGAGCCTTATCTCCCCATCCCACCCCTCTCCATTTCTTCTGCCCCATCAACCCAAGGAGTCTTCTCTAGTCTTGGTGATGAGAAGCCTTGTTCTGTCTCATATAATGCCACCCAGTTTCCACTCTTCTTTCTTGTGGCAATTACACCTCATTTTTTTTCAAGGGGATCATCCTTCTCCCATTGTCAATTCAGGCACTTGGACAAAACTAACTCTACTCCTTGAGAACAGGAGTAAGATCGTGAATTAAAATTAATTAATCTTTCTATACAAACTCTTTCTGAAAATAGTGGAAGACAGAACCCTTCCTAACTCATTTCATGAGGCCAGCATTACCCTGATACCAAAACCAATAAAGACATTGCAAAAAAATAATAAAACGAACCAATAACACTCAATAATATGGACATAAGATTAAGCACACACAAACTGAATTAGCAACTTATAAAATGTAACCAATACATAACAATTTTGTAGGGATTATGCCAGAAATCAAGGTGAAATTCATTAACATAATTCACTATACTATGAGAATAAAGAAGAAAATTACATAATCATCTCAATTGGTGCAGAAAACACATTTAACAAAATTCAACACCAATTCATGGTTTTTTAAAAATCTTCAGCAAACTGGGAATAGAATGGAACTTCCTCAGTCTAATAGATGAAAGCTATGAAAACCTACAGCTAAGATCATACTTTATGATGAAACACTAAGCCATTTTTCCCTAATATCAAAAAAAGCTAGGATGCCTGCTCTTGCCTTTCTATGCAGCAATGTACTGGAGAACCCAGCCAGTGCAGTAAACCAGGAAAGAGAAACTAAAGACATACAAATTGGAAAGTACAAAGTAAAATAATGTTTCCCTTCCATTATCTTGGCTTCTACTTGGATATGGACACCTGGCCCAAATCAGGCTACACGGTCCAATTCCTGAATTTGAGTATGAATTCTCTCTCCTGCTGTGCTGTCTTCTATTGTGGTGAGACAACCTCAAGCTTCTGAGGCCACAGTATAGTCTGAGAACAGAACTACCTCATTAAGTGCAGGGTCTGAAAATGATCCTTGTGACATTGAGCCATGAATCAAGCTTGTTTAAGAATAGTTCTACTCCTTGGGCCATTCAGTCATATAAATTCTCTTTTTGGCTTAAGCCAATATGGGTTAGCACCTAAAAGTTCAAATTTTTTCTCATATCTTCTTTCTTGTCTTAAATCCCCTCAGGGCCTAGACTTTTGACTTCTTTTGCTGTTACTTTTTTTCTTCTCTGAAGAATGACTATTAATCTAACTGGAATAGGTAAAATAACAACATAGAAATTAGTATAAATATTATATTGCCAAATATGTAATAAATAAATGTAATGTGGTAAAAAAAAATATTTTAATTCTCAACTGGTAAACCAAAGTCAGTCCCCTGTAAACCTCTGCATCAATGTCAAAAGGTGGTAATGTAGATTCATCTGTTATTCTTCTTCTAGATTAACTTTGCATATTGCAATAGTAGTGGAACAGCAATCAGACATGGCAGATTTGTGCAAGGTAGAGGTAAAAAATATGCTTGTTATTTATACTGATTATGGCCAAATTCATCAGAAGATATGAGAAGTATGCAACACACATTACATTTTCCAGATGACAGCTCAATACAATTACTTTTAATCTACAACCCAAGATCACCCCTACATTAGAATTTGTTCACTGCATAAATTCCTCCCAGGCCCCTTCAAAAATCCTTCTCCAAAATGATTCAAACTAAACCATGTGTTCCCACTCCAATTATGATATGCTTGTTTTATCTGTGGCTACTGCCATTATAATATTATTAATATGAACACTGGACCTCATATGTGAAGGAATGTATTCTTTGTGAAGACCTCAGCTCTACTTGGTCAGAATGTCTTATGATAGGCTAATACACAAGAAGACCCTATTTGTTATATGATCCTAGGAAGCACAAGTTAGAAAGAAATAAAAATGAGATGGGGAAAGGAGAAGAGCCAATAAATAATGTGTTAATAAACAGTTACTGCTGTGGCCACCTGAGACTCAATCTCACTGGGAATTTCTGGAAAACTACATAAAATATACCTCAGAATTATCTTACCATGGAACAGAGAAAGTGGGCTATTTAACCACTGACTGGCATCCTCACTTGTTGAAGGTTGCCCATTGGGGCATGAATTCCCTGGAATTTCTGAGCTGCCATGTGTGGGTTGAGCAAGCAACTATAACATGGAAGCCCTCACACAGAGAATCAGAGAGACACAGATGCTTCAGAAAGAAAGCTGACAGTGATTACAGGAACCCACACTGTGGGAGAACTCAGAAGTAGATGGAAGTGTGATGGGGTGGGACATCAACAACATCCCTTACACAGTTCAACTAAGCTCTCAAGTTACCTCATCTCAGGATCACATGAATATCAATATTCATCTGTCTCATCCTCCTCTTTATCTGATGGATTTCTCAAAATCTCTATGCTCTTCATTTACCTATTTAACATATTATGTTTCTACTTCTAACATTGATATAATTCCTTATTAAATATAATACATTCCCCTTTGATCAATATTATTTAAAAGACAAAAGAAACATGTGCCTTGATATAATCTACCTTTTCTGACCAGTCTGTCTTTAGTCTCCTCGGGAATGATCTTCCTGAGGAAATAGGAGCATTAATTCTCAAGAGTTTCAAGAGTAAAGAAGACATAGTCCCTGTTCTCCAGCTACCCAGCAGAGGGAAGAATTCAAGGTCACAAATAACTAAAACCTAAGGCAGAATGAGCTAAACGCCAAAAGACAGGTACATACAAAGTGCTTTGGGGGCTCAATGGGCATGACTATCTGTTGGCAGAATCAGGAAGAATTTGTGAATGAGTAGACTTGTGAGCTGGATTTTGAAGAATGGATGGGATTCTGTCAGTAATATCCTCTCTACTATACGTAAATATATAGAGATTATATGCAACATTCCACCCACAGGAAAAAAAATGCATGCTCCTTTGAGAAACAGTCTGGCTTGGCTGAAGCAGAACGTCCACATGACAAAGGAGTACTGTAACCATCTATCATCGGAGCTGTCATCTCTTATAAGTGGCATGATGTTAATGCCTCTGGTGGTAAGGTCTATCAGCTGCATAGTGGTTTTTAACACCAGGTTGTATTTATTTTATTACTTTTTTTTAATTTCAGAGAGGAAGGGAGAGGGAAAGATAGAAACATCAATAAGGAGAGAGAATCATTGATTGGCCGCCTCCTGCATGCCTCCTAATGGGGATGGAGCCCACAACCGGGCATATGCCCTGACCAGGAATCAAACCATGACCTCCTGGTTCATAGGTCGATGCTCAACCACTGAGCCATGCCGGCCTAGCTGTATTTATATTTTAAATTTTTTACAAGATCAAACTATTTGAAAGGAAATGTAGAAAGTCAGAAGGGGGTCATTCCCTCATGGTCATATAAGGATAGCATAAAAGTTTAAAAGCCTGTGATCTTTTTTGTCTTCCTTTGTCCAAATACTGCTTAAAGGAAGAAGTGATCATTTGTATTTTATAAAATAAGGTAATAAAAAAGATAAATGAACAAAGTAAGTCACTGCTTAATATTCTCTTCAGCAGGTGCCTGAATATATATATATATATATATATATATATATATATATATGAGTTTGAAAGGAAATTAGCCAAAGTAAATAAAGTAGAAAATCAATGTTAAACACATCTGTACACATGTGGTTTTTCTCCACATCCGGAGGGAATTAATATTTTAGTTTGCTACAGCTTTATTATTAATCTTATTCTTACCAGAGTCGAATGTAAATTGACTAAAGTGTAATAACTGAAGTGAAGGAAAATAGTTTCTTTCTTACAGAATAAATAATTCAGTTTAGCTTGAGGTCTGTTTTAGACAGTCCTAACTATTGTTTTGTCAACCCTCAAATACACAATCTTAGTGCAGCTCTTAAAAACACAACGGCATGCCCTAGCTGGTTTGGCTCAGTGGATAGAGCTTCAGCCTACAGACCAAAAGGTCCCAGGTTCCATCCAGGTCAAGGGCACGCACCTTGGTTGCAGGCTCCTCCCTGGCCCAGGCGGAGGCAATGAATCGATGTGTTTCTCTCACATCAATGTTTCTCTCTGTCTTTCCCTCTGTCTTCTACTCTCCCTAAAAAAAATAAAAATAAAAAATAGAAAAGGAAAAATAACCTCTGGTGAGGATTAACAAAAAATCAAAAAAACAAACAAAAAACCACAATGGCCTGGGTTAATCTACATCAGAATATCAATTAATAATTTTAAGAGCACATTCCATATATTTAATCTTTAGAATAATTCTGGAATAAAACGGGTCAAAAAACTGTATCCTCATTTACAGATTTAGAAAAGCAAGGTTCAAAAAAAGGTAATGGGCTTCCCCATGCCCAAGTTGTAATATGGTATTTTGAGTCCCACTTTAATGTTGTGTCCAATTTACCTGAAAAGAGTCTTAGAAGCAAGTAAATTTAGTAGATGACTCACTTTTTTAATCTGAGCAATGCAAAATAGTAAGGGTCTCTTCTTTAAGATAAGCTAGTTTTTAGACATATAATATTCTTTCATGATTTTCATGGTCCCGCCCCCCCCCCCCCACCCCAAAACTAAGCTAAGATGACCTCTTACACGCTCCTGGCTGTAGTTCTCTGGAATCTGGGAAAAACCTTTGTTAGCTGTTGCATAAATTCAAGGTGTTTCTTAATTAAATGCTTGGTTCTGCCTCCAAGAACCACAGTATGCCTATTCTGTATACAGATAGATCTTCTATCTGTGCTCGTTTTTATAACAGATTGTCAACTTTCCATTTGTATTTCTTAGACCTAAAACCATACTATATGAACTATTAAGCAATTCAGAACACCTGGGCGACAGCTTCTTATCTCAGAATTCCCCTTAAATGTTCTCTAGCTTTCAATAGCTTTTTTGCACTGAGAAACTGGATGGCTGAAGAGGTTCCCCATTCTCCAAGCTGGGGGAGGGGAAGGGAGGAGGTAGTATAGCCTAGAGCAGATTAATGACTCTCAAACTTGAATCTGCATCCAAATCACTGAGAATCTTGTTTAAAAGGTAAATGAAAAGTCAGGGCCGCAGTAGTGTTTTCCCACAATAAATAAATAAATAAATAAATAAATAAATAAATAAATCAAACATTTTTTTTTTAATTCTGAATGAGTAAAATCATGAATACTAAGAACCATGGATGACTTTTCTCTGGGGGGGAAAAGATCCCTTATACTAAATCATTATGAATTATCCACACACAAAATAACAGGAGATCCTGCTTTTAGTTTACTTCAGAGCAAGATGATATGAAAATATAAAATGTTAAGTTCTACAAGAACATCTGCTAATTTTTAAAATGTTAAAATGTTCTAAATTGTGTTTTTCCAGTGATTTGAATTAAAATTGAGTCCAAAACCAAAATTTTCTCATTATATTATAAGCCTGTTCATTGCCCTAAGGAAAATAAATTGCAATCTATTACCAAAGTGCCCACCATATGCTTCATTAAATATTTGTATTTACAACATATTCTTCAGCAGTGTGTAAGAAGGACCAAAAAAAAATATATTCCAGGTGTCGACTCTGTACTCAATAGACTTAACTAGATTTATTTTTCAGTCTTAACATTGTGATAATTTTGATTAGATTTCTACTTCATTTCCCTACTTTTGATTCAAAGCAGTGTGCAGGCCTGTAGAAGACCAAACTCAACACAATATTGATGGAATCTTTTAGAATTAGGGGAGCCTGAGCCCTTTCCCCCCCTCCCACCCCATGTTTGCAAGACCAGACACTCTCTTCTGTACTTGCAACCAACTCCAACCCATCCACTCACAAGTTTACTTGTGAAGCCTCATATTCCTCCTCTGTGAAATGGGGATAACACTATACCTCAGGAGAGGTTAGGGAGCATAAATGAAAATAGACAAAGATGTAAAGCATTTTGCCTGGACACATTAACATTATCCCCTACACAGCACTTACTGAGTACATGCAGTATTCTAGGCACTGCTTTTTCATTTATTTTTATTATTAACATTATTACAGATGTCACCATTCCCCTTCGTTTCCCCCCTCAACACAGCCCAACCCCCCCTCCCCCCACCCTTCCTACTGGCCATCACGACATTGTCATCTGTGTCCTTGGGTTATGCATACATGTTCTTTGGTTAATCCCTTCACCTTCTTTCATCCAGTCTCCACTCCCTCCATGTACCCATGCCTCTCTTTCTATTTTGTTCATCAGTTTACTTTGTTCATTAGATTCCACATATAAGTGACTTCATGTGATATTTTTCTTTCTCTGACTGGCTTATTTCATTAGCACAGTATCTCCAGGTCCATCC
>NW_005871066.1:6209213-6266707 GCF_000147115.1 Myotis lucifugus
ATAAGAGATCCTTCTTTTTTTTTTTTTTTGCAGCTGCATAGTATTCCATTGTGTGAATGTACCACAGCGTTTTTATCCACTCCTCTACTGATAGACACGAGGGCTGTTTCCAGATCCTGGCTATTGTAAATAGCACTGTTATGAACATAGGAGTGAATATATTCTTTCAAATTAGTGTTTTGAGATCCTTAGGAGGTAATCCCAGAAGTGCAATAATTTTTTAATCCTTTAACAGCCCCTTGTGGTAGGTACTGTTATCATCCTCCTTTAACAACAAGAAGCCATTTCTAAACCGCAGTTCTGATTATTTCACAGGACAACAGACCATTTAAACAGGGATCAGCACTAACCACTCCAGGGAACTCAGCAAGGGAACTAAGCCCTAATACCCTAAGGCCGTGGTCGGCAAACTGTGGCTCGAGAGCCACATGCGGCTCTTTGGACCCTTGAGTGTGGCTCTTCCTAAGCCTTAGGAGTACCCTAATTAAGTTAATAACAATGTACCTACCTATATAGTTTAAGTTTAAAAAATGTGGCTCTCAAAAGAAATTTCAATCGTTGTACTGTTGATATTTGGCTCTGTTGACTAATGAGTTTGCCGACCATTGCCTAAGGCAGTGATGGAGAACCTTTTGAGCTCGGAGTGTCAGCATTTTGAAAAACCCTAACTTAACTCTGGAGCCGTGTCACATATAGAAATTTTTTGATATTTGCAACCATAGTAAAACAAAGACTTAAATTTTTGATATTTATTTTATATATTTAAATGCCATTTAACAAAGAAAAACCAACCAAAAAAATGAGTTCGCGTGTCACCTCTGACAGGCGTGTCATAAGTTCGCCATCACTGACCTAAGGTATCCATTACATGAAATGAATTCACTTCTCTCCTATCCAACTAGAAAGTACCAGCCATGGAGAACTGAGAAAAATAGTAACTCAAATAGCTTTCTCTGTTTTGTTGTTCTTCCGAGCATGATGATATGAAATTATAAAATGTTAAGCTCTACAAGAACATCTGAAAATTTTTAAAAATGTTAACATGTTCTGAATTGTGTTTTTCCAGTGATTTGTATTAAAACTGAGGAACCCCAGAAGAAAAAAGTACAGCCCTCAATCCTGCCAAATTATTCCCTGCCTTTACCTCTGATAATATTACTGATAGCCATGCCTCCTACTTGCCCAAGTAAGAGAACTCTGATTCCCTGTGGTAAAGAAATCCGACCATAGAAGTAGAGCAGAAACATTCATTTTTGAAGGAAATATGATATAAATTCTATTCATGGCAGGATAATTTGAGATATTATTTAGCTTTTTGGTTTTGCTGCTTTTGAATGGCCCAAGAGAGTAAAACAACATCTAGCAGTTTGTGTTTGTATTTTTCCTTCTTATACTCTACCCCTGCCTTCTGAGAAGATGGCCAGACCTTCTGCACCCTTTGCCACAGGGTAGGCTGCAGGGCTAAAGCAGAAATGGCCTGAAGATTTCCAAAAGGCTTGTGCTATGGAGATAGAAAAGGAGCCAGTGCATTCGATATGAGAGTGGAGGATAAAGGGAGGGACAGATGTGGCAGAAGCAGCAAGAGAAATAAAACGACTATCCCAAACGTTCCCAAACGTAAGGAAGGGCTGGAGATCTGTGGAACCTCCAGTGAAGAGACCCACAGCTTCCCCCTTGCAGAGTTCCAGGAAAGAGGTTGGGTTTCCATATGAAATGACAGCAAAGTAGCCATACACGTTTCCATTCAGAGCCCCTGAGCCCACAATAAAGGACATGATAGTCCCAACACCATCAGATTCCAAGGGATGGGCTGGGGAGAAAAAAAGTAGGTCTGTCAATTATGGAGCTCAACTAAGGGGCTTTGGAAATGTGGGGAAAGCTTTTTCGGCTTGTCACAAAGAGTGGGAGTCATGGATACTAAAAACAATGGACAGCCCCGGCGGGTGTGGCTCAGTGGTTGAGCATCAACCTATGAACCAGGAGGTCATGGTTCAATTCCCCGTCAGGGCACATGCCTGGGTTATGGGCTCAGACCCCAGTGTGGGGTGTGCAGGAGGCAGGCAATCAATGATTCTCTCTCATCATTGATGTTTCAATCTTTATCTCTCTCTGAAATCAGTAAAAATATATATATATTTTTTAATGTACAGGACAGTCCTACACCACAAGAACTGTTTCAACTGAAATGACAGTACACTGTTAAGAGAAACTGGTGGACGATGGGCATCAAAATAGAAATTTGGACTAAAAGAACAAGGGTCACTCTGTTCTGTAGAACATTCTCTCAGGCCACGACTTTGTGAGTTGTGACTGAGGTTGAATTCCCTTCAAGGTGGAGAGATGGCAGCTGAGTTGGATTGGATTTCGGCTGATTTAAAAAGAATTAAGTACCACGGCATTTCCTACATATGGGAGCTTACTGAGAAGATTGATACAGCCTATCAATATTTCATTTTTAAGAGTATAGGGTAAAGGGCTTTCTAAAACCATGGTCATTCTCGGCCTGTCTTCTGCACACTCCTGAGGATGTACCACATTGCGTATTTGTAATGGTTCTGAAGGTGGCTTTCCAGATTGCATCTGTATCCTGGTGCAAAGAAAACCAAGCCATCTTTCTGTCCTTCAGAGAACACCCCATATTTTTGTTATTCTGACTTTTTTGTGACAATAGCAGCAGTGATTATATTTTTAAAGTTTTATTTTTAAGTTCTTTATTTATAATCAATAAAATCTGGTTAAGCATCTGTATATGCATCAATCCCACCTAACAATTGTAACATGTCACAACAAGGTTGTCAAGACAGGATGTTAGCATGCCATATAAAGTGGCATAAATTATTGCTTTAATGAGAAATGCCCACACATCACCTTAACACTAAGTAAACAGCCACATGCATTAAAAAAAATAGAATTAGAAAGAAATGTGAAGCATTTTCAACGTTTGTAGAAAAATAAGTTTGAGAAAAGGGAAAAAAATATTTATGTAGCACATTCTGAAGTAAAAAAAATTATATGATGTAATTAATCTTTATACCTATTTTTAAAAAAGGAGGCAGCAAGATCCCTTCTGAATATGGGAGAAGCAGCAGGAGTTCAGGTTACACACACACTGAGGCCAGATGCATACAGGAATTCCTTTCCTAAGCTCCTTTCTCTAGCATGCAGACCTAGTAACAGAATCTTTGACTCAGTAGTCATGTTCATCCTTACACATCCCAGGCAGGCTACTGCTGTTGGTACTGATGGACACTTGGGAGGATTATGATAGTTGGTTGGTTGCTTAGTTGGTGTTGAACTTCTCAATCACCTGAATCAAGCAGCTGTGATGCAGCGACCCTGATGCTCCTGAAGAGTGTCATTTCCCTCAGCTCGGCGGCAGCTTCCCTGTCTTACTTTCCTCTCTGACCTGGTCCTTAAATGCTGTGATCCTCCCTATTCTGTACTGGGATCTCTTCTCACTCCAGGCCAGTGCTTCTCAAACCTTGACCCAGGTCACCTTAGCAGTGGTCGGCAAACTGCGGCTCAAGAGCCACATGCGGCTCTTTGGCCCCTTGAGTGTGGCTCTTCCACAGAATACCACGTGCGGGCGCGCATGTACAGTGTGATTGAAACTTCGTGGCCCATGCGCAGAAGTCCGCATTTTGTGGAAGAGCCACACCCAAGGGGCCAAAGAGCCGCATGTGGCTCGCGAGGCGCAGTTTGCCGACCACTGCCCTAGAGCAACAATGTCAGAACCTCTGGAGATAGGTCTCAGGGATTAGGACTTATTAAAGTTCCCTAAGTGATTCCATTGTGCAATCAGAAAAGGAAATTACTGCTCTTTATTCCTCCGTGAACAATCTCATCCACAGTCACTTTATCATCTTTATGCCAATGACTTCCAAATCTATATTTCTGGTTCCCACTGCCTTTGTCATTCAAAATAAAAACAACACCAAAGCAAAAAATAAAATTATGTATTCTAAGTGGACACAAAACTTAAAAGTATGTTGAAGTTTAAAATCACTACTTTCTAGATTTTTCTAATGCTCTCCCTCTTTGAGGGGTAAGATGCCTGTATTCTGTTGGTATCCCAAAAATCTGATTAGTCTGCCTACTGGGAAATCAAACACATGTTAAGAATGCCTTTCCTCAATTGCAGACATTTAGGGGATCCCCATCTGAAAGTCCCATAAGCACTACAAAACCAATATGACTAAAACAGAACTCATTATTTCTCCAGAAAAAAAAAAATGTTCTTCCTCTCATGTCAGTGAATGGCACTAACATCCACCTAGAGGCTGACGTAAAAAACTTGGGAATCATGACTTAATCCTCCATCTTTTACATTCTCACCCACAATTACGACCAAGTAAAATCAATTCTAACTCTTCACTAGATCTTAAATCTGTTTGCTTTCTCTCTAACCCCACAGCCACAATTTTCTCTCACCTGGAAGACTGCCATGGCCTCTTAAACGGTCTCCTTGCCCACAGTCTTAACTTGCTCCACACTACTACCAAAATTGTATTTCCAAACACAAATATTTTTGTGTACTTAAAACCTCTCATAGGTTCCTTCCTGCCCTTAGGATAGTTCTTGCATTTCATAACATGGCTTAAAGGCCCATAAAAACCTCTCCAGATGCTTTCACTGCTGCCTCTGCTACTAGTCCAATCCCTTCATCACTCCTTCACTTGGCTTCCGCAGAGATTCCCTTCCTCTGGGAAATCGCTGGTCTCCCCAAAACAGGTTAGGTGCCCCTTTCATGCATCTCCATATCACTACGTACTTACTCTGTTACTGAATCAATCACTAACTTGATTGTCTCCCCAGCTACAGGTGGGCAGCACATTAGGCGCAGAGTCCACATCTTGTTCTTCACTGTCACCCATCACTTGGCACAGTGTGCTCACACTATTTGTTGAAATTAAAAGTTAATGGACCGCCCTGGCCAGTTAGCTCAGTTGGTTAGAGCTTCTTCGTCCTGATATGCCATGGTTGCAGGTTCAATCTCTGGTCAGGGCACATACAGAAATCAACCAATGGATGCATAAATAAGTGGAACAACAAATTAACGATTCTCCCTCTCAAAAATCACTTTAAATTTTTTAAAATAAATGGATAAATTAATGAATGATTAATAGCCCCCGTATTTCTTCTCACATTTCATTCACCAAAATTGCATTGATTTTTTCAAGCAAAGTTTAAAAACAAGAAAAATAGGAAGTAAAAAAGTCTTGCACAGCTCTGGCCAATGTGGCTTCATGGTTAGAGCATCAGCCTGCACACAGAAGGATCATGGGTTCAATTCCCATGACCCTTCTGAGTCAGGGACTACCGGGTCAAGGGCAAGTACCTGGATTGCAGATTTGATCCTCAGCCCCAGTTGGGGGCATGTGTGGGAGGCAACCAACTGATCAAATCAATGTCTCTATCAAATCAATGTTTCTCTCTTTCTCATTCTCTCTCTCTCTCTCTCTCTCTCTCTCTCTCTCTCTCTCTCTCTCTCTCTCTCTCCTTCCTCCCTCATCCCTTCTTCCTTTCACTCTCTCCAAAAAATCAATAGTAAAATATCCTTGGGTGAGGATTAACAAAGTGATAAAATATCTTGCACACACATGCAAAGCAGACTCATGGATTATTCAGTGGATATTAAAGGGCTGTAGTTCATTTGTTAGCATAGTTAGCTAAATATTAATAAAGGGAGGGAACAAAGGGAATGGGACAGGATGAGCCTAATGGGCTGGGAGCTGAGTCAGACACTGAGCCTGCTGCTTCACTAGGAAGCAACAGCTTCACACACTCCCTGGGGGAGGAATAAAAACAGCAGGAGAAATTCCTCTGTTGGACGCACGTGCAGTAAAAACCAAGATGGTGACCAAGATGGCCTGACAGTCAAGCCCAGGAAAAGGATGGGACTGAGTAAGGGACATGGAACCCTGAAAGATCTAGGAAATACATTGGTTATGGGGTGGATCCAGTAGAAGCTGGGGAAAGATTGGGAAGTTGATTGCTTATTTTGAAAAGTACCTGGTCCCAAGCCCGAGATAATATAGTCACCCTAACAAGGAAGCTTTCTCTCTCTCTCTTGCTCAGTAACACACTCTGGCCTATTCTTTTGGACATTCTCCCTCCATAACAACTGTGTGGCCCCAGCAGCCACCTGCTGCCCCGCAGTCACGCAGACCAAGCACAGGCCTGGGCACAGCACCAGCCAGGAACAGACTACGCTAGCCCAGATGGGGCCAGACATGAACTAAGCTTTGGCATGGCACAGAAATGTTGGATGTCGGCCTTTCTCCTGAGCTTGATGAAGACAAGATGGGACTTGTTCCTCGGCGGGAAGGGTAGAGATGAGACATTGGGAACCTGAGGCCAGCCTTCTATTTCCACCCAAAATAAATCTTACCATGCCACAATCTCCCATGTGTGGGTCCCTGGAATGCTTTCCTTGAGGCTCCATGAAAGAACGTGATTTTCACAGGCAAGACATTCATCCCACATTTGTAAGTAGTTAGTGCTAACTCTGTCCATAATGAGCTTGTATTATGCAGTGTCAACAGTCACCTAGTCATCTTAAATTAAGAAATATTAAGTATGAAATCTGTCCTTTAATATAAATCTCTACAATTACCATTCTCCAAGCACTGTGCTCAGCAGTTGACACATATTGTCTCCTTTAATCTCCACAATCAAGCTCTGAAGTAGATCAGATTACAGCTTTTCAGAGGAAGAAACCAAGGCTCCAGAAGGGTAAGCACCTGGCCCACAAGGTCAAGCTAGGATATGAAAACGCCAGTATGCCAACCCTTATCCAACATACCCTTGTAGCAGGAAAACAAAGCAAACATGAAACTTGTACTTACATGGCCATGTCACATCCAATCTTGCTCTAGGAAGTGACAGAACACAAAGTTAAGGCTACTGGAATGAGAAATGCCTCTGAGTTTAGTATAAAGAAGTGCATATTCATGGAACATAGCCTCATGCCAAACGTGATGCTTAAAAGCTGAGTTCTTCATGTGCATGCAATACTGAGTTTGAAAATGTATTGAACATCAGTATTCTCTCTCTCTCTCTCTCTCTCTCTCTCTCTCTCTCTCTCTCTCTCTTTCTCTCTCCCCCTCCCTCCCTTCCTCTCTCCCTAAATTCAATTTTTAAAAAGGAAAATGTTGTGTTAAATGCACCTTTGGCTAATAGGCTTATGTCCCTTAGTTACCCATGTCCTAGAGACTAATCAGATTCCTAAAAGCACTCCTTATTTAGGGAGGGGGGACTTTATTTAAATAATCTAGTACATTAAATAGTTAAAATACACTAATTCACCCTCCTGAAAACACTATTAGCTACTAGTTTCTTTGGCTTGAAATTCTTTTCCTGTTGAAAATTCAGTTTCTTTGCATAACTTTTTTCAAGGAATCTATTTATAATAATAAAAGCGTAATATGCTAATTAGACTGGACAGCCGAACGACCTTCCGGACGTCCTTCTGGACAAAGCCACCACAGCAGGGGCCAAGGCAGAGTTGGTTAGGGGCGATCAGGCAGGCAGGCAAGCAGTTAGGGGAGATGAGGCAGGCAGGCAGGTGAGCAGTTAGGAGCCAGCGTTCCAGATTGCGAGAGGTTTGTCCGACTGCCGGTTTAGGCCCAATCCCTGTGCAGTCGGACATCCCCCAAGAAGTCCCGGATTGTGATAGGATGCAGGCCAGGCTGAGGGACCACCACCCCCTGTGCATGAATTTCGTGCACCAGGCCTCTAGTCTATACTAATAAAAGAGTAATGTGCTAATTAGACCGGGAGACCTTCTGGGAGACCTTCCAGACATCCTTCCGGACAAAGCCATGGTGGTGGGGCCGAGGCAGAGGCGGTTAGGGGTGATCAGGCCAGGAGGGGAAGGCAGTTGGGGGCGAGCAGGCTGGCAGGGGCGGGCAGTTGGAGGCGAGCAGGCTGGCAGGGGGAGGGCAGTTGGGGGCGAGCAGGCCGGCAGGTAGAGTAGTTAGGGGCAATTAGGCAGGCAGGCAGGTGAGCGGTTAGGAACCAGCAGTCCTGGATTGCGAGAGGGTGCAGGCTGGGCTGAGGGACACACCCCCTCCCCCCAGTGCACGAATTTCGTGCACCGGGCCACTAGTATATATATAAAAGCCTAAGCGACAGGCTGACCAGCCAACTGGCCAACTGGCCAGTAACTATGACATGCACTGACCACCAGGGGGCAGACACTCAACAAAGGAGTGGAAACCACAGGCATGGAAACATGAAACAGACTGATGAATCTCAGAGGGAAGGGGGGAGGGAGGATGGCAGGAAGAGATTAACCAAAGATCTTATATGCATACTAGAGGCCCGGTGCATAGATTCATGCACTAGTGGGTTCCCTCGGTCTGACCTGTGGGGATTGGGCCGAAACTGGCACTCCAACATCCCCCGAGGGGTCCCAGATTGCAAGAGGGCTCAGGCCAGGCTGAGGGACCCCACCGGTGCACGAATCCATGTACCAGGCCTCTAGTTTAATTATAAAATGTAACAGTAAGAAGCCTTATTGAAATAGCCTATAGAGTGTTCTGTTTGTCTGCTGCAACTTCCCTCACACCTGAATTACCCAAAATAATATGCTCTCAGTTATTATTATGTAAATTAGTAACCCAAACTAAATGATTCCCAGCTACTAAACACTTTTTCATGATGCTCAGCTACTTTTAACCTAATATTAAACAATTCATTTTAATTTCATTCTCTTTAGGATCCCATATATTGTATAATGTATATACATTCAGATTGTGCTTCCTGGCACTTGTAATCAGTTTGGCTCATAAAAATTTATACAGATTTGGATGTTTTGTACATTGACAATGCACTACAAATCACAGTGACATGAACATAATGTGACAGCATTTCAAATTTCATGTGTATTATTTTAACCCCAATTTATTTTATTCACGCTACAAAACCATCTCATCAAAACAAGAAAAGAACAACATAGGCCACAGTTGTAGCACACACTGAAGATGGGCTATGCTGTTATTGAATTAGATGACAAAGCATTTTGTTTATTATTCAATGACATTATATCCTTACTAAAAGTATACAATATATGCCCAATTAAGCATGTATCACAATATTTGCAACATATTAGTTGCAATGTATTAGTTGCAAAAAATCATGGTCAGAAAAATTACAAAATTTAAAACAGAATATCTCATCACAGCAAAATTTCTTCACAAAAGTCAGAAAAAAGAAGAAAAAAAAAACCTGAAAATGAGACAGTAACCAAAGTGAATTTGTGAGTGGCTCACTTGTTAGCCAAACAATGAAAGTCATTTACCAATGGTGAGTTAATTAAATTGTATTTGATTACAGCAGCTGAAGCAATGTGTCCAAACAGAATAAACTCATTTAGGACTATTCAACTAAGAGTTGAAGACATTGGGAGCAATATAAACAGTCAATTTTAAAATGAAGCACATTTTTTAATTATTTTTATTGTTGAGAGTCTTACAGATGTTCCCCATTTCCCCTCCCTTTCACCCCCTCCACCTGACCCCTGTCCCACCAGAGGTCTTCACCTCACTATTGTCTGTGTCCATGGGCTGTGCACATATGCATTTAAGTTCTTTATTCTGAGTGCTTTTCCTTGGCTTTGATGAGATAACAGATGTTATAGATACTGCTCAATTCTTCTTTATACAAGGAATCCATGCCGATTTTGAAGTGATTCAAGAATTAGCCTCTATAACTAAACTGCATGGAACAACTATGAACAAAAATATTTCCCAAAAAAGTTGAAAAAAAACACTAATCCAATACAACTTCAGTGGGATCTACTATGTGTTACAACTTTGGGTGGGAAAAATTATGTGTGGAGCAAAAGAGACTAAGACAAATTTACAGAGCTTGTAAAAATGTACTGTATTCCCCATTTCCCCTCCTCTTTGCCCCCTCCACCCGACTCCTGTCCCACCAGGGTGGTGAAAGCCTATGATTATTCATTCAATTATTCATCAGCAAATACTTTGAGGAAGAGATATGAATTTATCATGTGACATTAAACTAGTAGTGTTAATGATGGTTTTCATTTTCTCTGATAAGCTTAACCCTTGTTAGTCCCATGAAGTTTTCTCATCCCAAAGCAGCAGAATATACAGTATTCTCAAGTGCACATGGAACATTCTCAAAGATAGAACACATTAGGACGCAAAATAAGTCTTAACAAGTTCAAGAAGACTGAAATCATATCAAGCATCTTCTCAAGTCAGAATGACATGAAACTAGAAATCAACTACAATAAAAACACTCAAATGCATTTAAACATATGGAGGCTAAATAGCACATTATTAAACAATGAATGAATTACCAATGAGATCAAGGAAAAAATAAAGTCTTCTGGAAATAAATGTAAATGAACACACAACAACCCAAAATCTATGGGACACAGATTAGTGGTGAGACCGTTGCTTGTCTATTAGTTCACTTTGAATACTTGACAAATACTTATGAAAAAATTGTCTGTTCCTGTTCTTCTAGTTTCATTTTAGAGGTGATTCTCAAAACTCAGCTGCATCAGAATCACCTAGAGCCCAAAATATCCTTGTTATGTCTTGACTGTGGTTGTAGTACACACGTGATAAAATTGCATGGACTTAAACACACCACAGTGCATGTAAGACTGGTGAAGTCAGATCTCTATTATTTCTTCTAATTGCATGTGAGTCTATAATTATTTCATCACAAAAAATTTAAAACAAACACACACACACACACACACACACACACATACACACACCACTGCTATGCTCTATCCCCCAAGTTTCTGATTCAACAGATCTGGAACATAACATGATAATTTACATTTCTAACAAGATCCTAGGGGATGCACAGTCTAGGGACCACATTTAGAGAACCACTGATGGCAAATAATGGTTTTCTTCTCTGGCTGTAGATTAGATCACCTGGGGAGCTTTTACAAAACTCTTGCCTGGCTGGTGTGGCTCAGGGGTTGAGTGCTGAGCCATGAACCAGGAGGTCAGGGTTCCTGGTCAGGGCACATGCCCGGATTGTGGGCTCAATCCTCAGTAGAGGGTGCACAGGAGGCAGCCAATCAATGATTCTCTCTCATCACTGATGTTTTTATTTCTCTCTCCCTTTCCCTTCCTCTCTGAAATTAATAAAAACATTTTTTTAAAAACTCTTAATGTCCAGTTCCACCACAAAACACTGAAATAGTAATTTCTGAAGATAAATTTTAAAAAGCTTCTCAGATAATTTTAATGTGAAGACAAGATTGAGAACCACTAATCTAAAATTTAAAATATCCTTTTCTTCAATCATAACCCACCTACTATTACGTATTAAAGAGTTATAAGAGTAGGAATTTTCCGTTGACTAAAAAATGAAGACAGAAAACAGATAAGCTAGCAAAGCTGCCATTAAATAGAAGTATGTTTTTATCCCAAACTCTAAATGTGATGTCACCTAGTCATTAAAGACTGCTTACAAATGTTCTGTTAACAAAATGAAGCATTATTTATTCTAGAGATTTTTCTAAAAACAGCATGTGAATCTCTGATCAGAGTTATTACCTAACCCACAAGAATGCTGTGTGAATTAATGAGATAATGTTTGTAAAGGCTTGGAGAATCTTGGAAGGATAATTAAAAAAAACACAATCACATTACTGTTAGTACATTATGCTGAATACCAAAATAAATCTAACGATCCATTCAAGGAAACAGGAACATGATTTGTTTATTTTTCCCCAAAGGGGAAAATAAGCAGATATAAATTTTTAAATGTGAAATCATAAGAATTTGACAAACGAGATAGATTATTGTCATATTTCAGAATGAAAAATGCTTTTGAAGCATAAAACCAATAACAGGTCACAAAAAATTATTAAATTTAATAACTAAACATAACATTTTATACATTGAAAACAGAAACAAACTGGGAAAGAACAGTTACAACTAACAGATAGGCACAATATTGTCACCTGAAGCTCATAAGACTTACACCACAATAAACAAAGAACAGAAATAATTTGTTATACATTTAATAAACAAAAAGCATTCAAAATTCTTAAGAATATAACAAGTAAAAATAAAACAATGAGTATGATTCACCTATCAATTAGGCAGAGATTTATTTAATTTTTTTTTTGTTAGTCCTCACCCTAGGATATTTTTCCATTGATTTTGAGAGAGTGGAAGGAAGGGGGAGACAGAGAGAGAAACACTGAAGTGAGAAAGAGACATTGATTGGTTGCCTCCCACATGAGCCCCAACCAGGGCCAGGGATCAAGCCTGCAAAGAGGTGCATGCCCTTGACTGGAATTAAACCCGAGACCCTTCAGACCCAAACTGGCTAGGGCGGCAAAGATTTTTTTTAAACAATATGTAACTGATAAGTAAAAGGTTGACATGAAAATTATTATCTTTATTCTTCCTAGATATGCATTTAAATTTATCTATTATTTTATTTATGTATTTATTTATTTATTTATTTATATTAGAGGTTGTTTAAAAGAAAGAAAGAAAGAAAGAAAGAAAGAAAGAAAGAAAGAAAGAAAGAAAGAAAGAAAGAAAGAAAGGAAGAGAACAATACTAGAATAAAGGACACTGGACCAGAAAGTTTGAAGATTTTCTGCGAGGCATATTCTAAATGAGCCGAAATAAGTGAAATCACCAGGGATCCACTGATAAATCTTACAATTAAAAAAACAGCATCGACAATAATATAAAAGGCCTTACTAGAGGAATGAGATGGTGATACAATAGATGGGGAGCAAGTGGCACAGCCTCCACTTTGCGACTCAGAAGAAGCAAGGCTCTGAGAGGAGGCTCCAAAATTTGTGCAATGACAACATCAAACAGAAAATAGAATGACAAGGGCTAGACTCAAATACTTGGAAAGGACGACTATAATGCCAAAAAGTTAGTCACTAGAGCAACAGCTAATTCAAATGTACAGGAAAAAAAGAGAGAGATCATTCCCCTGATACAACAGCCCAGTCCTCTAATGCCTCCTGAATCTAAATGTATGTCAATAGCATTTCCCATTAAGATTTAAAATAAAGATTTTGAACAGCAACCAGACTGTGGTGAGTACTAAAGAGAAGTTAAGCCGCCTATTGTGTTTGCCAGCAAACACCAGCCAGCAGAGATGAGAACTTAGTTCTGGAATACAAAACAGAGTTGCTGATTCCTCACTTGAAAAGATCTGGATTCAAGTCCCAAGTCTGTCTAATTTGTTCTATAAACCCGTCCAGCACATTCTGTGAGATAGCAAGCTGGTAATTATTATAGATGAATATCATGAATTACGAGTACACAAATTTATTTACATTATGCAAGTAATTATAACAGCTGTGAGTTCATGAGCTAATGACAATTTCTAACAACGATAACAATAATAATCTTCAGAATGAACAGGTGAATTAGTATAAAAATTTGCGCTACACCTATGAATAAAAGGTTGATGTAGTTGTTTGTATGTATGGTTTATGACTACAGAACTTACCCCAGAGCTTAGCCTTAAGATTTATCAAATAAATAAATAAGCAAGCAAATATGTTTATTAACAGTCATTACTTCACATAAAACGTTTCTTATTGTGCCATGATTCTAAAAAGAGCCAAGATATTTCAGATAGATTCGTTCAAGGCTGAGCGAGACCAATAGTTATGCTGGGATTAGAAAGTGTCAATATGAGTGACATGTCTCCCAGATATTTTTTTAAAGACTCTGGAAAATGGAATGCCAAATACACTACACACTTTGCACACTTGAACCACTCTGAGTTAAACAACCTCTAGCAACCAGTAACTAAACAGAAGTGTGTTCGTTTGTGTGTAGACAACTTTATAATTGATTCCTCATTTGCAAATTTGTCCCTCAGGTGATTTGCTGAGATTTGGTTTCACCTTATGTTACTCATCCTCATCCACAAAGTAAAAGGTTTTGTCTAAGTGGTTTCTCAGGTGCCGTTTCCTCTCTGGGAATGGGAGCAAGGGGGACCTGAGAAGCCATTTAGCCTGTTATTCTATTACAGAAAGGTTGCTTTCAAGAAAGTCTAAAGTCCTTAATGACAATTAGAGCTGTTAAACACTTAAATTGTCTCCCTTGTAAGAAGTGAGTTCCTTGTGGCTGAGTTGGAGGGAAGGTGGCTCAGCACTGACTATGGCCTCTCCTGTACCAGGTGAGCGACTGAACCATGTCCCCTCTGAGACCCGATTCAATGCTTACCATGGGCCACTGTATTAAGCAATTTCACTTCCTCCTCATTTGGTCCTCATAACAATCCTTTGAAGGTTAAGTCAGGTTCAAAACCAGGCCTTTCTCACACCCATTTTTTGATAGATGACCGTCGAAACCAAAGAATGTGAGCCACCATGGTTTCCTTCAAGTGTACCTGTTTTCAGAACCTGCCAGCATTCTGCCGGCCTAGTCAGAAGGCTGCAACTACAATGACTCCAAATTCTTTTCCTGGTTCCTGAACGAAAGCAGGTTTCTAAATAATTCAAAGACCACAATTCTACAAGCTTAGTCTGCTTTCCTTTTCCCTAAATGGGTAACATTTCTCACAGAATTGGAGGGTCTCTGCATTGTCCTTGTCCACCTATCCAGTCTTTCAAAAGCTTATTCCTTTTGTTTTATCATTTCACTAGCCAAAAGAGCTTAGTCTTGCACTCTCAGAAATTTCATTGTGGACTTATTCCTCCAGATTATCTATAAACATGTTTAATAAAGTGGTCCAGCAGAAATCCCTAGAGGGGCCTCACTGTTTACACGTTTCCATCAACAGCAGGCTCACACATCCTACTTTTTGTTTCCTTTATTAATACCTATGTGTGACAAAATATTCCTTCTAATACCATGGTAACACAATGTGGAATAGCTTTGTTGTGAAACTTTGTAACTGACTGCCTGATAGTCTAAACAAATTACGTTTATTATTGTTGTTTTCCTGGTGCTTTATTTACCTCTTAGAGCAATTCCAGCATGTTATAGAAAACAAGAATGATCCTACAACTTTTGGAGTCTAACAATATGAATAAGATTCATTAGGCAATAAATTGTAGGGTCTCCTCATTAGAACGGAAACAAGAGTTGGAATTCACCAATAGTGAAGTGCAATAACCTATTTTGTATGTTTGGTCACCGTTTATTCCCTTGAGTTTCTTCAGAGTCATATAATGGACTAGAGGCCTGCTGCACGAAATTTGTGCACAGGCCTCAGCCCGTTCTGCATGCTCTCGCAATCCGGGACCCCTCGGGGATGTCTGACTGCTGGTATTGGGCTTAAACCAGCAGTCAGACATCCCTTTCGCAATCTGGGACCGGTAGCTCCTAACTGCTCGCCTGCCTGCCTGCCTGATCGCCCCTAACCACTCTGCCTGACTGCCTGATCACCCCTAACTGCTTGCCTACCTGCCTGATCACCCCTAACCGCCACTGCCTGCCTACCTGATCGCCCCTAACTGCTTGCCTACCTGCCTGATCACCCCTAACCGCCACTGCCTGCCTGCCTGATTGCCCCTAACTGCTTGCCTGCCTGCCTCATTGCCCCTAACCACCTCTGCCTCAGCCCCCGCACCCGGAACCCAGGCTTTCCTCCTTCTGGCCGGCTGCAGGCACCCAGGACCCCGGGCGAAGTTGCCCAGGCCCCGGCTTTGTCAGGAAGGACATCTGGAATGACGTCCGGAAGATGTCTGGTCTATCCAGTCTAATTAGCATATTACCCTTTTATTAGTATAGATGCCATAAACTTTCAACAATTTCCTTATATTCAGCATGTCAATCAGGTAGAACATCCTGCTCCCTTACCACTATTTGATCTAATACTACATCTCCTACCTCTTTGCTTCAAAGACATGATGACAGTGGAAACTTCTATGTTTCCAAAAAGACCAAAGCAAAGAATCCATTGAGACTCGAGATCTTTCTTCCCCGTGGGCGCATCTTTTACACCCTGATCATCAAGAGGTCCCACTGATTCTCCAGTTGACCTTCTATCTTTCATGTATTAAAAAAAAAAAAGCTTTTATTTCTGCATTGCAGTCTCTTTTGTGCTGTTTCGTGAATTCCTTTATTGTCTGTCTGGCTTCTTATTTACACCTGACCTACCACACTTTGACGCCTGCCCTATTCTCACTTGAACAATCTTTTTCCTACTTTTCCCCCTACTTTTGCTTCTTTTTTACTTTATGAGATGGATGTAAAAGTTTTTATATATTCTCCTAATCTCTGGTATGTGACATATTTTCCTGCCCTTCCATTAATGTGTTTAAAGCACTTCCAAGTTTCCTACAAATTACAAACTTTTGAAAATATTATTTTCAATTTTAACTTAATACACACATTGATTTGATAATAGCTCCATTCTTTAAAACTCAGCAGTAATGTGATGAGGATTTTCTTTTTTGGTCTCTTACTCCCCTTCCAAAGGTTGAATGTAATTGAGTTGTGAGCATTCTATAATAGTCACAGATAATTTCCTGCATCAATCCCAGTCTAATCTTAGACCCAAGTCCAGTGTAAGTTCATTCTTTCCTTAATTCTAAAACTTGCCCTATGAAGCAGAATATGTATGAGATCTTTTAGTCTCTGAATAGGATCTCCCTCATAACTACTTTTGGGTGTAATTTTCCAGCTTTATCAATAGGATGTCAATATCCTTATCCCATCAAGTTGGTCTCTGGTGGGGTATCTTAACCTGGGGTTCAGGGATGGGAGCCAGGAGGTCTGAGAAGCCCCTGAAATCATAGGCAGAGTCATGTATATATATATATATGGGTATGTGCACTTTTCTGAGAAAGGATTCTAGTTTCACCAGTTTCTCAAAGAAATTATGAGAGGGGGGGAAAGTTTAAGAGCCACTGGTCCACAGTGTCCCTAAATATATTCTTATTACTGAGCATGCATTTCTCATCTACAGAGAATTTATTTGTCCTGTATTATTCTGCACATTTTTGTTTACTGTTTTGATTATGCTTATTCTGATTTCATCATTTCTATATATAAAATGATATAATCCTATCACTTCATCCATCCCTACCACACCTGTATAGATTTTCTAATCCTGCAGTACCAGTTTTCATTAGCTTCTACCAGGTTTCTCCTTCTACCAAACGAAAATAGAACTGGGACCCTCACTTGCTACCAATCATTCTATCCACTCTTTTGCAAACTTCTAGAGTTTATACATCCAATATGCATTTAAATACTTGGGTCTTTGCTATTCTATAAAGCTGTCTATTTTATGTTTATATAGATGGATGATTTTTCCGCCCCCTTCTTCATCTAACACACGACACAATTCACTTCTCCTTTCACTCCTCCTCCCACTCTCCACCACCATCAACCTCGCAAAGTCTCATGCTTCCCCTGCACGTACCAACTTTCTCTCAATTTTTAGGTTAAATTCTAAACTGCCACTTAACAGATTTGCTACACACAGAGCTCATTTTCTGACCCCCCACATCAACACAACACCTCAATGCACCATTATATTTGCTGAACAAACCTCAGATTCTTTTGCAATCTGCACAGTAACACCATTATAAGTTTTGTTCCCTACCCCCAGCTTCTTTGAACTAGGTCTGAACTTACTGACTTAACTCCTTGCAATGGAAACAAGAATGATGTGGTAGGGGGGAAAAAGAACAATCTATGCCCCACTTTAAGGTTTTTTTGGAACGTATTTTAAACAATTACCAAAAACATATTAAAATTTACTATGTAAAAACAAAATCCAATGCAGCTTCCAAAAGTCTAGCAAGAAAAATGAGTAGATTTTAAAGATACACAGTGCTCATAATTCTTTAATAGTTTTTATCCTCTTCTATTTGAGGCAGCACACTTCCATCAAAATCTTCCTTGTTCTTCATCAGCAGGATGGTATCAAATGAAACCATAGGGCTGCCGACGTGGAACTGCAACGACGTACAAGGATGTTTATAGGGCAGTGATGGCGAACCTTTTGAGCTCGGCGTGTCAGCATTTTGAAAACCCTAACTTAACTCTGGTGCCGTGTCACATATAGATATTTTTTGATATTTGCAACCATAGTAAAACAAAGATTTATATTTTTGATATTTATTTTATATATTTAAATGCCATTTAACAAAGAAAAATCAACCAAAAAAATGGGTTTGCGTGTCACCTCTGACACGCGTGTCATAGGTTCGCCATCACTGTTATAGGACCTAATCGGGTAATGTCCCACTGGCCCAAGGTATGAATTACAGATATTCAAAGCCTAGATGTCCTCTCTACACCAAAAAGGTCATTCCAAAGCAGTCAAGATGTAAAGAGGAGGCAATCTGGAAAGTAAGTTACAATAATAATTGGGATTTGGCAGTTTAGGTCTCTGAGTTTGTTTTTCTTTAGAAACAATGTTTAAATTGGCAAATAGGATCATGGGCCAGCCTGTGATATGTCTGTCCTGACAACGTTAACAGTGCTAACAATTCTATTGGACTTGATCACCATTTTATAACACTGAGGGAAGTTTTCATGGAGAACTCCAGTGTCAGTTGCAAGAACTTCTCTCCTTGTCGCCGTCTTGGGATCAACATCCTCCCTACCACTCTACTGTTCTACTAATCTGCTCCCCATCAACCCAACTCATCATACACATTTTCTAGGCAGCAGGAAAGGGAAATGCCCTCTCAACTTGGAGCTGTCCTCTTAGAGAAGAAGTATAGAAGCAAAGGCTCCTCCAGCAGCTGGTGGACTGGGTTATATCAACTGAGAGATGGAGATAAGAGCAATAGGTCTGGGGTCTGGGGTGTGATATGGTGATAACCATCTGCTGAACATACACTGTATGTGCCTGACTCTATGCCACAAACTTTACATGCACTATGCTAACGGATGGTCACTGCCACCAACTTAAAGGCCAACAGGAATCCCCAGTTTGGGGTGCAGTGAAGAAGGAAATGTTATTCAGGGCAAACAGTTCTATAGAGCAACAGCGCAGCCATGAAAACGGCCGGGCGTGGAGTAGCTCAATTGTGATTCAGCGGGGCTTTCAACCAGCAAAGCTAGAGAACGGCTCTGAGGCCAGGTGGCCCCGGAGGGAACAGGCCTCTCTCCAGAGAGTCAGGTCCACTCCATAATGGTCTGCTTCACTCTGTTCTGGAGAGGCATCTTCAGTGCTTCAGCTTAGCCAGGGAGACACAACTTCATTCAAAGTGCATTCTCCAAACCAGGGAGGGGCTGGCTTATATGGACAGGCGTCCTGAGCCCTGGTCCCTGGTCCTTGACTGGTCCATACTTATGCAAATGAGGGCTCTGAAGCCTCCCAGTATGATTGGCCCAAAAGCCACTGTCCTGATTGGTCAAAATAGAGCCACTCTGATAGGTCAGAGCTGTGCTGCTCTAATTGGATGGGGAAAGTCTCAGTCCTATTGGTTGGAATAGGACTCCAGGAACTCCTTTGTAAGGGCTGTCTCATATGGCAGAATCACAGTGCCGGCAGGCAGCTGAGTACAGAGGCAGGCAGTCCAGCACAGAGGCAGACTTCTGGGTGAAGTGCCATTTGCATGAGAGGCAGCTAGGTTTCTGCTTTTTTTATTTGAGCCACCAAAAGCCCTTCTTAGGTGTCTTTCCCCCGCCCGCCTCCCCCCCCCCACCCCCCGTCAGGGCTCACAACTGTCTTGCTAAATCATCACCAGCACCCATGAGGTAGGTAGTATTATCTTTTACAAATGAAAAAAACAGCTCAGTGGAATGAAGCAATTTGCCCAAGGTCTATCTGACTCCAAAGGCCGTATTTTTAAATGATGCATCTAAGTATGCTGCTATATCTGGCAGCATCTGGAGCCTGAGCAGCAATCGTTTTTAAAAAAGGGAGGGAAGGAAATTCAACAGTAAAAGGGATAGTGATGTAAAATCCTATCACTGCAGAAGCAGAAATTGAGACTGTATCTAGGAATAGAAATGCAAATTTTAGGCTTATTTTCCATAACTTAGGCACTGTTTTTTAAATGAAACTGATTTTCAGTAAAATGCTTTAAAATTAATCCTGCTCCTTGTCATCAGAATCACATGATAACAAATGGTGTTACAGAAAGGTCTCTAAAGCTTAACAGTAACTACTATGGCCACCTTAATTATTTTGAGCAAAAGAAAATTATATTCAAGCTAAAGCCATATTGTTTTCACATAAACATGAATATTAACTTGACGGAAATCAAATTAAACTTTTTTCATTCATTTAGTGATGTTATAAATTAAATGCTCCCACTCACACCAAGGAAAGGAAATACACACACTCACAAAACACACCCAAGCATACACACAGCTCTACTACTTTTGGGGCTTATTTGCTACCCTTATTAACTTAAACAGATTTAAAAAATATATCAGACTGAGAAGGAGGAGAGTTTGCAAGAGGTTGATTTATTTCAAGAACTAACTTTTCTCAGGCTGGGCAGCTGGAAAAAAACTACATTTTTTTTACCTGTAACGATTGAAAATTCTAAAGCATAGTCCTTAACCTTTTCACCCCCTTTCCTAATGTGCAGACCTAACCAGTTGTTAACAGGACTCGTCCTGGGGGCCTCATATATCTCAGAAAGTACATCCTCTCCCTCTGGATCTTACTTTACCTGTAAATGTCCCTAATATTCATCTTCATAACTGAAACTAATGCCCGACAAGATTACACCTGGGACACTTTTTTCCCAGCAAAAGTGGACTCGATCTCCTTTGTAAAACCACCCTGGAGACACCCCAAGAATTCAGAAAGGTCAGCACTTCCTCCGACAATCACAGAAGAGGCTGCTGCTTATTTTAGGATACAGTGTTGCTTCCCTTCTGCTCTCAGTCATTTCTACAGAGATCAAACCTGCACATTTATTCTGTGCTGAGCAGGATGCTGTTCACTCGGTAAGCCAGTCACTTAGAGCAACTGCAGGATATTCAGTGCTGACGTTATATAATAACAGGATAACCCGAGCAGTAGGGGGCTGGAAGGAGGGAAAGAGACAAATGCAAGAGTGCTGATTCCACAAAATGAAAATCATTCCCAGGAACCTCTCTCCAGGACACTGAACCAAAGAAAATGGTAGTTTTACCTTAAATAAAATATCAGTAGCTCTAAGGACGGGGAGGAAATCATCTAATAATGTGATCATGTTCCCAGTCTTCCAAGTCCCCAAAGAAAATTGCCATTCCATTACCAGGTTACAAGAGTGACATCTAGTGGGCTCATAATATAATGCCCAAAAGGATTTCACCTGTACCTTAGAGCAGGGCTTCTCAAAATCTAACCTAACAATGAACCCTAGAGATCTTGTTAAAATGCAGATTCTGGTTCAGGAGAATAAACTAGAATCTATTATTTCTAACAAGCGTCCAGGTAGTGCCAACACCCCTTCTCGCTGGACCACTTAGAGTGGGGAAGTCCTAGGGCATTTCACACCTGCTTTTACTTCTCAGGGGGAAAAAGGAGGGGTGGGGGGCAGCATGAGAGAATCATCTCCAGGTAAAAATTAAGTCAAAGGCTGGAAGAGGTTAATGGGCGGGAGGGGGAAGGAGGACCTATGTAATACTTTCAATAATAGAGATTAAAAAATAAAAATAAAATTTAATTAAGTCAAATGATTTTTTAAACTGTCCCCACTTCACTAGTCCCTCTCAGCATGCACACTTACCATCTCCTGTCTGAGCAGACTCCCTATACTGTATTCCTTTTCCTACATTCCAGAAACAGTAGGTAAAGAGCCTACTTCACAGCCACATTTACATGTGGGCATGATTTGCTCCAGTCCCCAATACAGGTTCACAGAACATAACATCTTACAGGTTTCCTTTTACTATTATATTTTCCCAATATTGGGTTACATTATAAAAATAATTTGTGCCATATCAGAACTCAGTTCCACACGCTCCCCGCCCCCCCAGGTTAACTTGTACCTGAAAAGGGAGCCCTCATGGGAATGTATAAATACTAAGCACACCTACTCAGAATTTCAACATTTGCCCTGGGCACCCCTAAGAACAGAAAAGGATATGCAAATACATTTAAATCCAACTGTTTCCAGATCCAGTCCCATGTGATTTACCTGAGCAGAAGAGCCTTGACCTCCATGCAGAGCCACCAGGCAGGACTCTTGGCTGTAAAGTAATGTGTGCACCCCGCCCCAGAGGAGCTCTGTCAGGCCCCCCACAAACTCCCCCTGCCAAGGCCTCCAGCCCAGGTAAATGAGATGCTTTCCTTGGTTCTGGGTCACCGTTCTCAGAGCCACCCCACATGGAGAAAAACAAGTCTCCCTTTCCCCAAACACACAAAAATGCACAACGCCCACTTCCTAGTCCAGTAGAATCCTTTAATACAAGTCCATTGATCTAGGACAAATTGTCATTTTCAAGCAGTGGCACGCATATTTAAAAAAACAAAAAGTAGCCCCGGCTGGTGTGCTCAGTGGTTAGAGGGTTGGCCTATGCATCAAAGGGTTGTGGATTCGATTGCCGGTTGGGGCACATGCAGGAGGCAGCCAACCAATGTTACTTTCTCACATTGATGTTTCTCTCTCCTTTCTTCTCTCCCTTTCTGCCTCTCTCTCTAGATTCAATGCCGGGGGGGGGGGGGGGGGGCAGGTGAAGGATGAAAACAAATGAAAAATAAAACAAAAAGCAGAGCTGTTCTGGTTGAAATGGGTTTGGAAAACTCAGAGATCCGCCTCCCGGATTTCTCCCAAGGCTGTCCCCTACCCCAGGCCCCTGAACATGCCTCTTCATGCCTCAAATATTCCTTCACACCCCAACTTCTGCCCCAGCCTACTAACTTCACAAACTAGAGTTTGAAAACCAGAAACTGTGAGCCTCACAATAGTTAAAACCAAGCCTCTATATTGCTCCTGGGCATTATTACTCTTTACACAGACGGGAGCAAGAGATATTTCATGTGACTTAATTATAATTCTAATACAATTTTAGCATATGCAACCAAAGGATTTATTCAAAAGATGTACAACCTGATTTCCTGAAGGAAATTTGCTTTTAAGTAGTAATTAAGGATCTCTGTAATGAGTAAACAACGGAATTGCTCATACCTCTTCAATTGCTCTTGGCAATCCCTAAAGGAAAAAATATGTAGAAGAAAATATCACATCACTCTTCCTAAATAGTTGGTTGAAGATACAGTGTGGTGATTGTGGGGTGGAGGGGGGGTTGGGGTAGAAGAGGGTATAGGGGGAATAAATGGTGATGGGGGAGAAATGTTTTAATAAAGAAAAGAATCAATTGACCAAAAGAAAATTGTTGGTCAAAGATAAAAAATGAAACTAAACATGCCAGTTTAAGTAAGTAGCATTGCATCTACTCATGTAGTTATATCATATAGTCTCCCTGCCTTGGTTGGAATCCCAGCTACACCACTTACATGAGATGCTGGCCAAGTTACCTAACCTCTCCACACCTCCGTTTCCTCATCTGAAAGTAAGGGCAAGAGCTATACTTATTTCACAGCATTGCTGTGAAGATTTAATTAATATATTTTAAATATTTAATAATGGCATAGTAATATTCATTCAATAAATGTGATCTCAGTATAATATTATTAATATTATTAGTAATAATATTATTTAACTGAATATTCATAATGGCATTTGAGCTTTGGGATCATTTTAGCCAAATTTGATACATAAACACATACAATCCCGTGAATACAGTGAGAAAATTAAGAATGTAAGAGAAGCTGATAAAATCCTAAAGAAATTCCAGGTTTTTTCCTTAAAATAACTTCCTTTCTTTGTGTGTGGCTCAGTGGTTGAGCATCGACCTATGAACCAGGAGGTCACGGTTCAATTCCCAGTCGGGGCACATGCCCGGGGCTGCAGGCTCAATCACCAGTAGGGGGCATGCAGGAAGCAGCCAATCAATGATTCTCATCATTGATGTTTCTATCTCTCTCTCTCCCTCTCCCTTCCTCTCTGAAATCAATAAAAGTATTTTTTTAAATAAAATAGCCCTAACCGGTTTGGCTCGATGGATGGAGAATCGGCCTGTGAACTGAAAGGTCCCAGGTTTGATTCCGGTCAAGGGCATATACCCTGGTTGCAGGCACATCCCCAGTAGAAGGTGTGCAGGAGGCAGCTGATCAATGTTTCTCTCTCATCAATGTTTCTAACTCTCTATTCTTCTCCCTCCCTCTCTGTAAAAAATCAATAAAATATATTTTTTTAAAAAAAATAAAATAAAACAGGCCAATTTGTCAATTGGAGGCAATTCTGATTTTACATCACAATGGCCTTTGAACAGTCATAAGCATGTTTATTCTTTGTGCAATATGCTGATATGCTGTCCTTCAACATCATATTGCCTAATTCATTTTAAATTTAGGGATGGTCCCTAAAATTAAAGAAAGCTGAACCTAAGGAGAAGCCCAGTGGGAGCCTATTATGCCAGGAGCCTAGCATGCCCAATTACCCGTATTCTTAGGACTATGAGAGTCCCAGACACTCCTTTCAAAGTAATCTGGATCTTCAAATAAACAGTTTTGTTTTTGTTTCAACAAGAATCCCAAATTCATAAGGATGAAGGCACACATAAGATTTAAAGCAAATACTACGTAAAAGCTACCTCACCAAAACCTTTAGAGAACCAAAGGCGCAGGGGAAATTCAGGCAACTCATGCCTTAATTTACAAAAAATAAAAAATAAAAACCTTCAATATTCTAACTTATCAGTGCTAAGTAATCAAAAAAGTTTACAGAAACCTCTAATGATTTGCTGTCGCCCACACTTTTGTTCCCGATAAATATCCAGGTATTTCTTACTGGGTTAACATTATCAAAGTACTTTGCAATCTTAAGGATATAAGAACAAATGTTTAAAATGTTCTGTGGTTTTCTCACTTTTTAAAACCGAGAGAGAAATCTCCACAACTGTTGGCTATCAAAGGGGTGGGTATGTATCTTTTATAGAGATAGGTTCCCCTCTTGGAGGCTTCTCAGAAATTACTTCTGAAAATCATTTTGTCATGTTTCATTTTGTTAATGAATTTACACTAAAACTACATTAACTAAACACTTCAGTAAACTAGAATCCTTCTCTATTCCCTTTGAAAATTGAGCAGTGTTGCTATATATGATGCTCCTCAAACTGTAATGCTATATTGGGCAATGGCTCAATACTACAATTTCTGAAAAAGATCTGAGAACAGATTTTTAAAACAGAAAAGTACCACAGCATGTTAGATCTTTATTTTCTCTTCCCCTAAGCTGCCATGATGGCTTTCATAAAATCATTCCATAGTTTCCTATAACTATTATACAAAGTTATAATTATGAGTTTACAGAAATAATCATAGGACCTACCTTTTATTGAACACTTATTAGAGTCAGGTACTACACAAAACACTTGCACACACTATCTCATTTAATTCCTTCATTAAACATAAAAACGACTATCATTATTACCTTTTTGGACAGGAAGCAGCTAACCTTAGGGAGAGTAAAAGACTTGTCCAAGATTTCACAGCGACTATGTGCTGGAGGCATGAGCCTAGGTCCGTCTGACTCCACAGCTCACACACTCCCGGCTGTGCCTCCTACATTATCTCTGAGTTTCTAGAAATCAACAGCCCAGTTCTTCCTCAACTGGAAGCCTTCAGGACCTGAAACTCCACTGGGGGCTCAAGAAATTGTTGTTTATTTGATTTATCAGGAGCTCTGCAAAAGCATGAATTGAAAACATAGTAGAGGAAAACCTACAATTGCCCTGTAGTTCAGAATTCAAATATACTACTCTAGCAAGGTCACCTGTTAGGTTTGGTACCTACTAGAATCGTTACAAGTCATTTGTCAAAGAAATGATGAAAACAGATTAGAAGAACTCTACCATCTGCCAAAGAAATTAAAAGGCAGGTATCCACAATGTATCAAACACCAAAAAAGCTACCAGTTTGGAAATAGGAAGAAAACAAGCTTTGAAATCTTAAAACCATCGTTTCAACTCAGGCTCTTTTGACCCTAGATATGGTCATAAGAAAGTTGCTCAATCACTCCAGGTGTCCCTCTCATCAAAAAAAATAAAATGAGAAGTGTGTGTGTGCGTGTGTGTGTGTGTGTGTGTAAATGTATCTGTATGTGTATTTATTTATTTAATCCATTACATAGTATATGTTCAATGGAGCCTGCAAGATATTACTGTGACTAACCAATGCATCAATTAAATTAAATATGCAATGCCAACATATGCTTGTTTAAACTATACTTTCAAATTTTAGTTTGGATTTATTAGAGTTAAGGTTGGGGTAGGATTAGGGTAGAGGCAAGGATCAGAGCTCAGTTCAGGGTCAGGGTTATGTTTTGAGTTAAAATTAGGTCAGGGTTAGGATGAGAGAGTTCAGGTTAGGGTTGAGGTTAACACTGAGTTTGTGATTAGTGTTAGTATTAGGATTTGCGTTAGCATTGAGATTAGCATGTGGTTTTAAATTAAGGGTAGGTTTAGGTTTAGTGTAAGAGCTAGGGCTAGGGTTAAATTTATGTTTTAGGGTTAGTGTTAGAATTTCATTTTGAGTTAGGTTTTGTGTGAAGGTTAGGGTTAGAGTTGTGGTTAGGGTTGAGTTTATAATTAGGATTAAGGTTAGAGTAAGAGTTAGATTAGAGCTTATTGTTTGGATTTAAATTAGTGTTGGGTTTAGGTTAAGGGTTAGATTTAGGGATGCTTAAGGGTTAGGATTAGGGTTGAGTTTATGATTAGGGTCAGGGTTAGTGTTAGAGCAGAGTTAACTTCAAGGTTAGGGCTTGTTTTAAAATTAGATTAGGTCTAGGGTTAGCATTTGATTAAGAGCTAAATTAAAGTTACATTTAGAGTTAGCTTTAGGGTTAGGATTAAGTTTTTACTAAAATTGGTCTTAAGGTTTGAGTTAGAATTATGGTTAGGATTAGAGTTAGCATTGAGTGTAGGGTTTGTGTTTAAATTAAGTTTAGGATTAATGTTAGAGTTAGGATAAGAGCTAAGGTAAGGTTTAGGTTTAAGGTTAGGGTTAGGTTTTGAGTTATGTTTAGGTTTAAGGTTAAAGTTAGGGTTATGGTGGGGAAAAAGTAGTTAATGTGTAGTGTGACTATAATAAAGGAAAAACTCACAGAGAAACAGATAGATGTATAATGTTTACATTTTGTCTTACTAAAAAATCCTTAAATAGGTTTTGAAAATATGATATGCTATGATGTAACAGTATTTTGATGTTTTCTAAGGACTGACAGCAAAGTGCTACATCTCTTCAAGCTTGTAATTTACCGCCTGTCCGAGTCTCTGCTTGTGCCAAATTAAATATACAGTATAAAGTCCCTACCAGAAATAACATAGCACAGCTTCCTGCTCTGCTCATTGGTTGAATGGGGCCAACTGAAGAAAGGGAAACTGGATTTTACTTAATCATCTGAATAACTGTTTTCTTCAATTTCTTGAATTAGAAGCTACTGGGGGGAGAGGAAATTAAAAGAAAATTCCCCATGTAAATTATCAGGCCATTGGGGAAAATTCCACTTGAAGTTCCTACATTTGAAGGGCTCAAAAAAAAAGATTATTCTTATTAATGAACTGCTCAGAAAGTCAACTTTTCCAAGCGCCCAAATTTCTGAGGCCTCAGAGTACTGTAAAACCTCTCTGCCTGAGAGGCACCAATTGTATTGTACTATAAATGGTGGAGTGCTTCCTTCCAGCAGACACCACCCAAAACTCTTCTGAGGAGTGTTGTGATAGAGAACATGGAGAAATGGGATGAGAGATGGAAAAAGACGTGCCATGGAATCCACGGAAGGTTTCTGGGATTATTTATGGTGAAAAATATGATCATATGTTTATCCACGGACACTGGGTAATGTAAGTGATAGAGGAGATGATGTGCAGGCAAGGGACAATTCATCCATTGTGATAGAAGGGAATGAAATGAACTACTTATGGACACACATGTAGAAGTTTGGGAGGTACCGTAAAGAAAAGATGTAGTAGTTCTCTTCTGATTGCATCACTTTTGAGTGAAATAAGAAGGAAAAGGTGAGGAGAGAGGGGAAAGACTTGAGGAGAGAGATGTGAAATAGTCACCCCAGAAGTAAATATGTAGGATAGCTGGGTAAAGCTGGGAGAAATTTGAGAGAGGCAGTCATAAATTCTGAGTTAGGTTGTATTTATGTTTTCTTCTACCCATATCTATTGCTTGAGTGCAGGCATAGAATACTTTCCAGACATTTACATGCCATGCATTCAAGGTCTACGATCTTTCAGATAGGGTTCAGCAAGAGTAGAGGAGAGTGGACTGGGCCTCTTAACTAATTCCTAAGACCACCAGAGTCTTCCATCGTAGACCTTCATATCGAAACTCAGACAACTCAAACTAGATACAAACAATAATTATTATATAAAATTAATTATAATTATCCTCGTATTCACCCATAAAAATATTTTCCAAATATATTTTTAAAATGGTAAACAGATCAGGTTCTACAAGTATATCTAGGACCTATCTTGGTATGCTAGTCTCATTCGAGCTACATTTGTATTTGTTCCTTAGTCATAGTGCTGAACTTTACCAAGAGAAAGCAAATTAATTCTGGGCTCCTGAGGAAAGACCCTAGCAGATCTCCTCTTCTTACTAATAATAAAGCTGCAATCAACTAGATCAAATAAGCACATTACCCATTTTCTGTCACTGGGACAATTTAAGCCGAAAACGAACATTTGTGTCTTCAAAGAACAAAAGCGCGCACATGCGCACACACGCGCGCGCACATACACAGACGCTTACATCTTTTAACTACAATTACAAAAGCCAAAGATTGTAAATTTCTTTTCACATCACAATGAAGTAACTGAGAAAACAACCAAGATGCCAGAGCTCTGGTGCAAACACCAGGATGGATAACTGAAGTCTTTACAAAACTTTTAAAAAATACATTCTATTTTTTAAAATAAGCGAAAGATAAACTGTAAACCTTATACTTGAACACATACATGAACCCCTCGCTATGTCACGTGAGTTGGAATTACACTGTAAAACCTTCCAACTCATAAATGCTTCCTCCATACACATCAAAAAGTGAAGCCGAGACTGACATTATTTGAGATGAATTCCCAAGGGTTCTAGCATTGTCCTCTGTTAAAAATGCCCTTGACAGGGATTTCCATTATTAAGGATGAGCATAAATTAATTAGCTGATGAGACCCCTTAGCTAGGAGCCAGTTTTGTGGAGCAAGGGTGGAGTGGAGTAGAAGGAGGAAACTGGAATCACACACTCTCTTATCAAAGGTAGCAGGGTCTGAAAGAATACTCCACAAGGAGGCAGGAGGTCGGAGTTGGAGTCCATCTAACCAATCTAAGGACAAGATGTCTTAACTGAAAAATGAGAAGGCTGAATTGGACCATCTCTAACTAGTCCAAAAAGACTACTTTTGTGATGGGAGGTAGGTTTGGCTAAAAGGATAGGAGCAAACGCAAAGGGCTAAGGAGAGGGGAAGCAAAATGTAACCCATGGTGGTCACAAAACCACGATGGGAGAAAAGAGGGAAGGAACTAAAGAAAACATCTCCACAACTGTAACTCTGCCAAGAGATTAACTAAATGTGTTCCAAAGAGAGATCGTGGTTCTACAGGAAAATCATAGTGATGTCTCAGGCATAAAGACCATAAACAGAAATAGAGAGAGAATTGTGGAATCATATTGGGTCACTGCTTTCTTCAGATCTGTATTAAAAAACTGAAATGAAACTAGTTTTGCCCGAGGAAATACTGTTCTTAAAACTAAAAGGATGATTAGCAGTGTTGATGGGTTTCCTGACAAATGGAAAATGCTGACTTTTATGAGTTCTGTTAAGAGCACTAGCACTAAAATGACTATAGCAAAGTTCACTCCCTTATTCAACAGAAATTTTATAGTATCAAGTATGTGCTTCTACTAGGTATAAAAAAGGACACCATGAAAAAGACACCTCTACTCTTAAACTTAAAAGCATAATGCGGAAGATACGACAAATACATTAGCAAATACAATGAGATATAATACAACTGGGCTAAGCAAAGGTTAGGGGTTTGGAAGAAGAGTTGGAGTTTTTTGTTTTTATTTTTGAAAGATCACAGTTCCTTCCCACTTCATTCACACTAGCCAAAGTCAAGAATTTCTAAGGACAAGTTTAGACACTTAATAAAGAACAGCAGTTCCTGAACCATCTGCTTTGCTCAAAAATGAAGATCTGTCACAGGCAAATTTTCATTTTACTCCAACCCTGTGAGAATATTATTGTCAACTGGGGTAGGTAACATTTGGTTTATAAGTGACATAGTGAACAAACCACACTTTCTCAAATGGCTACAATTAGTGCCTCTTTTGGGTGAAAAAAGAAAAAAAAAATAAAGCAAACCATCCTGAGTCCAATAGTTATTCACTTTCAGCAAGTTTCTTTGATCCATTTAAGTGTCCTGTTACTAATCTTCTGATGAAGAAATGTGCAAAACACAGCATTACAGTGAACAACAGAACCTTGTTATAGTTAGACAATATATGACAGAATATTCTGAATGTTTTTTTAAGGAAATCATTTCACAAACTCATACCATACAAAACTGCAGGTTATAGTAGCCCAACACTATATTCTTGTTGTATCCTTACCTGGTAGGGAACAATACTGCCATGAGCTGTGCCCCAACGTTTTGCTTCTTTTTGGCCAATAAGATAATTAGCAGCTACCTGGGTTAAACATGCCACCTATCAGAAGAAAAAGGAAAAAAATTAGCCGGTGTATCTATACTCACTCATTAACAAAAGGTTATAATATTTGATTTCACTTAATGTCATTGCAGAAGATAAGAGAGAAAAAAAGAAACTCCCAACAGGTTAGAAAATATGCAGGCATCACCTTTCATCATACAAAGCAAGGAAGAGCAGTGTTATGTTAGTGCATGAGTAATGGTCACCTGAGAAGTATAAATACAGAAACATTTAGCTCCTGAAAAGATCACCTGAAGGCAGAAGTTGCCCCAGCAGGTGGAACCTGGTCAAGCTTTTAGCATCAAAGCCTGAGCAAAATAAATCAGCAATCATACATTCCCTTCCCCTCTCCTCCGGCCCTTTTACTTTCCATCAGGATGACACAAAATGAGACTGTGTCATCACTGAGCAGGTGCACCAAAGTCAGGAGGCGCATCCCTCTAAACTTGTCATTACATATACAGATAAACAAACTAACTAACCTCTATTTTGTTTTTAAGTCCGCTTAGTCAAGTTTTCTGTTCCTTGCTGCCTATAGCATTTTTACTAACACAGAGAATCAAGATTATTTATTGATTTTTTTAAAAATATATTTTATTGATTTTTTACAGAGAGGAAGGGAGAGGGAGAGGGATACAGAGTTAGAAATATTGATGAGAGAGAAACATCGATTCAGCTGCCTCTTGCACGCCCCCTACTGGGGATGTGCCCGCAACCAAGATACATACATGCCCTTGACCGGAATCGAACCTGGGACCCTTCAGTCTGCAGGCCGACACTCTATCCGCTGAGCCAAACCGGTTAGGGCTTATTTATTGATATTTTATTCAGCGTGAATCACCCTCATTTAAACAGAAAGTACTGTAACTTTCCCAGCTTGCTTCTGGCCTCATTATTATACTTATTGCCATGTTCAAGAAGCACAGTTCTATTAAAGGGGTTATCGAAAACTGACTCGTGCAACATTTCATATGCAGATCTTGAAAACCCACAATAATCCAACTCCATATAAGGATAGCATGAAGATAATAACTTGCTCCCTGGAGATCTGCCACAAGAAACTATGTTCCAGTGAAAAGCCATGCCTTTGAGGGCCCAGGACTATGGAAAGGAGGTGACCTAATAACAACTTTTCAGTTTCCAGAAAAAAAGGCATCTTGACTTCTAACATCATCAAGACAGAGCATGCATGGGCTTGCTCTTCCCATTATAAATCATCAGATGTGACTAGGAATCTATCAAGCCAGCAAGTCAAATATATTCCACATTGAGGCTGACTCCTGCAACAACTCAACGGGTGACTTTTCAAGGCTCAGTGCCACAACCTGTTATTGCCCTCTGCCTGGGTGCCTCCTACCAGGGCCATCAATAGGGCTCGGCCTGAACGAATCCCCTGGCAGCGGCAGCCATTCTCCTTTAGCATATTCTTGGGATTTACACTGACTTTTATGTTCATTTACTGCTCTGTTGAAATTGGAACTGCCTTATGGCAGCTGGTTCGGCTGTACTGCCCAGGTGGCAAAACTAATAAACTTTGAGTCATCCACTTCTGGACTTCCATCTGGTCTTGGGCATTTGAACCATGGAGCATTCCAGGGCTGCCTGGGGCTGCCTAATGTTAATCACCATTTCACAGATCACTTCTGTGTCTTTCAAAATGGAAAACCAAATCAACATTTTGTAGTAAAAATGCACTGGATGGGAAGTCCAGGTTCATGGTTTCTCATTTCAGTCTACCTCTAAATAGCTGTACCACTGTAGGTATATAATTTAACTACTTTGATTTTTCAGGTACATTCTCTGTATCTTTGGCATTTGACCCAAACCAATTTTCAATTTTTTAAGCTTTTTTTAAAAGAGCAGAACTCCTATATCGAACCACATAATACAGGAAATCCTAATATATAGGGTGTCTCAAAAAAATGAATACACACTTTGAATAATTATGAAGGCAATGTTTATTACAATACATTTCATTTTCAAAATTGAGCATTAGCTGTTAAAGTGGGTACACATTTTTGGGGACACCCTCTATATGCACATAATACCCCCACGTGCTCTGACTGACGCAGAGGCAGACCTGCAATGCCACCCTGCGCAACATGAACACAGAACACAATTTGCAAAATAGTAAATAGTCTTAACTTTGCTTCCAAGTTCTCTACACTTCTGACCCTATTCTTCTTCTTAAAAGTCTGGCAGATAAAAGATAGCAGGGATGCAATAGTAGTAATTTTCCTGTGAAATTGAGGAAATTTTCTCCAGTCTAAAGTTTTTCTATTTTCTTACCTATAAGAAAAGATCTTCGTTAATCTAGTTATGTTGTTGTTGTTTGGGGGGGGGGGGGGGAATGGATCAGGGGGAGGATGTTTCTTTCAAATACATTAGGTTAAAACATCCTCTAATGTGCTCTGCTGCTACTGGAGGCAAAGAATCTATAATAATAAAAGCGTAATATGCTAATTAAACCAGATGTCCTTCCAGATGACCTTCTGGACTAAGCCGAGGCTGCAAGGGAAGCCCCAGTCCCGGGTGCCAGAGGGAAGCCGATGGTGGCAGCTGGGGGAAGGAAAGCCTACTCTTGCACAAATTTCATACATCAGGCCTCTAGTTCACATTAATAAAAGTAATTATTTGCAAACAATTAATCACAACAGGCTTAGTATTCCTACTTCTCTAATCTCAAGGTCAACTGATAATTAATACATCCACATCAGCAAGGGCTGCATGAGATAGTGGGCTGACTGGATGATCACAGGTTAGTCTTAAATCCTAGACTGACCTGAGACAACTGCGAGGGGTACGCATGGGGTGGACTGTACCTGGCTATCTTGCCCACTACCTCATTCTTTCTTCTCAATTTTGGCTTCTGTGTTTCTGTTCCCACCTTGATAGCTGTCTTAGACAACTATTTAATAAAAGCAGCCCCATTTAGAGTTAGTTTGAATGAAGAGTCAGAACTCATTTCACAGACTGTTTCTAAATGGAATACTATATCCATTTTCTCCACACAGTGCTGACTCATGAAAACAGCAAACATTTCAGAACTAGCGTGCTCCCACTGGGCAAACAGATTAAATAAGATTTGAAGCCAGATGTCATCCAAAAAGAAAGTATGATTTATCAGTAAATACTCAGAGGCAAAGTTGGAGGAAAATGAATTATACTTTGAAAAAAGAGAGCACTGGGCTAAACTTAGTAACCCAATGTTTAAAAGGGGTATTACAGATCTGAAAGTAATCTACTATTTACAAGGATTTTTTTAAGGCAGGAGAAAGGGGAGAGAGTCAACAGCTATCATGTGATTATGTATAAAAAAAACAGAGGCTTCCTGGCAATTAATGACAAATTTTGCAAAACTCAAATGAACATAGGATGTGACTTTTTGGTTAATAAGTACATACTGTATATCCATTCTAAATATTGCATTATATCATTATTTTCATCGTCTAAACTTAGGCTCATTATTTCATCATGTGGATGCTATATAATTTACTCAGAATGTTGCCTTTATGTGGATTCATCTAAACAAAAAAAAAGCCATCTTTGATTTAATAATAATCATTCTGACAGCAAAACTATTATTTTAGATAACATAGTGGATCCTAATATTCTTTGTTTCTGACCACAAAACCAATGGGGTGGTCAAAGTGGATCTCAAAGGGCAGAGTCCCTAAAGGATTAAGTAAGAAGACACACAATTATTTCCGAAAGCAGCTTCAAGATATCGGTCACCACATGTTTCACTCCTACCAAATGAGGATCAAGCTGCAATAATAGAATCTTTCATCTCCAAAAGGACAACCAAGTATGATAGGCAAATTGGGGAAAACAAGACTAGAACTATAGTCCATTGCATCAAAATGGGTAATTTCACCATCTGCAAACCCCACTCTCTTGCATATATTCTGGCCTCTAACTAAACTGTGGACTAAACCCCAGTCATGCTTCATTTCTGCATTTGCCCATATCTCTAGCCAGTCTTCAAAGTCCATTTCAGTGTGATCTTATCCATTAAGTTCTCCCATCACTGAAGCACAAAAATATTTTCCCTGCCTCTGAACAAATACGCACAAGACCTTAATTTGCCTGACTCCTGCTACACTTTCAGAGTCAACCTTGTACTACAATTCGAATTATAACATGGAAAAGCTAGAAAAACCTAGATCAGTGATAGAGAACCTTTTGAGCTCGGCGTGTCAGCATTTTGAAAAACCCTAACTTAACTCTGGTGCCGTGTCACATATAGAAATTTTTTGATATTTGCAACCATAGTAAAACAAAGACATATTTTTGATATTTATTTTATATATTTAAATGCCATTTAACAAAGAAAAATCAACTTAAAAATGAGTTCACGTGTCACCTCTGACACACGTGTCATAGGTTCGCCATCACTGACCTAGATCAATAGTTCCTAAACCTAGTTGTGTCATACAATCACATGGGGAATTCTCCAGATCTACTAAATCAGACTCTTCAAGGATGGAGCCTGGGAAAAATAATTTAACCAATGTACTATTAATTGTAAACAAGCCTTAGAAAAGTCTAGTCAAATTCCTTAATATTACAGACTAGAGGCCCAGTGCATGAATTCGTGCATGGGTGGCATCTGGCCAGCCCACCCTGATCGGGGCAGTCAGGCCAGGCTGGCTGGGGGAAAGGATGGGTGAAGTTGGCCAGCCGGCACTGCCCCCTGGTCGAACTCCCAGTGGAACTCCTGGACAAGGGGACAATTTGCATATTAGCCTTTTATTATATAGGATAGCTAAATAAAGGAATAGTGCCTTTCTCCATGTTACAATATTAATAGTATCTTATCCTATCACTCCTTTTAAACTGGGAACTATTTCAGGGTAAAAATTATGTATTATAAAACCTTTGTACCTTCTCATAGCACCTAACATGGAGCTTGCACACTAATTTTTTAACACATGAATGACTAATTACTGTTGTCTTACTTATTCAACAAATACTAAGTGCTGCTTTGTGTAAGGCATTATGCTAGGTACTGGGTATACATAAGTAAATGCAAAAGACATTATACTGCACCCCTTGTACTTATTAAAACTGATATGGGGAAAGGAGCTGGAAGAGAACTTTAAAAACAAAGATAATAACATGTGTGAAAGCCCTAAGGCTGGAAAGTGATTAGCATGAGGGCTGGGGCAGGCGGGGGGAGAACCTGACAGTAGACCAATGTAACTGAAGCGTTCCAAGAACGAAATAGGGAATGAAATTGGAGAGGCTGACAGAGGCCAGATCATGCCAGCCCTTGCAGATCATGGTAAAATGTGGAGAGCGGCTACAGCGTTTGGACAGGTTCAAGCCTCGGACTAATGAGAGGGCATGGTCCTCTCGTGGCAAAGCCACGTGCAAGTCCCAGCTTGGAGGGCAAAGCCCTCCCAGCACAATTATAGCCAAAGGCTATGGTTGTTAGCTTGACATTATGGTCTGAACCTGTGGTCCCAGGTGGCTGACTGATGTAGGCTGTGGGAGGTGCAGCAAGTGCTGCCAAAACAAAGCTTAATAGAGTTCTCAGGTGCATGTAATCAAGTAGATTCTAAACTCACGAGAACATTGTAAACATCTTGACCATGCCCTTTCTTTGCCTCGTGGGATCTGACTATAAAATAAAGACTCGGTTTACAGGCAGTGGCACTGTCTCTCCATCGGAGAACAGTGTCCCACCTGGCCCCAACTGTATTCTCTTGTCTGTTTTCTATAATCCTTCACCACCACCCCCCCTTAGGTTCACCACTGGCAGATTTCTGGCTGAATATCGGGTAAGCTATTAAGATATTAACAGAAAGGAACCAAGATGGCAGCACAGGTAAACACCTGAACTTGCTGCCTCACACAACCACATCAAAACTACAACTAAAAGACAAAACAAATATCATCCAGAACCACGGGAAGGCTGGCTGAGTGGAAGTCTGACAACTAGAGGGAAAGAGAAAAGCACATCTAGACTGGTAGGAGGTGCAGAGTTGCGGAAGAGTGGAGGTACGAAGGCACGCGAAACAGGCTGGCAACTGAGTACACTATGGTCTTTTTCAATCGGAAGTGAGATACAAACTCCTGACTGCTCTGAATTCCAGTTCCAGGCAAGACTCTGGGGACCCAGACTCACATGGGGAGACACTGGACTGTCTGGCATCAGGCGGGAAAACAAGGGCGGCTTTCCCTCAGAGGTGCTCGCAGCGTTCACTGCTCCTGCACAGGGCCGCGGGACACAGAAACCCAGGGACCTATCTGGGTCAGGGCCGACAGGCAATCAGTGCTGTTTGCACCACCCCGTGATTCCCTGAGACCCCACCCCACCCAATTTACAACCCCACCCAAGCTGCCCACAGAGGCTTTTGCATATGAATGGCCTGGCCTTTTGCAATCTAAAACCTAACCAACTGCAGCTGGGTCAAAGAACCCCAGAGCTTCCAAAAGAAGGCCTAAGGCTCCTCAGCAGCCTGCATTGCTTCACAGCTGTGCCTCATCTGGGCACCTCCAAACCCCAAACAAAGAGGAGGAATCCGCAGATCTCTCTGTAGCTCCTGCTGGGTGGCCTCAGGCAGTGGCTTACTTTGCACCTCCTTGGAGATCCAAGAGCCAGTGTACCCAGTGGTCAGAGTGAGACCACACCAGATTACAACTCTTCAGATCCATAAGAGAAACACTCAGGACAGACTCAGTGAACCCCAAAGCCCCACTGAAGCAAGTCCTGCCATATAAGGGTGTTTCCAGCACAGCACTTCTCCCATTGTAGACACAACTGGTCCTCACAGCCAATTGGTCTGGAGGTCAATTCCTCCCAGTGATACCAACAGCAATCAAGGCTTAACTACAACAAGACTGTGCACACAGCCCACAAAGGGGTGCACCAAAAGTGTCCACCTCAGGTGACTGAGGAGGCTGAGCCACTGGGCCCTATCAGGAACCTAGCACACAAAACTACTCTATCAACCCAGGGAAGCAGCCAAAATGTGGAGACAAAGAAACATGTCACAAATGAAAGAAACGGAGGAAAGCAAACTACTGGATATAGCGTTCAAAACCACAGTTATAAGGTTACTCAAGAATCTTCTAGAAAGCTACGAGAAATTTAGTGAGACCCTCAAGGATATGAAAAAGGACCAATTAGAAATTAAGCATACACTGACTGAAATAAAGAATAATATACAGAGATCCAAAAGCAGACTAGAGGATCCCAAGAATCAAGTCAAAGATTTGAAATACGAAGAAGCAAAAACACCCAGCCAGAAAAGAAAAAAGAATCTAAAAATATGAAGATAGTGTAAGGAACCTCTGGGACAACTTCAAGCATACCAACATCTGAATTATGGGGGTGACAGAAGAAGAGAGAGAGCAAGATATTGAAAACCTATTTGAAGAAATAATGACAGAAAACTTGCCCTACCTGGTGAAAGAAATAGACTTACAAGTCCAGGAAGCACAGAGAACCCCAAACAAGAGGAATCCAAAGAGGACCATACCAAGACACATCATAATTAAAATGCCAAGGGCAAAAGACAAAGAGAGACTCTTAAAAGCAGCAAGAGAAAAGCAGTTAGTTACCTGCCAAGGCGTGCCCATAGGACTGTCAGCTGATTTCTCAACAGAAACTATTCAGGCCAGAAGGGAGTGGCAAGAAATATTCAAAGTGATGAATGGCAAGAACCTACAACCAACATTACTCTACCCAGCAAAGTTATCATTTAGAACTGAAGGTCTAATAAAGAGCTTCACAGATAAGAACAAGCTAAAGGAGTTCATCACCACCAAACCAGTATTATATGAAATGCTTAAGGGTATTCTTTAAGAAGAGGAAGAAGAAAAAGGTAAAGATAAGAATTATGAACAACAAAGTGACAACAAATACATATCTATCAACAAGTGAATCTAAAAATCAAGTGAATAAAAAATCTGATGAACAGAATAAACTGGTGAATATAATAGAATCAGGGGCACAGAAAGGGAGTGGACTGACAATTCTCAGGGGGAAGGGGATGTGGGAGATGCGGGAAGAGACTGGACAAAAATCGAGCACCTATGGACAAGGACAATGGGTGGGGTGGGAACCGGGTGGAGGGGAGCTATGGGGAGAAAAAAGAGAACAACTGTAATAATCTGAACAATAAAGACTTATTTTTTTAAAAAAGACATTAACAGAAAAAAGGAAGTCAGAGAAAGGAACAAGCTGAAAGGAAAGGAAAATAAGAGTCCACATTTGAATATTTTGAAATGGAGAAGCCTGCAAGACAATCAATTAGGCTGGACTCATCAACATATAGAACATACATAAAGTCATCCCTTAAGGCAGTGGTGCTCAACCTTCTGGCCCTTTAAATACAGTTCCTCATGTTGTGACCCAACCATAAAATTATTTTCGTTGCTACTTCATAACTGTATTGTTGCTACTGTTATGAATCGTAATGTAAATATCTGATATGCAGGATGGTCTTAGGCGACCCCTGTGAAAGGGTCATTTGACTCCCAAAGGGTCGCAACCCACAGGTTGAGAACCACTGCCTTAAGGGTAAATGTAGAGATAAACTAAGAGGAGAAATCAGAAGTAATATAAAACAAAAGAAGATAAGTCTCCATGTCAAAACAGCCTTTCCACTAATCACAGGTATGGTCAATGATGTAGGTACAAACTACTAGCACCAATTTAAATACCCCAAACAGGGCATAGGTTAAATAAGATATGATATTTATATATAGTGGAAGACAAAGTAGGCACTGAAAATAATACAACAGAAGAATACAGTCTTATTTAAGAAAATGCTGACTACTCTCTTTTTTAAAAAAAATTTTTTTATTTTAGAAAATGGTGAAGGGATGAAGGGATTAGAAGTTTTAGATTTATAGAAAAATTACCAAGATAGTACAGAAAGTTCCCATATATCCCACTCCCAGTTCCCCTATTACTAACATATTAGTGTGACACATGTTTAAAGAACCAATATTGATAAACATAATGATTAGCCCTGGTAGTTGCACTCAGTTGGTTGAGTGGTGGGTGTCCCGTGTACCAAAGGGTCAACGGTTCAATTCCCAGTCAGGGCACATGCCCAGAGTGCATGTTCGGTCCCCAGTCAGGGTGCATGCGGGAGGCAGCCGATCCATGTTTTCTCTCTCCTCTTTCCTCTCTCCTCTCTCTCTCTCTCTCTCTCTCTCTCTCTCTCTCTCTCTCTCTCCTCCTCCTCTCCTTTCCTCTCCTCTCCTCTCTCTATTTCTTCCCCCCCACCATGTCCCTCCCCTTCCCTACCTTCCTCTCTCTCTAAATTCAATAAAAACATATTTTTAAACTGTTAATGATTATAATCCAGATGTTCAGATTTCCTTAGTTTTTACTTGATGTCCTTTTTCTGTTCCACAATAGCATCCAGGTTAACTAATACATTATATGTAGTTATTGGCTCCTTAGCCTCCTGTGGCTGTAACAGTTTATCATGCATTCCTTGTTTTTGATGACCTTGACAGTTTCAAGGAGTAGTAATGAGGCATTTTGCAGAAAGTTCAACTGGGAATTTTTAAATGTTTTTCCCATAATTAGACTGGGATTATGGGGTTTTGGAATGAAGACCACAAAAGTAAGCACCATTTTCAACACATCATATCAAAGGCATATACTATCGACATGATTTATCACTTTCGGTGTTGAACTTGATCACCTGGGTGAGGCCGTGTTTATCAGGTTTCTCCCCTGTAAACTTACTCTTTTTTTTTCTCCACTTAAGAGGTGGGCGACTATGATCCTCCTTCTAGAGGGTCAGTGTCTATATAAATTATTTAGAATTCTGCACAGGAAATCTGTCTCTTCTCCCCTATTTATTCAATCATTTACTTATATCAGCACAGACTTATTTATTTTATACTTTGGATTATAATGCAATATTACTTTATTTTGTTGCTCAAATCATTCCAGATTTGGACATTGGGAGCTCTTTCAGTTGGTTCCCCCTGACATCCTCTCCATCATTGTCATGTATTTTTTGTGTGTCTTGTCTTTTTTTTTAGCACTCTCTTCTTTGTGGCACTACAAGATGCTCCAGGCTCATCCTTATATGTCTTATTCCATTCTTACGGGAAAGCATAAAAAGAAGAGGAGTCATAGGGTAAGGAAAGGGACCTACTATTTATTTTAGTGTCAACTAGCACCTCATTGGTTCACTCATTATTCAAAAATCTTGACATCACACCTACTATGTAACAGGAACTATTCTAGGTACAAGTGATATAGCAGAAAACAAGACAGATATGGTTGCACTCTCATGAAGCTTACATTCTAGTGTAAGGTACATTCAGATATACACAAAGAAGAAAATATCAAGAAATGATAAGTGATATGAAGAAACTGAAATAGAATCACAGAAAGGGCTCTTCTGGACTAGCAGGTTAGTGAAGACCTCTTTAAAGATGTAACATTGAACCTGAGTCCTAGAAAAGACATGTGAAAATCTAGAGAAAATCTTTCTAGGTGACAAGATCAACTAATTAAAAGACTTTATTGTGGTAAAAAGCTTATCATATGCAAGAAGAGAAAGGCCACTGAGGCTGCAACATAGTAAGTAAAAGAGGGATTGGTACAAGGTAAGGCCAGAAAGGTATGCAAAGGCCAGATCACATGGGTTCCTATAGGCTTGGGTAAGTAAGGATCTGGGATATTATTCTAAGGGTCATGGGAAGCCATTGATTTATATCATTAGATTACCTGGATTTTATATGAGGTTTCAAGAGGCAATGAATACAACCAAATTATCTCACATGAGGTAGGTATTACAACTCCCACTTTTCAAATGAGAAAACTAAGCCCATGGAGATTAAGTATCTCCTCTGGATCTCACAGTTGGTGATGGTAAAGCTGACTAACACTCAGGTCACTCTATGCTCTAAGCCAGTGATGGCGAACCTTTTGAGCTCGGCGTGTCAGCACCTTGAAAAACCCTAACTTAACTCTGGTGCCGTGTCACATATAGAAATTTTTTGATATTTGCAACCATAGTAAAACAAAGACTTATATTTTTGATATTTATTTTATATATTTAAATGCCATTTAACAAAGAAAAATCAACCAAAAAATGAGTTCGCATGTCACATCTGACACGCGTGTCATAGGTTCGCCATCACAGCTCTAAGCCATCCCTACACACTACAGTACCTGCTTCTGCTCAAGCTCTCTGCTCCCAGTCCCTCTCACCCTAGTAGCACTTGACTTTATCTATATCTAGGTTATATCCTGGAGTTCACATTTTATATTCCCTGCAAGGCCCCCCCCCCAAATACTGGAGTAACCGGAACCCCTCCATGATCACTCAACTGTCCTCTGCATTTGCTTAGAAAGCACATCATTAACTGAATCAATAATTCTTCTCATGTTCTTCTACTCAACCTCATTCATTTGCCAACTATAAAGCATTTTCAGGGAAAAATACTAGAAGATAAATGAGAACACATCTTTCAAAAAGGGAAATTTATCCTGCCATCAGAAAAACATTTTGAGATCCTAATAGCTCTGATTCCTGTGCAATTTAATCTGCTACACTTTGTCCCTCACACCATAAAGTAAACTAATTCCTTCAGAGTCACTAGGGCCAAGGAGAAAAACATTCAGGAGTAGGGAAGTTATTCTGACTACCTCAAGTTGAAAGAAGAATAAGAATTCTACCTATTCATATTACATTTGTCATTAAGTTTTGGTATTTACTAATGATAAAAGCTAAAACTTATTAATCACCTATTGTGCACTGTTCTAAGCATTTGATATGAGCTATCTCATTTAATCATCATGACAACTGTATGAAAAAGGGACTTCTATTAACTCATTTTAGGTACAAACGGCACAGCAGTTTAGTGATCTGCCCAAGGTTATATATCAAGCCAGTACTTGAATTCAGCTAGTCTAGATTCTGGCAATCTATGCTATATCATATACATAATCAGATTACTGAAGATTTCTGAATGACTTTGATCATGGAAAAGTTTTATTGGACTGTCCTACTTGGTAAAGAAAAAAACAGTGATTAAGCATCCTTTTCAATTAGGTAAACTTTCTCCAGTTAAGTTTGACTTTAATTATTATATAATATTTAATGTAGTACTCATTCACAGTTTTCTGCTTTGCTGCAACTATGTTTTGGCTTCTATTCCAATGTAACTTGAAATAAATTTCAATCTATAAACATTTTACCTGTAAACACTGAAAAACCAGTAGAGCTGTTATATTAACTTTAAAATCTCTACATTTATTTACTTAGCAAAGAAAAAACATTATCATATCCTCTTCATAACAATTTTTAACTTAATGAAACGAACACACACTTTCACATTCCTCTGAGTTATCACTAATGATAGTCAAATAATATGTATGTTTACTTTATATAATAAACTCTAAATGAAGACATAGTTGCATTATACTCAGAATAATTTTTCCAATGCATCTTAGTCAAAATCAGATATATAAGGAAATTGGATATCAAATGCCAGAGGTCTGACCAGACAGCAAAGAGACATAGAATTTCAAAAGCATGTTTAAGATAATACATCAAACATATTTCTTACCATGAACCACTGACCCAGTCAATCATTATTCTCAAAAAGTAGTTATGAACAACTAAAAAATGTGATGAGTAAGTGGAAATGTAGAAAAGTAACATTTAATGACATTATTTATTTATCTCTGCGATTCCATTTGTTCAATTTCAAAAGTCTTCTTCAGATATGGTCTTACATTTCAAATAACTTAGTTCTTTAAGATGTCTGTTTTTAGAATAAAATAGTGCTTTGTTCTGCAACACTAGGTTTAAAAAGAAGTTCTAAGAACAAGATGAAAGTTACTTTTGTTTATTGCTTCCTTCCTGCATTTAGCAGATAATTAATAAGCACTTATTATATGCAAAGCACTCAGGTGTCCTGGAAGGTCCCAAAATCAATAAAATAGAGTTTCTCAAGAAGGTTAAAATCCAAAAGAAAAATAACAGTGCCATCAAGTAGGGATAAAAAGTGCCATTTGAGCTGACCCTTTGATAAAGAGAATTTAGTCATGTTAAAAAAAAAAAAAAGGAAAGGGCCTCCCATTTGAAAGCAAAATTGTGAACAAAGTCACAGCAGAGATAGAAAAGTATTGGGTCTTTTTGAACAAATTAGTTAATGATTGAAAATAAAAACTGAAACAAGGCATTAGATGTAATGACCAGAAGATCATGGATGATCACTAAGATGCAATATCAATAAAGCAGCAGGGACGAGAGCCAGATTAAAGGGGTCTAAGGAATGAATGAAAAGAATGTGGGAGCTGCAAAAATTTTTTTTAAGACTTTTTATTGATTTCTTTTTTTTTTTTAGAGAAAGAGGAAGGGAGGAGAAACATTGATGTGAAAGTGAAACATCGATCAGTGCCCTCCCCTCCCCCACTAGGGACTGAGCCTGCAAATGGGAATCAAACCAGCGACCTTCTGTGCACAGGATGACACCCAACCAACTGAGCCACACTGGCCTGTATTTTAGAGGCTGTGTAAAGGGGGAAGGAGAGAGACTGGACAGTAGCTCAAGCAGGTAAGGAGGAAGATAAAAGTTTTATTTTTGAGGATGAAAAAAAACCCTAAAGTTCATTTAAATATACTAGAAAAAAGAATTAATTGAAGGTGTGGAGTCTTAAGCAAGACAGAAGAGAATAAGTAAGAAAGTATGAGTGAAGGATTAAGGGTAAAAAATGTCATCTCTCAGCGAAGTCTTCCCTAACTCACTGAGATGAAGTCGATTCCTTTTCTATCTCTCTGTCCACTAGAACGGAAGATTAGGGAGGGAAAGAATGTGTCTGATTTGTTTGCTGCTCTCTGCCCAGTGGAAGGAACACTACCTGAGACATTCTGTAGGCACTCAGCAATTATTAACTAGTAAATAATGAATGAATGATACAGTTTTGCTCTAATTTGGGAGGAGAAGCTCAATGAAGAAAAAGACATAGTTCGAGTAAGAAAGAGAAAAGGTGGATGTAATCCCTACAGAATAGCAGAATAGGAAAAGGCGTCTTCATAGAATTAAAATAGGCTGATATTTGCCTCTCTCTTTATAAACCCTGGCTCTGGCCACTGGAGTCACAAAGAACAAGACCACTCATTCTTTTATCATATGCCGATTGGGTAAACAAAAATAGAGGCTGAGTTAGATAACAATGTCAGGCCCTGTGGTCTCATATTCAGGGTGAGAAAAGCAACAAAGGTGACTTAAGAAATAATAAGGGAATCTTCAGGGGCCTAAAAGTGAGTATATGATGATGCTAAAAATTCATGGATGAGCTGAGAGATGAAATAACAACTCTTCCTTTTAGTCATAACAGGGGATTGGGTGAGGCTGTAACGGGGATCCAAAAGGTCTTAAAAGGGAGGGTAGGCAGTTCCAAGGCTAAGAAGTTGAATAAAGGCTGATACCCACTGACCCCTGAAGATCTCCTTCATTGTTCCATGGAGCCCAGAAGCTGTTTCTTCTGCGCGCGCACACACACACACACACACGTACATGGTTGTGGTTCATTTTGGGAAGAACTGCATACACTTGTTCAATGATGCTAATTCAGGGTACCTTCTACAATTCTCTATTTGCCACTGTTTACCTTTATTTCTGATCACCTCTGTCTGCCTTTATGCCCTAGGGACCTTTAATCAAAAGAAAGATGTGTTGGGTGGGCCTGATCTAATCCAAAGAACCTTAAAAGAAGGTGAAGCTCAGAGAGACATGCTCCCACTGGCCTTGAAGATGCAGCCTCCAAGAACGCTACAGACACAGGAACTGTATTCTGCCAACAACCTGAATGAGTTCGGGAGAGGACTATGTGACGCAAATAAGAATGCAATCCAGTAGACACTCTGATTGCAGCCTTTTAAGACCTGAGCACAGGATCCAGCCTTTCCTGGACTCCTCGCCCATGGAAACTATGAGATAAGGACTTTTTGCTATTTTAAAGTTACATTTGTGTAATTTATTATGCAGCAATAGAAAACTAATACAGGGTTGAAACCATTAAAGTGGATGACTAGACTAGGTAATTAGAGGGAAAGCAGAGGACAAGGGCAGGGCACTGGAGTCAAACGAGTAAGAGGCCAAAAAAAAAGAATAGGTTGTAAAGGTAAGAAGAATAACAGACAAGGGTGGTGTCTGGAGGCCAACAGAGGAGCATGTTAAAAGAAATAGTGTTGAATGCATGTCAAATAGCCAAGTGAGGTCAAGGAGGATGAGAGTGAGAATCTTGGAACCAACAAAAAAAATTAGCCTTTGCTGTGGCTCAGTGGTTGAGCGTCAACCTATAAACCAGGAGGTCACGGTTCAATTCCCAGTCAAGGCACACATGCCCAGGTTGCGGGCTAGATCCCCAGTAGTGGGCGTACAAGAGGCAGCCAATCAATGTTTTTCATTGATGTTACTATCTCTCTCTCCCTCTCCCTTCTTCTCTGAAATCAATAAAAATATTTTTTTACAAAGAAATTAGCCTTTAACAACAATATCAATAGAGGAATTGGAGTAGACATCGTTAACACAAGGGGTTAGAGAAGTAGGTAGGAAGCAGAAACCTCAAATACAAATATTTTAAATTCAGCAGTGAAAGGAGGAAAGAGGTAGAACAATAGCCGGAATGCATGGCCCAATCGCCAAAAATGGTGTCAAGTAAAGATTGCTCATGATGTTTCCTTTTCCAGTATATACAGATTTTAATAGAAAATTAATGAAGACCCAAAAGCCTTGGCGCTAAAGGAATGAATCTCTCCTAGTGAAATTTTAGGCCTTTTTCCAAGTTTATCATCATGGTAGTTTCCTAGAGCCTTTCGGTCACAGAACTATATAAAACAGCCCTGCATACAACAACAGGTTATAAACCAGGCCTGGCATGAGAAAGAAAGAAATTAACTTGCACACTCTGCCTATATCTGATCCTTCTGAATGACTGACACCTAAGAACGTAAAGGTGAATCTGCTGATGATTTTTGTCTGGCCATGTCACACTGTGCTGCTCGCTGAGCTTCTGTGGAACAGTTCCCAGAGTACCAGGGGAGACTCACTGAATGCAGTCCATGATTGAGTTCTTTAGTGGTGACGCTTTTTAGTGAGTCCTCGTGGGAGTTCTAGGGAAAAGCGTAAAGCCAAGTGTGGATTAGGACAAGAAATCACGATGTCAGTGACCAAATGATTCAGCAGGTAAACTATGTGTCATGTCATTACACTTCAAGCAAAAATTCATACAATGAATACACATACACCAGTGCCAAGAACTGCTGTGCCAATTAACAAAAACCAACTCCATGATGAAAAGCAAAAAACAACTCCAAGAACACCAAGAGAGAGAAAACACATTCTATATTTTTATATACTAATTCTATTTCAAAGTCTTAAAAATCTTGCATTTACATTTCATTGTTTTCACTCAGCAAATACTTATTGACTACTTTGTTCAGTCAGCGTGCGAGGTGCTAGAAAGATAGTGGTAAAAAGTGATGGAGTCTCTGCCCTCATGAAACAGTCTAGTGAGAAGACACATGTTACACATGCTAAAGCCTGCCCAGTGACATGAGTAGTCTGGGGGCAGCAATCTGATTGGAAGAGGTTTAGGCGCCGTGGTCAGCAAACCGCGGCTCGCGAGCCACATGCGGCTCTTTGGCCCCTTGAGTGTGGCTCTTCCACAAAATACCACGTGTGGGCGCGCATGTACAGTGCGATTGAAACTTCGTGGCCCATGTGCAGAAGTCGGTATTTTGTGGAAGAGCCGGTATTTTGTGGAAGAGCCACACTCAAGGGGCCAAAGAGCTGCATGTAGCTCGTGAGCCACAGTTTGCTAAGCCGCAGTTTGCCAACCACTGGTAGGGAACTCAGCTCAAAGTTAAGTTTGTATGACAAACTCGTTCTTTTCACACTTCCCTGCCCCCTCCTCCATTAACACACACAAAATGCATTGGGCAAATATAAAGGCCATCTTGACTAATTTGGGAGTCACTTCACAGAAAGAGAAACAATGAGAATATTCCACTATATATAAACACCTGGTCTATCTCGCCTATGTTTAATACATCTCACCAGAGATGAAAATCAAGTAAGCTGATTTCAGAACATCACTAACTTTTATCACATTCAGAACTCATCAGCAACTGGCCACATGGCACAACCTGGATAGGTTTTAAGATCTAAGCTGTAAATTATAGACGTGTGGGGCTTTTCAACATCACCTCTACGAGACCTCAAAGGTACACCCACATAATCAGCCTTTGATGATACAATGTATCATATATCCAAATTCTCATATGTCCTTAATTTGGCACATTTGCATATGATCTGCATTCTAACATATCCACAAATATGTTTTCATATGCTAGAAGACTGTAATATGATAGAACCCTTAAGAAGCCACTCTGCTTTGTTCTGTCAATTCTCCTATTCATCAGACAATGACCATTCTCTTAGCCACATCCTCCACCTACTCCTTAACCACAATTGGAGGGCTAGACAGTTCTAAAGAGGGCATAATCTTTGAATCTTTTTGACATCCTCAGCAGTGTGGTGGAGAGAAATGTGGATCCTGAGACAACAGGCCTGAATCCCAGCCTCCAGGGGTGGGCAAACTTTTTGACTCGAGGGCCACAATGGGTTCTTAAACTGGACCGGAGGGCCAGAACAAAAGCATGGGTGGAGTGTTTGTGTGACTAATATAAATTCAAAGTAAACATCATTACATAAAAGGGTACAGTCTTTTTTTTTTTAGTTTTATTCATTTCAAACTGATCGGGCGGGATGCTTCCCTCCGTGTTTGTATTCTCCAAAAGACACTCACTACAAAGTTCTGAACCCTGAGTCAAGTTTGCAAAACATCACCAACCTCCTCCTAGCCCTGTAAGTATGACTACAGAATAACATTATAAAAGTGCTTTGAAAATACTCCAAAGTAAGAATCAAAAGTATCATTTTAAAAAAGAAAAACATATTATCCAAGCCAATACAGACCAAACAGCTAACATAGGCTTTTACTATAGAGCAATTTACAACTTCCACATATTAGATTGGTGTTTTCTATCTTTCACTGTTACAAATAATCTTAATAATAAAAGCATAATATACTAATTAGACCGGACGTCCTTCCAGACGACCTTCTGGATGAAGCCGGGGCTGCAAGGGAAGCCCGGGTCCTGGGTGCCTGCCAGCAGCTGGAGGGAAGCCCAGGTTCCAGGTGCCAGAGGGAAGCCGGTGCCAGCAGCAGGGGGAAGGAAGGCCTACTCTTGCACAAATGTCATGCATCGGGCCTCTAGTCCATTTATAAAAAACAACTGCCGCAGATGGCAAATCTAGCTAATCAGCTTTAGAAATTCCAAGTATATTTATTGCTTTTATTATCAAAGACAAATATCTGAACTGTACATTTTTTACCTTTTACAAATATTAAACACACATTGAAAAACTGTTAGTTTAGAAAAATGCCAGTGGAACTACTGCTTAAACATCTGCAGTTTAACTATAAAGTAGCAAAAATTGATTTCTAATAAGATTTCTAAGACAACTATTATCTGTTTATCTCCAGAGGTTGTAAACTGGCAGCTTGTGAGTATGATTCAGTTTATTAATGTATTTTGTTCGGCCTACACAGTATTTCAAAAATTGAAAAGTTTTATAAAAATTAAGATTTCTTGCTTCAAAATTGAAATTCTGGCTACACTGGGCTAGTGGTGTAGGGAGCTAGCTTATACTGGCTCATAAAAGCCATTTTTAGCCCTGACCGGTTTGGCTCAGTGGATAGAGCGTCAACCTGCGGACTCAAGGGTCCCAGGTTTGATTCCGGTCAAGGGCATGTACCTTGGTTGCGGGTGCATCCCCAGTAGGGGGTGTGCAGGAGGCAGCTGATCGATGTTTCTCTCTCATCGATGTTTCTAACTCTCTATCCCTCTCCCTCTCTATAAAAAAATCAATAAAATATATATATTTTTAAAAAGCCATTGTTAATATCTCTTCCAAACATGTTTAGTGACAAACACATTCGAAGCTTGAAATTAGCAATATGGAAATATTTACACCATGAGAATTGGTAAATGCTACAACTGGCTTACAGTCATACTCTATTTTTAAAAACTCTTGAATAATAATAAATATAAAAAGCCAAGTCAATGTGCTTGCTTGATACTTAAAAACAAAGACCAGGCTTAAATTCAACACTATTGGACAAATCAAAATACTGCCTTTAGATTCCTTTTTCTCCCCTTTCTAACTATTGTGTTATTTAAGCAAAAAATAACATTGTAATAGATTTTAAGTCTGAAACTGAGCAGTTAGCAAAAAATGGGTATTTTTTTAAGTTAGGACTATTAATTGCATATTCTTAAAAAACAAAATATGAAAAACTGAGAATTTTTATTTCTAGGTGCAAAATAGCCATTGCTTCTCAAAACTATGAAGGCTTTTGGTTTATCTACAGACCGTATATGGATATTTGATGGAGATCTTGAAAACCTGGGCAGAAAATTCCTACAGAAGAAAAACCTCTGATTAAATGACTCTCTCAATAAGAATGTCTGAACATGAAACTGGATATGACAGTAGTGAGCAATATTCCCTTTCATGTCACATTGTACAATAACACTTTCATTTATCACTTCCTCCTTTGGGGCATGAGCGTCATAGACCTGCTAGACAAAAAGCATTTTCCACAAACCACTTCCAAGGTCCCAAGAACAAAGACAGAAGACAAAATTTGGGAAAGGACACAGAACCACAGAAATTCCTAAAACAGTTCACATCAAAGATTTGTATCTCTAGATACTGTCCTGGCAGTAAGCATGACCACACCACAAGGAAGGAGCCACATGAGCATTTGTCAGGAGTGTCTACCCCAATGCACCACTTTTAAATTCCATCTTCCCTCCTCTACCTCCCTCCAGATTTTTTTTCAGTCTCAGACCTACTTTAGCATGGTTACTGGTCTTTTCTTTTTTTCAAAGTGCTCAAAAATAACAAGTATTTGAAATTCTACCATAGCCCCAAAACTATAACAAGGTCAATTTTACTGTAGTAAGGAAACAAAGAGATTAAAGAAACAGGAAGGAAGGAAAAAGGAAGGGAAGGGGGAAAAGAACATCAAGCATGGTCCCATGTACATGGGACATTCTAGAGCAGTGGTTCTCAACCTTCCTAATGCCGCGACCCTTTAATACAGTTCCTCATGTTGTGGTGACCCCCAATTTCATTGTTACAAATTGGACATAATTAAAGCATAGTGATTAATCACAAAATAGTATGTAATTATATATGTGTTTTCCGATGGTCTTAGGCGACCCCTGTGAAAGGGTCGTTCGACCCCCAAAGGGGTCACGACCCACAGGTTGAGAACCGCTGTTCTAGAGTGTACATGGGAGAACTCAGAAAAAGATACACTAAAGTCAAGAGAAGTTTGTCAATATTCCCCAAAACAAAAACAAAACAAAGAAAAACAACAGCAAAAAGTACAAGAGTTTACCTGTATTCAGTAATATGTACCAGCTTCATCAATTGATGTTGAACTTTGTTCACTGTGTTGATTTTCACTAATCTAATGCTAAAGGCGTAGACCTGTTACTTCAAGAGTAACAGCTCTTTTAGTGAAAGAGTTCAAAGTAAGCCAGAGTACCTTCACTGCAGCTGACTAGCCAATAAGTATTTCCAGGACTTACAACAAGTTATCATGGGCCTCACATGCATATATTTACAATAAGCAATAAATATGTCATCTGTATTTTTAACTTAATTTTGATTGAGGCATTTTAACATGCACATTCTCTCGACTTAAAAAGCAGTAGCAAAGTAAGACTATTTTTAATGTTTATATTCTAAATAATTGCTGCAACCCATGTACTCCTAGGTCAGTACATGCAGGGTTAAGGGATGTAGTAATAAGGTGAGAGTGTGCTGAAGAGGGGTGCGAGGAAAGGGAACAATACAGGAGAAACTAAGGTGGAGACAATGGTAATAGTCATAGTTAATATTATAATGACTCTATTAGTATATATAATTATTATATTATAATTAATATAAAATTAATAATAATAAAAGTTAACACTGATTTAGTGCTTACTATGTAATAGGCACTGTTGCAAGCACTTTACATATATAAATGAATTTTAATCCTCACAGCAAATTTAGGAGACAAACACTGTTATTATCCCCATTTAATGACTGAGAAAACTGAGGCATAGAGCCATTTTAAGACTTGCCCAAGGGCCTTAAATAAAGGGTGTCCCAAAATTCATGCAAGAAGTAATTTTGATAGAAAACACAGGTTTATAAATAAAAATTGTAAAAATTTTTTATTGATTCATAAAGTATACAGTCTAGGGTTATGTATGGAATAGCATATCGGGTAAATGGTCTCCACGGCTTTGCTGGCACATACGCACTCTTTTGTTGAAATTTTCCATGACCGTTTTGCATAAATGTGGCTGAATTTTGATGAGGCTCATTTCATCTTGATGGCTTGGTTAATCGACAAAATAGTTGCATTTGGGGTTCAGAAAATCCACGAGTGATTGTTGAGAAACAAATGCATCCACAACGTGTCACTGTTTGGTGCGGATTTTGGGCTGGAGGCATCATCGGACCATTCTTCTTCAATAATGCGGCTGCTCAGGCAATAACAAAAGAGTGCATATGTGCCAGCAAAGCCGTGGAGGCCATTTACCTGATATGCTATTCCATACATAACCCTATACTGTGTACTTTATGAATCAATTAAAAAATTTACAATTTTTAATTATAAACCTGTGTTTACTATCAAAATTACTTCTTGCGTGAATTTTGGGACACCCTTTACTTAGTAGCATATTGAGGGCTTAAATCTCAGCAGTCTAGCACTAGAGTCCATGTTCCTAATCACTTCCCCATAAGCCTGAATAAGGTTACCAAATGGAAAGAAGTTAATTCAACAATAACCTTAAAATTAAGTTTTTAAAAAAAAAAACTGAAGTCTTTTTCCTTTAAAGAAAAAAAATATATTTTGCATGCATATTAAAATGTTCTACTTAATAAACACAATGTAAATTGCAATGTTTACTTGGATACGGGTACCAAGTACAATTGCAAATATTAGAAATGAATATGAGTCCTCCCCAGAAAGATGAAGCACAGTATTTTAGCCACCCAAGTGCAGTTCATGGTCCCACAGTGCCATCCAGTGATAAAGTAGGTGAATCACGTGTACATCCTCTTCTGCAAGTTACAACATCTTTTCTATAACTAATCCAGAATTTTCACATTAAAAAAATGAAACAAATATTAGTAGTACCCTACCTTTTATTTTACGATGATTTTTACCAAGTTACCCTAACTGTTAAATCTCCCCCAATATTTCTTTTTTTAAAAAACACGAGTTTGATAAGACCAATCCAAACTATTAACTTCAGGGATAAGAGAGGTTGCTGATAATTTACTAGAGTACTTCATTTTCCTCAATAAGTCATTCTATTTACTAATAGCATTTTAGTCACGCAGTGAGGACATAATATTGTCACCACATAGGGTAGTTCAGTGCTTCCCAGTATAGCCTTTCGGTCAGTGGACTGTGGAAGTCAGAAGCAGTCAATGAGGAGGGCTGAAACACCTGCTCTAAACAGCAAAGCAAGTATCCCCATCACAGTACCTGCACTATGGAACCTCCAAAAGGAAACAGATGCAGCAATTAAGCATATGGTGGATGAGATACATGGTGTAGGAAGGGGAGCTGGGCAAGCATCAAACAAGGCAAAATGTATCTGTAGGCCTAAATAGATGGGCAATTACTTCTTTAAAATTCTCATATAAGGAATGTTTACATTGTAACTTAACTGAATTTTAAAGCTTAGTTTTCATCCAAAACCGTAATATTATAGCTAATTATATCACTAAGACAAAATAATTATATATGTCCCTGGAAGGAATTCAAAAAAATCTATCAGTGAGTTCTTTAAATAAGATTTTTTTTTATGAAACAGTCATCACACTTTTAATAGTAATTATTGCTAAAGAGTAGAATTACACACAAAAAAATAGTTTCTAAGGTATATATTTGTATTTTTTGGCACTTTCTCCCTGAACATGTATTTCTTTTGTTAAAAGTGTAGAAAAGTCCTGTGCTCCACTCCATTAACGTCGGTAGGAAGAAACACAGGGGTGAAGTCTCTGTTTCCTATACATACCTTACACATTTCAATTGTTTTGCAACTGATATTTTAACATACACAAATAAAACACAACTTTTGCTTAAATAAACAAATGCCCTTTACCACAGAACTACTTCCAAATCTAATTATTTTTTAAATATATTTTCCAGTTAGCAGCTAAGCCAGCTTTTAAATTCTTTCATTTTTAAAATGCCATGATTGAGAACAAGCCTATGGGAGTACATATGATTAAAAAGACAAATATGCGAACTCTGGTCACCAATATGTGAGAAGTGAAGTCAAACTCGAGGTTCGTGTCTGTGGCCACTGGAATGTCTCTCTCCACAGCTGTTTCCCTTCAAGACAAGGGTTCATATGAAGAGTTCCCACACTCCTCGAGACTGCAAATCATACTGACCACTCAGCTGCTGATTCTCTGTTAGTCCGTATCATCAGCATTGCCTAAAGTTAGGTGTACCATCTATAATAATAAAAGCGTAATATGCTAATTAGACCAGACGTCCTTCCAGGCAACCTTCCAGACAAAGCCGGGCTGTGAGGGAAGCCCGGGTCCCAGATGCCAGAGGGAAGCCGGTGCCGGCAGCCAGGGGAAGGAAGGCCTACTCTTGCATGAATTTCATGCATCGGGCCTCTAGTACAATCATAAAACTTTAAGCTTCTTTCTAACCACTCTATGTTTTTGTTTTCATTTCCCTGCCTGCTAAAAGTCCCATGGAGTTTCAGTAGAACCAAGGCCTAAAGTACACTGTGATGTCCATAACTAAACCCTCAGGCCAGCCAAAAAACTTGCTACTTGTATGACTTGAGTCTTGATTAAAAATTATGTGGGGGAACTTTAATGCCATTTAATTTTGAGAGTATGAAGATAATACGTGGAAGAAATATGTTGCAGGCTTACTCTAAGACACATCTTTTTAAATTATGACCCACAGATCTCCTATATCAAAGTCACCTTGGTGCTGCTCCAAAAATGCAGGCTCCAGAGTCCTGTCCCAGACCCACTGGACCTCATGAATAATAGTGGGAAGTTAGAGAATCTGTTGTTTGCTATTTTGTTTAATCCCCCTATTAGAATAACCAAAATTCAAAACACTGACAATACCAAGTTTGGGAAAGGATGTGGAGCACCAGGAACTCTCATTCTTTGCTGGGGGGAATGCAAATCGCTATGGAAGACAGTTTGCCCACTTCCGACAAAACTAAATGTAATCGTACCACATGACCCAGCAATCGCACGCCTTGCTATTTACCCAAAGAGTTGAAGACATGCATCCACTCAGAAACCTGCATGTGAATGTTTATAAAACCTTTATTCACAACCGCCAAAACAGCTTTACTATAATTGCAAAAACTTTGGTTATTCATAATTACCAAAAATGTGGTACATACAGATAAGAGAATATTACTCAGCGCCAAAAAGGAATGCTGTATCAAGCCATGAAAAGACATGAAGAAAACGTAAATGCCTATTACTAAGTGAAAAAAAAGCCAACCTGAAAAGGCTACGTACTGCATGATTCCATCCTAGAAATGGCAAAACTATGGAGACAATGAAAAGATCAGTGGTTGTGGGGCAGTATGGGGAGTGGGGAATGAATCGGCAAACAAAGAGGATTTTCAGGGCAGAGAAAATACTCTATGATATTATAATAATAGAAATAAATCAACATACTTTTTATCCAAACCCACAGATGGCATAACATCAAAAGTGAACCCTAAGTTAAACTATGAACTTTGGATGATTCTGAGGTGTCAGTGTAGACTCATCCTTGGTAAAAATGTACCCTTCTGATGAGTGATGTTGATAATGGGGTAGGAGCAGGGAATATATGAGAAATCTCTGTACCTTCTCTCAATTTTGCTGTAAACTTAAAACTGCTCTAAACAGTAAGTTAAAACAAAAGCCCCTAGTGATTTTCATACATCATAATTTTGGGAAACATTTTGTGGAACAGCAGTTCCCATACACTGCTGGGTATTCGAATCATCTGGAGAGCGCTTATAAATCCCAATGCCCAGGCCAGACCCTATACCAGTTAAACCAGAATCTGGGGATGGGACACAGGCAGCGGTTTTTTGAAACTTCCCCAGTGATTTCAATGTATAACCAAGTTTGACTCCATGTACAGCTCAGAGACGAAATACAGCCTTTCTGGGTGTCAGGGCAAACTCAACTTGAGATTTTTAACAACGACAACAAAAAATTTTAGTTAGTCAATCATGGTGGCAACAATTAAGACCTAATAAGCTGCCATGAAGAGAATTGTTCATCACAATTTAAACATGGAAAAATTCTCGTTACTGATATGGCAACATACCAAGGGGCGGGATAACAGTTTATCTGAATCAAACCAAAAGGTAACGTATTAAGTACAACCTTCAATGGCAGAAAACATATGCTTTAAATATTGAAAATCAGATTCATTACATAATTTGATGGAGGAAGTGACCAATATTGTACTTTTTTTTCAAACTGTTACAAATCTAAGTGCAACCGTTTGAGGATATTTAGAAGATGCAGAAGCAGAATGTGTATCAAAACAAATTAGATTTTCAATAAGGTATCAATGTCAAAGAAATTAAATAATTCAGTAAGCTTCTTTCTTAAGTCTTTTGGTCTTCCCTCGGTGGCTTACATGACAGTATGCTATTCAAGTGGAGACAACATATATGAACACAGTGAACCAAAACTATAGTCACAGAATTTAAAAAGCATGACTTTACTCAAAGAAGTACAAATTTCAGACTCAAACTGGAACTATAGATTGAACAGAAGACAAAAGGAGAATGTATTCATTTTACTCATTTGTGGTCTGGCTTCAGTTCAATAGAATCAAAAATATAAAAGAATTACAGAGCTATTTGGTGGAAAGGAAGTCATCATTTCAAATAAGACTCAATGATTTACATGATTTCAAATCATGTTTTAAGTTTCTGCAGCTTCCTTTAGAGAAAACCTCAGAATGTATCTGTATTACCATCTAATTCTATAAGTGTGGTTCAGTTTCAGGAAGAATTGATTGAACTGAAAAGAAACTATGCCACCAAGAAGACACAGTGTTCCTGGAATTTTAGAGCTACCCTGAAATTTCTGGCAATTGCTTCTCTGCAATGTTTTAGTCCTCTGGCCCTATGTAAATCCATCTTAAAATATAAAATTGCTAACGTTAAAAATGAGTACCACCCTGGTGGGTTTGGCTCAATGGATAGAGCATCGGCGCACAGACTGAAGGTTCCAGGGTTCAATTCCTGTCAAGGGCACGTACCTCGGTTGCAGGCTCAATCCCCAACCAGCCCCCGTAGGGGCCTGTGCAAAAGGCAACCAATTGATGTGTCTCTCTCCCTCTCTTCCCCTTCCTTCCATGCTCTAAAAATCAATGGAAAAATATTCTTGGGTGAGGATTAAAAATAATAACAATAATAACAACAATAATAATAACAATAAGTACCTTAATCAGTGATGTAAACCTTGAATCAACTGAAGGGCTTGTATGCATGCATATGAGCATAACCAATGGACATAAGACACTGGGGGGTAGGGGAAGCCGGGGTATTGTCAAGGGCGGGGGGAAAAAAAAAGGAAGAAAAAAAAAAAGACACATATGTAATACCCTTTGTAATGCTTTAAGCAATAAAAAAAAAATGGA
>NW_005871066.1:6267308-6330668 GCF_000147115.1 Myotis lucifugus
GGCAGTTAGGGGCAAATAGGCTGGCAGGGGAGAGTTAGCATTGATCAGGCTGGCAGGGGAGTGGTTAGGGGGTGATCAGGCTGGCAGGCAGAAGCAGTTAGGAGCAATCAGGCAGACAGGTAGGCAAGCGGTTGGGAGCCAGCAGTCCTGGATGGTGAGAGGGATGTCCAACTTCCCATTTAGGCCCCATCCCACCAGGGTCCCTCGAGGGGTCCCAGATTGGAGAGGGTGCAGGCTGGGCTGAGGGACACACCTCGCCCCCATGCACGAATTTCGTGCATCAGGACTCTAGTTTACATATAAAACCAAACTTTCCATAGCCACTTCTGACCGCTAAGGTGGTGAAGCAGTTTCCGATTGCTGCTGTTACGTAGTACCCCCAAATTTAGCTACATATTCCTTTACAGTCCTGGAGGTCAGAAGTCTAAACTCCCTCTCACGGGGAGGGGAGTTTAGTCAAGGGGTCAGCAAGGCTGGTTCATTCTGGAGACTCTCAGGTGAGAACCTGTTTCCTATCCCCTACCCGTTACAGCAGTGGTTCTCAACCTTCTGGCCCTTTGAATACAGTTCCTCATGTTGTGACCCAACCATAAAATTATTTTATTTGCTACTTCATAACTGTAATGTTGCTACTGTTATGAATCGTAATGTAAATATCTGATATGCAGGATGGTCTTAGGTGACCCCTGTGAAAGGGTCGTTCGACCGCCAAAGGGGTCGCGACCCACAGGTTGAGAACCGCTGCCTTACAGCTTCCAGAGGCTGTCAGCATTCCTTCAGTGCATGGCCTTTTCCTCACTCACTCCACCTTCTTGCAACCGTTGTTACATCTCAAACTAGTGACTCTGATCTTCCTGCCTCTCTCTTTAAAAGACCCTTGTATTTACATTAGGCTCACCCCATCCAGGGTAATCCTCCCATCTCAACATCCTGAACTTAGTTCCCTTTGTCATAAAAGGCAGCATATGCATAGGTTCTGAGGATGAGGACATGGACTCATCTGGGGCCATTATCTGGTTTAGCACAGATAGTAACAAGGAAGGAATAGAACTGGACATGATCATGGTTTAACATTACTTTTCCTTTTCAACACAAGTGGGGAGGAAAGAAAGGAAACACTGGGATTTCAATGCACCTCCCCTTCTCTGTGTTCAAAGACTGTTCTGGTCATTGCAACAGCCACTAACCACATGTGACTAATAAGCCCTTGATGAGGATATGCCAAATTAAGATGTGCTGAAGGTATAAAGTACATGTTAAATGGGAAAGACCCTGTCGGAAAAATGTAAAATATCTCCTTATTAATTTTATATCCATTTTCTAACTTCCACTCAAGATGGCAGAGTAGGTAAACATTGTGGCTTGCCTCCTCCCATGGCCACATCAAAATGACAACTAAATTATAGAACACCACCCTTGAGAACCACATGAAGACGAGTGGAACAGAAGTCCTATAACTAAGGTTATAAAGAGGAAGCCAAGTCAAGACTAGAAAGAGGCGCAGAGACTCAGAACCAGCAGGTCCCACACCCACATGTGGCAGTTAAGAATCTAGAGGGAAATCTTGGCTGCAGAAATTCCCCCCTGAGGTGGGAGGGGTCCCAGCCCGACATCAGGCTCCCCAGCCCAGAGCATCAGTGAGGGAAAGAGGAGTCCTCACAGCATCTGGCTGTGAGAATGGACAGGGACTCCGTCCTAGTGAGATGGAGAGCAGCTGTAAGACCCAGGTGTCCTCTTAGAGGGCCTGAGCACAGACTCCCTCCCTCCCTCACAGTCACTAAGCTCCAGCAAAGGGACAGCAACTCAAAAAACATCAAGGATATAAAGAGTTCGAGGCACTAAAATGTCTGGCTTCAGGGTGAGGGCTGAAAAGGCAGCTCTCTTGGGACAGACCTGCTACCGGGCGCCATAGTTCTTTGTTGACACCTTCCCCCACCCGGCCAGCAGGCCTAAGTGTTGGCAGGAGCCATGGTTCCTTTGCTGAGCCCTCCTCCTACACAGCAGAAGCAAGAAGTTGCCTAGTGTGAGTCTCCAACAACCTGCTAGCACTGCTCATTCCACCCTGGTGATTACCTGAGGCTCCACCCCACCCAATTCACACATAGGCCAAACCCCTCTCAGTGGCTGTTGTTCAGAAGCAAATGGCCTTGGCCGGCACTGAGGACTTACCTAAATTCTCTCAAAGGTCCACAAACACCAAATAAGCAGCAGCTGACCTCAGTGTGTCCTGTACCTCTTTCTAAGTGGCACCAAGCCTGACACTAGTGGCAGGCGGCCTGGGTTACCAGCGTAACGTTCCCAAGCATCTTCAAGCCCAGCATAGGCAGCCAACACAGATGATTTTATATTTCCTACCAGGTGGCTCCAGTCAGAGCACAGGCAGCAACTGATCTTAATCTGTGCTTCAGCCCTGACCCCAAGGTCCTGGAAACAACACACCTGGTGGCCAGCTACAGGCTACACCAGAGCACCACACAATTAGCTCCACAAATGAAACACCCAAAGGGTGGGCTCCGTGGATAACAGAGCCCTGCTAACGCAAACCCTACTTTCCACACAAGGCCCCTCCACTATAGTCCCAGCCCATCCTCGTAGCAAGTCAATCAGAGGGTCAATTCTACCCACGGACAAGCCAACAGAAACCAAAACTCAACTACAAGAGGACACACACAATCCACACAACAAGCACACCTGGAACACATAGCTCAGGTGAAAAATGAGGCTGCACCACTGGGCACAAAACACGTACTACATAAGGCCACTCTGCCAAGTGGGAGAGATGTTGCAGAGCTAACTAATACATAGAAACAAACACAGGGAGGCAGCCAAAATGAAAAGAAAAAGAACCACGTCCCAAATGACAAATCAGAACAAAACTCCAGAAGAAGAGCTAAAATGGAGACAAGCAATCTACCAAATACAAGATTTGAATACACTGGTTATAAAGATGTTCAATGAACTTATGGGAAGAATAAATAAACTCAGTGAGAACTTAAACAAAGAGACTGAAGCCATAAAATATAAGTCGTTAGAAATAAAGAATACAGAAAAAAACTTAGAGTCAACGGTGAAAGTCAAAACCTCCACCGTGTCCTCCATCCGCTTCACTTGCCATTTCTGCCGCGGGCCCCTAAAGCTGACTTGTTCCACAGAGACCTTAGGCCTTGACCTCAGCCAAGAACCTGCAGCTTTGAAATTCCCCTTAGCTCAGGGGGAGCCAGGAGCAACTCCAGAGGAAGGCTCTACCTCCAGGATGGAGATACTAGTAGACCTTGAAGAGCTTCAGTATAGTGCCTCTGGCTGGACCATCCTTGGTGATAACGAGATTTCTGGGTACGGTCCCAGCAACTTCACCCTGCTCAGGAAGCTGGGCTCTGGGAGGACTCTCAGTAGCATCCAGAGAGCCACAAGGGGTGTTTCTGACATCCCAACTGGTGAAGAAGAGCTGGACCACTCCCTGTGGGAGGGCTGTACTGACGGTCTTCGGGAGCAGCTGGACACCCCAGCTCAGGATCTCAGAATCTGACAGTCAGAACTAAAAATGCTGTTTGGAGACCAGGGATGGATTAAGTGAGGATGCAAGGGAGGCACTGCAGGAGGAGCTGAAGGTCGTGGAGCTGGAGGAAGTGAGGCTGGTCCAGGAGTTGGAGGAGGTGGAGAAGAACCGAGAAAGGGCAGCTATGGCTCAGGAGGTGGCGCGGGCAGAGACGGAGACGCTGGAGCAGCAGGAAAGGCAGTACTATGGGGACCTCGGTGAGCTGCAATGGCAACAACTGGAACTGCAGGATGAGCTGTGGAGCGTGGAGGACCGGCTGCTGTACGCCCAGACCCAGCTCACCCGGCTGAAGAAAACCAATGCCTTCAAGGCCGTATTTGAGATCTGCTGTGATGGCCCCTTGGCCATCATCAATAGCTTCAGGTTGGGCTGCGTCCCCACTGTCCCCGAGAGCTGCAGTGAGATCAACACAGCCTGGGGCACACGGCCTTGCTGCTCCTGGCCCTGTCTAACGCAGTCGGTCTGCAGTTTCAGAAGTACCGGCTCTTCCCTGTGGAGACCACTGCTATCTGAAGTCATTAATAGACGACCCCATGGAGCTGCCCATATTGTGCACTTGGGAGTAGAGCGCTCTCTTAGATAACAAGTTTGACGAGGCAATGGTGGCCTTCCTGGACTGCATGCAGCAGTTCAAGGAGGAAGCGGAGAAGGGTGAGCCGGCTTTCTGCATGCCCTACACCAGTGGTCGGCAAACTGCAGCTCGCGAGCCACATGCAGCTCTTTGGCCCCTTGAGTGTGGCTCTTCCACAAAATACCACGTGTGGGCACGAATGTACAGTGCGATTGAAACTTTGTGGCCCATGCGCAGAAGTCAGTATTTTGTGGAAGAGCTACACTCAAGGGGCCCAAGAGCCGAATGTGGCTCGCGAGCCGCAGTTTGCCGACCACTGCCCTACACCATCCACGTAGGGAAGGGCCTGATGGAAGACCCGGGAGTTAGTGCATCAGAACCCACCTGAACAAGGAGGAGCAGCAGACAAAGGCACTCAAGCTCATGCTTATAAATTTTAAGTGGAGTCTCGCTTGGGTCTCCTTAAGGCAGCGGTTCTCAACCTGTGGGTCGCGACCCCTTTGGGGCTCAAACGACCCTTTCACAGGGGTCGCCTAAGACCATCGGAAAACACATATAATTACATATTGTTTTTGTGATTAATCACTATGCTTTATGTTCAATTTGTAACAATGAAAATACATCCTGCATATCAGATGTTTACATTAGGATTCATAACAGTAGCAAAATTACAGTTATGGAGTAGCAACGAAAATAATTTTATGGTTGGGGGTCACCACAACATGAGGAACTGTATTAAAGGGTCGCGGCATTAGGAAGGTTGAGAACCACTGCCTTAAGGTATCACCACAAATAACTTGATTTGAACATTATGCCAAGTGAAATATGCCAGTTAGAAAAATAACAAACTATAAAAACAGACTCATAGAGAATAGGCAGACAGCTCTGATGGGGGTGAAGAGGTTAGTTGGGGAAAGGGGTGGAAGAATTTGATAAGGGGGACCTATAATCTGATAGATAGAGAACCTGAATTAATCTGAAAAATAATCATATTATTTTAAATTTTAGAACACATATACTTATAGGGGGTTATGTTTTTCTTAAGTTTCCATCTCAAGGCCTATGTAAAGCGAATAAGGAGGTGACTCAGCTGTGAATCCAGCAAACAGTATGATAAGCAGGGTCAGACCAACCCACCAGGAGTCAAAACATCTCATCAACATCATCTCATCACCTGATGACTAAAGAATAATAGATGACATCTGCAGACCTCAAGGGCTGCCTCACCCTATAGCCAGTGGTTCTCAACCTTGGCTGCACATTAGAATCACCCGGGAATCTTTTTAAAATCCTGATTTCTGGGCCTCATCCTCCGGAAAATCTGTTTCTTTGTTATGGGGTGGGGCCACAACATCAGTAACAAAGAAACAGAATTCCCAGAGGATGAGGCCCAGAAATCAGGATTTTAAAAAGATTCCCAGGTGATTCTAATGCGCAGCCAAGGTTGAAAACCACTGCCTTACTGGGAAGACAGAATTTGAATGCTTGTAAGTGCCCTGTCTTCTTGATTAGCTGGCCTTTTCAATAAACGCCTTATATGATTCAACCCTGCCTTCATTATTGGACACAGCGACAGGCAGCCCAAGCCCAACCGGGGGTTTCCCAGTAACAGATCAAGCAAAAAAAGATAATTCATGGACACAGACAACAGTGTGGTGATTGCATGTGAGGGAAGTGTAGATGTAAGAGGGTATGGGGGAATAAATGATGATGGAAAATGAAGTAAAGGGAAAAAATAACTTTAAAAAAAGAAATAAAGAATACAGTAACTGAAATTAAGAATATATTGGATTGAACCAACAGCAGACTAGATAAAACAAAAATTTGGAAAATAAAATAGCAGAAAAAACTAATCAGTACAGCAAAAAGAGGAAAGAATAAAAGATGAGGATAGTTTAAGGGACCTCTAGGAAAATATCAAGTGTAACAATATCACATAATAGGGGTATCAAAAATAGAAGAGAAAAAGCACAAGATTGAAAATGTACCTGAAGAAATATGACAAAAAAAAACTCCCCTAACCTGGCCAAGGAAATAAACATACATGTCCAGGAAGCACAGAGTCTGAAATGAGCTGAACCCAAGGAGGCCCACACCAAGACACAATATAATTAAAATTCCACACATTAAGTAAAAAGAGAATCTTAACATTAGCAAGAGAAAAAGAGTTAGTTCCCTACAATGGCTGTCAGCTGACTTCTCAACAGAAACACTGTAGATCAGAAGAAATTGGCATGGAATATTCAAAGTGAAGAGAAGCAAGAACCCACAACAAACACTATTCTACCAGCAAGGCTATCATTTATAATCAAAGGAGAGATAAAGCCAGACATGTAAAAGCTAAAGGAGTTTGTCACCAATAAACCAGTATTACAAGAAAAGCTAAAGGGTCTTCTTTAAGAAGAAGAAAAAAAGATCAAAAGTATCCTATATAATAAAAGCCTAATATGCAAATCGACAGAACGGTGGAACAACTGGTCGCTAAGACGCACACTGACCACCAGGGGGCAGACGCTCAACACAGGAGCTGCCCCCTGGTGGGCAGTACGCTCCCACAAGGGGAGCGCCACTCAGCCAGAAGCCAGGTGGGCAGTAAGGAGCGAGGGGTCCCGGACTGCGAGAGGGATGTCTGACTGTGAGAGGGTGCAGGCCGGGCTGAGGAACAGCCCCCCCAGTGAACAAATCTCATGCACCGGGCCTCTAGTGAATAATAAAATAGTAATAAGTACATATCTATCAACAATTACTTAAATGAAAATTGATTAAATGTTCTAATCAAAAGATATAGGGTAGGTGAATGGACAACATAACAAAACCCAAATATATGCTGACTATAAGGAACCCACATCAGATATAAAGACAAACGCAGACTCGAAGTAAAGGGAGGCAAAAAGATATTTCATGCAAATGGAAACAAAAACAAAAAAAGCTAGGGTAGTAATACTTATATCAGATAAAATGCACTTTAAAAAACATAAAGAAGGATATTTCATAATAATGAAGTTATCAATCCAGCAAGAGGATATAACCCTTGTAAACATTTATGCACCCAACATACAAGAACCTAAATATGTAAAGTAAATATAGACAAATATAAAGGAAGAGAATGAAGGCAATACAGTAATGGTAGAGGACGTTAACAACCCATTAACAACAATAGATAATCCAGACAGAAAATCAACAAGAAAACAGCAGCCTTAAAAGACACATCAGAAAAGATGAATTTAATTGACTATTTTTAAGACATTTCACAACAAAACAATAGAATATACATTCTTTTTAAAAAATATATTTTTATTTATTTCAGAGAGGAAGGGAGAGGGAGAGAGAGGTAGAAACATCAATGATGAGAGAAAATCATCAACCGGCTGCCTCCTGTACACCCCATACTGGGGATCGAGCCCACAACCTGGGCATGTGCCCCAACTGAGAACTGAACTGTGACCTCCTGGTTCATAGGTCAATGCTCAACCACGCTGGCCGGGCAGAATATACATTCTTTTTAAGCATACATGGAATATTTTCCAAAATAAACTGCATATTATGAAACCAAAAAAGTCTCAATTGACTTACTTAAGAAGACTGAATTCATATCAAATATATTTTCCAAACAAAATTATATGTAACTAAAAATTAATTAGTAGAACAAAACTTTTAAAAATGGAGGCTGTTAGGGAGGGAGAAAATGACAGCTGAATAGACAGACCTGTTGTGCACCTCATCCCAGGGCCAGATTGGAAATACAACTAAACTGGAAAACATTTACCCACTGAAGTGCAGCTGAGGAGGAGACATATAAAGGAAGAACAGAAAACACCTGGAGACAGTACCTCCACAACAGCTCACATGACATGGTCAGGGGTGAGCCACATAGTCAATCAGTCTGAGAGGAGACTTCATCCACGAATGGGACAATAACATTCAAGACCCAACTACAACAGGAAAACTCGAACAACTCAAATAGGGGGCTTTCCTAGAGCACCCAACACAGGAGTCTAAGAGACTGCACCACTGGGTCCCAAAAAACACCTGCTACATAAGACCAGCCCACAAAGTCTGGGAGGCATAACAGTTTGATTTAATACATAGAAACAAAAACAAAGAGACAGCAAAAATGGGGAGACAAAAAAAACCCCCAAATGAAAGCAAAGGAGGAATCACCATAAAAAAAAAACTAAATGAACTGGAGGCAAGCAATTTGTCAAATAAAGAATTCAGAGTAATGGTAATTAAGGGTGCTCAAACAATTCAGTGAGAACTACAAGCAACTTAGTGAGAATTATAAGGAAATTAGTGAAAATTATAAGGGACTTAATGGGAGCTACACCAACTTGAACAGAGAGGTTGAAACATTAAATAAAAATCAATTGGAAATGAGGAATGACAAGAGTTGAAATAAAGAACACCCTATAAGGATTCAAGAATCCTACTTAATAAAGAGGTATTTTGCAAATTGACCATCACTCCAACACACAAGATGGCCACCCCCATGTGGTCAAAGATGGCCACCACAAGATGGCCAGCAGGGGAGGGCAGTTGGTAGGGACCAGGTCTGAAAGGAAGGGCAGTTGGGGGCAATCGGGCCAGCAGGGGAGCAGTTAGGCATCGATCAGGCTCGCAGGGGAGTGGTTAGAAGGTGATCAGGTCGGCAGGCAGGTGAGCGGTTGGGAGCCAGCAGTCCTTGATTGGAGAGGGTGCAGGCTGGGCTGAGGGGGACACACACACACACACACACACACACATCCCTCGTGCACAGGTTTCATGCACCGGGCCTCTAGTAGACTATAAGAAGCTGAGAACCAAATCAATGAATTAGAAGACAAGGTAGAAAAAATATCCAGTCAGAGTAGCAAATGGACAAAAAATTTAAAAGCACAAGAGTCTAATGTAGCTTTGGGACAACATGAAACAACAACATTTGCATTATAGGGGTATCAGAAGGAGCAGAATCTGAGAAAGGAACAGAGAATCTGTTTGAAGAAATAATGGCAGAAAATTTCCCCAACCTGGTGAAGGAAAAAGTCACTCAAGTTTGGGAAACACAGAGTCCCAGCCAAGATAAACCCCAAAAGACCCACACCTAAGCACATATTAATTAAAATGGCAAACATTAAAGACAAAGAAATAATCTTAAAGGCTAAAAGAGAGAGACAGAAAGTTATCTATGAGAGAACTCCCATTAGACTGTAGGCTGACTTCTCAATAGAAACACTTCAGGCCAGAGGGAATAGCATGAAGTATACAAAGTAATGAAAACCAAGGGACTAAACCCAAGGCTATCTTTCAAAATTGAAGTTGAAATAAAGAGCTTTGCAGACAAAAAAAGACTTAAAAAGTTTATTACCACCAAGCCATTACTGCAAGAAATGCTAAAAGGATGGTTTTAAGAAGAAATAGAGAGAAAGAGAACACAGGCATAAAGAATAAGGATGGCAATAAATAATTACCTATCAATAATAACCTTAAATATAAATGGTTTATATGCTCCAATTAAACAACATATAGTAGCCAAATGAATAAGGAAACATGACCCATATATATACTATCTACAAGAAACTTACCACAGAACAAAGGACTCACACAGAATGAAAGTTAAGGGATGGAAAAAAATTTTCTAGGCAAATGGAAATAAAAAAAAAAGCTGGATAGCAACACTCTTATCTGACAAAGTGAAGGCCATAATAAAAGGTAACAAAGGAACAAAGGACACTTCATAATACTAAAGAGAACAATACACAAGAGGATATAACTCTGGTAAACATATATGCACCAAATACAGGAGCATCTAAATATATTTTCAAGTTCTGGAGGATTTTAAGGAAGAGATCAAAAGCAATACAATAATAGTAGGGAACTTTAACACCCCATTGATATCACTGGAAGATCTTCTAGACCAGCCGTGGGCAAACTACGGCCCGCGGGCCGGATCCGGCCCGTTTGAAATTAATAAAACTAAAAAAAAAAAAGACCGTACCCTTTTATGTAATGATGTTTACTTTGAATTTATATTAGTTCACACAAACACTCCATCCATGCTTTTGTTCCGGCCCTCCGGTCCAGTTTAAGAACCCATTGTGGCCCTCGAGTCAAAAAGTTTGCCCACCCCTGTTCTAGACCCTAGTGAAAAACTTAATGTTTTGCCCTGAAATCAGGAAACAGAAAACAGTGTCTGCTCTTTCTGCTTTATTCAACACTAGAGGCCCAGTACATGAAATTCGTGCATGGGTGGGGTCCCTAGACCTGGCCAGCGATCAAGGCCAATCAGGTTCCCCGCCTCTCCGCCTCCCCACCTCCTCCTTCCCTCACTGCCTATGTCTGCCACCACCTACCCCCGGTTTCCTGTCCCAGCCTGGGGCCCAGCCCTGATCGGGCAATCAGGACCTGCCGGCAGGGGGTAAGGACCAGGAGTTTGGCTGGCAAGCCCCATTGGCAAGCTGGGCCTGCAGGCTGGGGGAAGCTCCTGCGATGAGCGTCTGCCCCCTGGTGGTCAGTGCGTGTCATAGTGACTGGTCGTTCTGGTCATTCATCTTAACAGTCGCTTAGGCTTTTATATATATAGATTGTTGTGATTCTTTCTACCCAGGGAAATTAGACAAGAAAAGAAACAAAGGTGCCCTGGCTGGTGTCACTCAGTTGGTTGAGCATCATCCTATGCACCAAAAGGTCACCAGTTTAATTCTTGGTCAGGGCACATACCCTGGTTGAGGGTTCAATCCCTGGTCAGGATGTATAGAGGATACAACCAATCAATGTCTCTTTTACATCAATGTTTCTCTCTCTCTGTCCCTTTCTCTCTCTCTAAAATCAATAAAAAACATATTTTTTTAAAAAAGAAAGAAAGGCATCCATGTTGGAAAGGAAGAAGTAAAACTACCTCTATGCATAAATGGCATGATCTTGTATATGAAAAAATACTAAAATACTCTTTGAACTAAAAAAGCTAGCCCTACAAGGTTCTAAGAAACAAAATCAATGTACAATCATCATACTAAGTTCTGTTGCTCAGTGCTGATCACACTACTTATTAAAAATAATTCTCCCCAAAAGACAAGCCAAGATGTATCTCTGTAAATCCCTCTTAAGAGCTAAAACATATTCCCCAGACATCCTTATTCACCATAACATTGTCAGGAATAACAGCATTCCTGGCACTGGGCACTCAATAAATATTTAAGTGAATTAATGCTGGGAGGACTTTATCCTCTTAGGGAGAGTGGAAGCACAGCACAGTCTGCATTCAGTCTGAGTTCAGGTCCCAGATCTGCGACTTCCTGGCTGTGTGACCCAGGCCAGGTTATGTTGCTATTCTGCTTCCTCCTCAGTAAAGCAGGAATAATAAAGCTGCTGGGGCAACAAATCAGTGCATATATGCAATGTGCTTAGAACAGAGTCTAGTATGAAGTAAATGTGACATAGGTTTTACTGTTATTAGAGTCACTCTCAAAAATTCAACTTTGACAAATACAAACAGCCTATATAATGCAACATCTTTGACAAATATAAACAGCCTAAATAATGCAACATCTCCTATAACGGCAGACACTGTTCATAATTCTCAATACGCGTCTCCAGCCAGCCCAGATGGCAGAAAACATGAAAGCTGTTTGCAGTCTTGAGTTGCTTCTATTAGAGCTGTTTGCAGTCTTGAGTTGCTTCTATTAGCCATTCTTCCAAAACTGCACCAGAACTCAACTCTTGCTCTACAGGTTTGACCTTGTACCATGCCAAGAAATTCCCTCCCCCAAAAGAGAACAGGCTATCACTGATTCCCAACTTCGAATGTGCCTACTGGCCATAGAATATTGAGTTACACCCCATGTTTATTCTGCAGATGAGTATTAACAATGGCCAGTGACAATGTCAACTTCTAGGGAACATCTTTCAGTGGGTCACAGTGGCATTTTGTCGGTTCCTAGAACTTGCCACGGTTTGTACTGCTTCGGGCCTTTGCATGTATGGAATAATCTTGCCCTGGCTAAAATAGGTGACCCTGTTATCTTTATCAAAACTGTTTATTTCCTTCTGTGAATTTATCTCTTATTACTTGGTTTACTGCCTATTATTTCCAACTACAATGTAAATTCCACGGGGCAGGGCACTTGCTGAATTATGTATCACTTATTGTATACTCTAGCAAATAAGGAAAAACAGGTATAAATGGATGGGTGGATGGAGTTAGACGGATAAATGGATTCTGTTAGTACAAATTTGACTTAATTTCTTATTCCCTAAAGTGAGTATCAATAGGTTAAAAAAATAAAGATCATAATAATAATCTTTAAGGTAAAAAATATATTTAGTATATGGTATTTACCACAACAGAAAAGTATATTAAAGCATTTTAGAAGATTTTTCTATGAAAATGTTGGAAACCAACCCAGTTTCCTTTAGCCCTCAGTCATCTAGAAAATGAAATCAAACAGAATATCCAAATTGCTAAGCACTCCAGCTAATCAAGATATTATAAATTGCTGATAGATAATGACTCTAGGCTGCAAAATATTTTAAAATTACTCACCATTATACCTAATACACATTCTGTTAATAACTAAAATTATTTTCCTAGAAATTAAATCTCAGCTACCATGCCCAATGTTAGTGGTCTACATAGCTACAATGATGGCATAATAGTTGAAGCCAAATAGACACATTCCACTAGGAATCAGCTGGTCTATACCTATGACAGATAAACAGTCACCCTTAATTATAAACAGCCTATATAATGCAACATCTACTACTTAATTAGTCAATACAAAAAGATATGATCATTACATTTTATTCTACATAAAATTTTCTGACTCTAGAAAGGACAAATGGAGGTGAAACTGATGAACAGGAAAAAAGACAAATTTTTCTAACTCTAGTAATAGAGAATATAGGTGATTCTAAAACTGTTAAACCCACCTTTAAGAACAATTAAATTTATTTTTCTATAAGAGTCTACAAGGAAAAAATCTAATTTCAGGGAATATTTGTCAATACCAATGGATCTTTCTCCTATTTTATATCTTGATCTTAATTATGTTTCTATTGTTTTAAACATTTTAAAAGCACCAACTTGTTTTAAAGTATCTAACACGAGAATTAAATTAGATTACAATAAAATTTATTTTCCCATTTTATTCTCTTCTCCTTTGAGATATCCTCCACTAATAATTATTGATTACTATTACTTAAAAGCTCTTGTTTGTGGCTTACATATAAAAATATGCAATGCCCATGAATATAACTAATGACTTCAATTATACAAAACCAGAGAATCCTACCAGTATACCTGCATTTCACTGAATCTTCTTTTAAAAATGGTGAACGATGATTTGTATTGCAGTCATCTATATTCAATCTAACCAACAGTATTAAAAAAATAAAATAAATTAAAAAATTATCTAAAGTACTTTGTACCTTTCCTTGGAAGTCACCTGATTTTTTCATTTTGTGTGTGTATATCTTTATCTTCCTGATTGCTCTTCTTAATATTAGGTAAATGTTAATATCCATTTGTATGCCCTGAACTTAAATTAATAGACAGCGGGAGGTTTCAGAGAGTGCTCATTAAAGAATGGAAACCGGACTAGGATGAAAATTGCCAACAGGCTGACAAGGGCCTTCAAGGCAGGAGTGCATCGGGCTCCTCAAAAAAGGAGGTTCAAATGCATACTGACAGTTCCCTGACTTCTTGAACTTCCTCATATTATGCTTTTTCCCCTCTCCTACTCCAATTCTCTCCACTTCGTTGGTCATATACCGCTGCCTCTCTACCTTTCCTTTTTCTATTCACCTTTCAGAATAATCTCAACTTTCAGCTTCCACTCCCTTCTTGGATACACAATTGTCTTTCCTCACAGATGTAGCACATTCTAGGGCTGACTTACCAATTTAGCATAGTGCTTAAGGCCCATGATACTTCAGAGTGGGGGGGGGGCGGGACGTCAGGCCTGTGGGACATAAAACGCCCTTGAAATGATGTCTGGCCCTGCCGAGGCATTAGAGGTGACTGAATTAAATGCTTGACCAAAAATAGCAGGCTAATTTTTTAAACTGTTAATTTTGTATGGCCCGTGAATGGTGTTATAAATATCCAAATGGTCCTCGACAGAAAAAGGTTCCCCACCCATGCTTTAGAAGTACAAAAGAGCGTTTAATTTTAATTTCTTTCGAAATCAGAAGAAAAAAATTGAATGCAATAATGTTAAACACATAATAATGAATTATGTTTATCTTTATATCAATGCAATTATAATTCTTAATATTTTTATGGAGAAACATACCCACAAAGGCAACATTTTCTAGGGCCCACAGAAGTCATAATGGGCCCTGAATTCCTCTGAATGAGCTCAGCCTTACCTCCCTCTCCACTGGCCTCAGGGGGAACACCCAGACCAGAGGTAACTGTATGAGTATTTATTTCAAAACCTGATTTATGGTGATGATTGCATAACTCACTAAATTTACTAAAAATTATCACATGGTCACTTCAAATAGGGTGAATTTTATGATATGTAAAATATAACTCATGAAAATTGTAAAAAAAGATATAGCATAAAAAAAGCAGAAACACAGTTGCATCTAACGACACAAAAAGATAAATTTCAGATTACTATATTTGTTTGAAATTCAAAAGTTTATCCATAAAATTGTGCTATAATAATGGGAGTTAAAATTTTATGTACCCTAAATATAAACAATATTACAAACATGGAGAAAGAATAGTGACAACAAAAATGCCAAAACATTCTGTATGTGAAATAATTATTTAACTTTGGTGCTAAAAAAACAAAACAAAACTAACTCATTGTAGTAGTAATTATGAGAGCCTGGTTGCAATTTAGTACAGGAAGGATATTAAAACTTCCAATAGATATTTCTGTAAGCCACAACAGAAGAATAAGAGCAACAGAATAATTGGAACCACATCCCAAACCACTTCCTTGTTATTTACCAATATTATCTAAAGAATACTGTTTAGATGCTGATGATAGACAATCTTTAGTTGACAACTTTAAATCATATTAAGACTAAAAAAAAAATCAAAGAATTTTATGAAAAGGGTTAAAAGTTTATAGCCATGAAACTCCAAAAAAATTGATGCCCACTAAAAACCACATCCCGGCCACTGTCATATCTGTACAATGTAATGGTTTAGTTGTGGTTGAGGCAATCATCTCTGAGTTAATAATTAGCTACTATTCAAATCAGTGTAATTTGTCTATTGTACGTTAGATCACGTTTAAGAGAGGAAATACAAAATTTCATCTTTGGCAACTGATATTAAATGTTATAAACATTCATTTGTAATTCTATAATGTAATAAAAATGAGTAGAAAAGTATGTTTTTTACCACTGTATGAAATCACAGGCATTCTTCACCCAGGTAAAACTAAGTGCTAATATAATCTACTTAATGCAGGTGAAAATTTATATAAAAAAGAAATGAACACCGTTTTTAAGGGAGAAGTTTCCTATTATGTTATTTGTAAACTATCTGGAAATAGCACTTTTCATAAAGCAATTTTTAATTATTTTGTAGTTTGGTTTTTGGATCTGGAGTATGTGAATGTTATCTTAAATGAAAAGACTAAGTGAAATTAGTCAAGATTTCTGTATTATGAAAAGTTATAATAATTATGATAAAATCAGTCAATAACCAACTTTTTAATCTCAGCACATTTATAACACTGTGAAATATTTTTATAATCTAATAAAATTTATACTAGTCATCAGGAGAACACTTTCAATTTACAAAGAATTTTTTATATCCTTTATTTAATTAGATCCTTTAAACAACACAGTATAGTATTAGTATACTGAACATTGGTGGTTGGTTCCCCAATATCCATTTCCCCTTCTTCTGACCAAAAAAAAAAAAAAATAACCACACCTTTCTTTGCAGGAAATCACCTCTCTATAGTCATAGCCCTATGATTTGAGTGAAGTTAACCCCAACACTAGTGCCAGGAATTGCTTAAGGCAATCAGCCTACTCTTTCAGGCCTCATTAATAGGTTCAGGAATAGTCATTTAAACCTGTGAAAATGTGTGGAGACAAAGAAATGAAAGAACAGAACAAAACTCCAGAAAAAGAACGGAACAAAATGGAGACAAACAATCAACCAGATGTAGAGTTCAAAACATTGGCTATAAGGATGCTCAACAAACTTAGGGGAAGAGTAGATGAACTTAGAACTTCAACAATGCAATAGGAAACATAAAAATATAAAACATAAAAAAAACAGTCAGAAATGAAGACTACATTACATGGAATCAAAAGTGGAGTAGATTCAGCAGAGAATCAAATCAAAGATTTAGAAGATGAGGAAGTAAAAACCAACCAAATAGAACAGCAAAAGAAAAAAATCCAAAACAATTTAGGATAATATAAAGAACCTCTGGGACAACTTCAAGCACACCAAAATTAGCCAAGGGGGCGGGGGGGGGGGGAGTTGGGGGTGACAGAGGGAGAAGAGAGTAAGGATTTGAAACCTATGTGAACAAAGAATGATGAATAACTTCCCTAACATGGTGAAGAATATAGACATACAAGTCCAGGAAGTGCAGAGAGTCCCAAACAACATGAACCCAAAGAGGTCCACACCAAGACACATCATACTTAAAATGCCAAAGGTTAAAGAAAAGGAAAAAATCTTAAAAACAATAAAAGAAAAGCAATCAGTTACCTACAAGGGAGCTCCCATAAGGCTGTCAGCTGACTTCTCAACAGGAATGTTGCAGGCCAGAAGAGAGTGGCAAGAAATATTCAAAGTGTTGAAAAACAAAGACCTACAACCAATATTAATCTACCCAACAAAGCTATCAGTTAGAAACAAAGGACAGATAAAGAGCTTCCCAAACAAGAAAAAGCTAAAAGACTTCAACACTACCAAATCAGTATTACAAAAAAATGTTAAAGGATCTTCTTTAAGAAGGAGGAAAAAAATCAAAAATACTAATAATAAAATGGCAATCAATACCTATCAGCAAATAAAGGGTGTCCCAAAATTCACGCAAGAAGTAATTTTGATAGAAAACACAGGTTTATAATTTAAAATTGTAAATTTTTTATTGATTCATAAAGTATACAGTATAGGGTTATGTATGGAATAGCATATTGGGTAAATGACCTCCACGGCTTTGCTGGCACATATGCACTCTTTTGTTGAAATTTTCCATGACCGTTTTGCATAAATGTGGCTGAATTTCGTTGATACAGCGCTCAGTTTCTCCTTCAAGGCGTGGTTGGTCGTGGACTTGTTGGCATAAACCTTAGACTTCAAAAAACCCCTAAGAAAAACGTCCAATGGCGTTAAATCGCATGATCTGGGCAGCCAATTCTGATCACCAAAACGGGAAATTACACAACCAGGAAATGACTCATGCAGTAATTGAATTGTTTCTCGGGCTGTATGGCATGTGGCACCATGGAGGCCATTTACCCGATATCCTATTCCATACATAACCCTATAATGTATACTTTATGAATCAATAAAAAATTATAATTTGAAATTATAAACCTGTGTTTTCTATCAAAATTACTTCTTGCGTGCATTTTGGGACACCCCTTACTTTAAATGCAAATGGATTAAATGTTCCAATCAAAAGCCATATGAAGATCGAATGGATAACAAAATAAGACCTCCATATATTTCACATACATGTGGAATCTTAAAAACAAATGAACAAGCAGAACTGAAATGAACTCATAGATATAGAAAACATTTTGACAGTTACCAGATGGCAGGAGGGTTGAGGGAACAGATAGAAAAGGTTGAAGGAATTAAGAAATACAAATTAGTAGTTACAGACTAGTCAGGAGATATAAAATCCTGCATAGGACAGATAGTCAATATATTGTAATAACTACATATGGTGTCAGATGGGTACTAGATATATCAGGGTGATCACTCATAAGTTATATAAATATCTAATCACTGGGTTATAAACCTGAAACTAATATAATATTGTACATCAACTGTAATTAAAGAATAAAATACTACTTAAAGTAAAAATTTTAAAAAGAAATAGAAAAATACTGTTTTCAATCTCCAATTGGTTGAATCTGGAGATGTGAAACCCAGGGATATGGAGAGCAGACTGTATACTTATTGGGGAAAAAATACACGAATAAGTAGACCCATGAAGTTCAAACCCATGTTGTTCAACAGCTAACTATATACAATGGAACATTTTTCGGCCAAAAAAAAGGAAAGTCTGCCACTTTCGGCATCATGGATGAAGCTTGACGGTATTATGTTAAGTGGAATAAGTCAGACAGAGAATGACAAATACCATATGATCTGACTTACATAACAGAGTATAGGGCAATGATGGTTACCTTTTGAGCTCGGCGTGTCAGCATTTTGAAAAACCCTAACTTAACTCTGGTGCCGTGTCACATATAGAAATTTTTTTATATTTGCAACCATAGAAAACAAAGACTTATATTTTTGATATTTATTTTATATATTTAAATGCCATTTAACAAAAAATCAACCAAAAAAATGAGTTCGCGTGTCACCTCTGACATGCGTGTCATAGGTTCGCCATCACTGGTATAGGGTATTAAAAACAAGCCTCACAGTTAACTAACTAACCAAGAATTAAATATACTAACAGAACTTATAGTCTAAAATATTAAGTTTCATATTTGTAGAGGGTCGCCTGGGAGGCACCTAGGCATTTTCTTATTATTGTCAGCTGAACTCAGAGCATAGGCAGCCACGCCCTGGGAACATGCTTCCCCAATAAGGCTGGACATGTTAATCAGGCAGGGGCGGAACTAGATATGTAAATCTAGACCTTTAAAATAAACCTGCTGTGTGGCTCAGCCGCTTTGCCGCCTCTCCATCAGAGAGGATGGCGCCCACCTGGCCCCAGCTTAAAATCTATTTCTGCATCTTGGTCTTTTCTTTAATTTCTTAATCCCCAGCTCCTCCGCTCAAGAACCTGTCGTTTTCCCGTGCGGGTCGCAGGAAACAGAAACAGCCCACCACATTTGGCGCGCCGAACAGGGATTGAGTAAGGAGGCAAGAGAAGAAAGCGAGGGGGTCGCTCCTAGAAGTGTGTGCACACGACAGATTGAAGGTAAGGAGTGTATTGTGTGAATTGAATCAACCAGGTGTAAAATATGGGTAATTCAGGGTCTCAGGAAAGAGATCTCTACTCTCAAATACTTAAAAGTATGCTTAAAGCTCGAGGATGTTCTGTTAATTGTAGTCAAATTCTTTATTTCTTTCTTAAGCTTTGTTGATGAAACCTGGGTTCTCTATGATCAATGCCAGGGCCCCGCCAGCAGGCGAGGGGATCCAAAGGCAGTAGCTGGGCATGTAGGCCAGAGGGACATAGACTACCAAGGAGACAGAACTGAACCTCACATCACCCTACTTGGCCCAGAGAGTACGGCTGGTAGTCAAAGACGGGTAAGACCCCACAGGGTGGGGCGACCTAAGACAGGCACAGTCGGGGGGGCCAGTAGGAGAAAACTTGGGGTTCAACAGAGGTGGGGCACAGATCCTCACCCCCTCAATGGTGTAGGGGCTTGAACACTCGCCCCTTCTGAGGAAGGTCTCCTGTCCCCATGGCTGCTTCTTGCTTCCCATGCCCAGCCCAGATCAGGAACCAAATAACAGAAGAGACTTGGTCCAGCTGAAAATGGTATCCAGAAAAACGGAAGGCTTAGTTAACAGACTCTAAAATTTAAATCTAGCCTAACAGGAATGCTTAAGCCTCCTCAAGGACGTAAAGTGATGCTTTCAATTAATATTCACAGTGCAAATTAAGATTATTGTTAAAATATTAAATTTGACAGTAAAATAGTTGTCAAGTTTTCAAATTAAATTTGGCTAATTTGAAATAATTAATTATTCAAAAGGTATTAACCAAAATTTTCATTTCATGATAAAATTGCTTAACATGCTATGAACCTAAAGCAGTCATATTTTTGTGCAAAAAGTTGGAATTTAAAATTATCTAGACTGCATTGTAAATTTTCCAAAATTCTCCTAATAATTAAATAAAAAAGGGGGGATAGTGGAAAAATACCATGTAAAGAAAAATATCCTATAACTAAATTACATTTAGATAAAATTTTTTATTTAATGCTAACAGCGAGACACCCAGAAAAAACACATGATGTCAGGGAAAGCCAGGAGGAGATCATTTCAAAGAAAAGATCCCAAGTAAGGTTTTCCCTTTAACCTTTGGTCGAGAATATGTTTGTATATTTTTAGAAGAACAGCTCCCAGACCATGTGGATTCCTGCAACAACAGATCCCAACTGACCAGATTGCTCCAGCCACAAAGACAGGAGAGACAGTTCAAAGATGGAAGTGGTGAAGACGCCTTGTCATGATAGCAGTCAGCCCCTGTGCATTGCTGCAGGAAGAAGGAGCAATGCAGCCAATTCGGGTGCCAGAGCGTTACATCCGTCACCACAATGGACTCAGACAAGCTCCTGTGTCCATTCACTCAAAAGGAATAAGTACTGCCCTAATGACAACAAAGGGAAAGAAGAAGAAAACTGAAAGACGCAAGGGACTGTTGTGCCAATATGGAGTCATCTGAAGAAGTTAACGACTGAAGCACAACAGATTGTGGAAAAGCAAGAAGTTGAAGCTACTTCTTCAACCATGTTCCTGCTCATGCTAGCATCTGTTAGCTGCCAGTCTTCTGCAAAGTCTTGCACAGCAAAGTCCAAGGACTCTGAGTAAATATACACCAGCAGCAAAAGAGACTTTCTTTTCATTTAGTAGCAAAAATGTTAATATGTCCATAGTTCTGATTTCTCATATTGTTGTTTTGCATTGGCATTGTTTTGTTATTATTTAATAGCCAGTTTTGTTCTTAACGTTCAAATTTTGAAAATGATAACATGTATGTAGGTTAGTTTTTGCATTTTCATTGTTTGCAATTGTTTTAATTCTAGAGCCCTACTATTAATGTTTAAAATTTTACTTTTATTATAGTATCTTAAAAAACAAAAACGGGGGAGATGTAGAGGGCCACCTGGGAGGCACCTAGGCATTTTCTTATAATTATTATCAGCTGAACTCAGAGGCAGCCACGCCCTGGGAACATGCTTCCCCAATAAGGCTGGACATGTTAATCAGGCAGGGGCGGAACTAGATATGTAAATCTAGGCCTTTAAAATAAACCTGCTGTGTGGCTCAGCCGCTTTGCCGCCTCTCCATCAGAGAGGATGGCGCCCACCTGGCCCCAGCTTAAAATCTATTTCTGCATCTTGGTCTTTTCTTTAATTTCTTAATCCCCAGCTCCTCCGCTCAAGAACCTGTCGTTTTCCCGTGCGGGTCGCGGGAAACAGAAACAGCCCACCACACATATTAAACATGTTACAGGCAGCAGCAGTTCCAGTTCCCCTTTTCGCCAACTTCGACCACAGGAGTGTAGCGGATGCCAATGGCTGGCCAGGCCTGCAACATCCTGTCCCCAGAAATAAAACCCGCAGAGAGAAAAGATGCCAGACACTGACACCCATGAAAGAGAGCATCGAAACCACCCGATGCAAAACTACACATTGCCAGAATTCCTTAGTTCCCTTCTTTCCACGATTCCCCCTATAAAAGCCCTTTTGCCTACCCTGAGATATTAAGATGGTTATTAAAGCATAAGCCTGCTATCTTCTCAGGATGTCGGTACCGAAATAAATCACTTTCCTTTCATCAGCACCTGGGTCATGTGTTTGGCTTCATGGTGTCAGGCAAAAGAACCTGAGGGTTGTTTGGGCTGGTTTCACTTACATGTTTAATCTAAAATATTTTTTTTAATTTAAAAAAAAATACCAAGCTCATAGATACAGAGAACAGACAGGTGGTTGCCTGAGGCAGGGGATGAGGTTGGGCAAAATGCGTAAAGGGGGTCAAAAGGTACAAACTTCCAGTTATAAATAAGTCATGAGGATGTAATATACAGCATGGTGACTATAGTTAATGTTACTGAATTGTATATTTGAAAGTCGCTACGAGAGTGGATCTTAAAAGTTCCCATCACAAGAAAAAAAAGTTGTAACTGTGGTGACAGATGTTAACTAAATATTGTGGTGATCATTTCACAGTATGTGCAAATATCTAATCATTATGTTGTCAATATGAAACTAATATAATGTTACATGTCAATTATATCACAATTTTTAAAAAGGTGGTTCATTAATTTTAAATGCACTAATAATCTTAGCAACCTCTGATTACGTTAGTTTGCTACAGCACAATAGGCTAAATCACTGCTACCATATTTGCCAAAAGCAAATCATATCAACATTAGTTGTTTATCAAGTACCCTAACTCAATGGTTCTCTACCTTTTTCTAGCAAACCTAGGGGCCATGAGACATATCCATTGGTAACAACTGATCTCCAACTGATTTCAAAAGATTGGTTGAGTCTGCATTTGACAAATACTAGGCTGGGCTGTGAAGATACCAATGTAAGCAAGAACAAATATTGTTCCTGCACTCCTGAAACTTACAGTCTCAAGGAGTAACATGAACAATAAATATAGACACACTCCCAAAATGGCTGGTAGATATGCATTAAGTTTGCCCTTACTGTTCCCTCACTTTGAAACAACCCTAGCAGTGATTCTACCTGTATCCAACCCCACCCCCAGAAAAACCACAGAACCACAGACTTTGACATTGTAAATCACTGTGTTAGGTGCTGGAAGAGAATTAAACTCCACAATACTTTTTTCAAAGCTAATTAATTAATCATTCACATATATGTAAAGCAACCTGGGTAGAGATCAGGAGGACATAAGTAGAGGTCCCAAATTCAGGGCCAGCTACGAAATTTGTTAAGTACTGGAGCAAAATAAAAAAATGTATGGCTCTGTTTAAATGACTAAGAATTTCAAGGCAATGACAACAAAACATTTAAACTAAGCCTAGGGCCTCTGTGACTGAACTGGTCACACACCCATGACCTCTTCCAGGCATCCATACTTATTGGATGTGCAACCATTAGCCAGTCACTTTAACTAATCCCAGGTTCCTTACAGATGCAAAATTAAGGGAAGGAAAAAAAACTTCAGCTTCATCCCAAAACTAACACTTGTGTTTCTTTGTGAAGGAGACAGATCATTTAGAGAGAGTTCTTTTACCATGTTATGTAATCATTAAAATTCTGACTGTGACTCAAAGCTAGTGTTGAAAACCCATACATAGTATTTCACTTTCACACACTTCTTTAATTTTGCCTAAGAGAAAAAAAAAATCTCCAAAGCAGTATTCTAAGTTTATTATTTTCCCATGTATGCCATTTAAATATGAAATACCCAACTGAGGTCTCTGTCTATAGAGTCATTTTCCTTACAGTAAAATGTTTACTTGTACAAATTAAATGTTTTTTTTGTATCCCTAAAAAATTACCTAGTCAGAATCAGCTTCACATATGGTACAGCAACTTGGTCTGCTCTAGTTAAAAAGAGGCAAAATGTACATTTGAAAGAGAGTTAACCCTTTTATTCCTTTAGTTTAGTATTTAGCATAACATAACTGATAACTATCTAAACCAGGGGTTCTTAATCTAGAGTCCATGGAAAGAATTCTGGGACCTAATTAACCTGAATGGAAAAAGTATATATATTTCCTGGCTGGTGTTGCTCATTGGTGAGTGTCAACCCATGAACCAAGAGATCACCAGTTCAATTCCCCAGTCAGGGCACATGCCCAGGTTGCAGGCTCAATCCCCAGTAGGGAGCATGTAGGAGGCAGCCATTCGATGTTTCTCTCTCATCAATTTTCTATCTCTCTATCCCGCTCCCTAACATTCTCTCTAAAATCAATAAAAACATATTTTAAAATATTTTTAATAAAAGAAAAAAACATATCTTTATTTTCATCAAACTCTAAACAAAGTTTAGCATTTTCTTCAATTATGAATATAGGTAACAAACTAACAAACACAGGACAGGTACCATAGTAGTACCTATGACTTGATCACTAATAAATAATATACACATTTTCATATCATATTATAGTTATTGCATCTATTTTAAATGTTGTTTATGCTCAATACCTCAAATGACAATAGTTATTGGACTCACTATTAGATCTTGTGGTTTAATGTAAATGGTATAACACATTAATGTATACAGTATGAATTATAAATGATATAGCAAAAATTTGTTTTTACATTGAAATAACTACATTTCAATATAATTGGCTTCCTTTGTACACCTACCTATATCATTTTATATATTTAAAAAAAAATTCTGAGAAAATGTCTACAGACTTCACCAGAATACCCAAAGGGTCCGTAGCACAAAGAAGGTGAAGAAATCTTGGTCAAAATAAGTTACAGAGCTCATCTATACATATAAAAGCCTAAGCGACCGACCAACTGACTGACTGAACAACCGAACGACCAGTTGGTAGGTCACTATGACATGCACTGACCACCAGGGGGCAGATGCTCAATGCAGGAGCTGCCCCTGGTGGTGAGTGTGCTCCCACAGTCAACCTCCCACAGCCAGCAAACCTCCCGCGATCCCTCCCCCAGCCAACCAGCCCTGATAAGCCCCGATAGGGCCAGCTGGCCAACCTCCCACGGTCCCTCCCCGCAGCCAGCCAACCTCCTGTGGCCCCTCCCCCAGCCAACCTTCCACGGCCCCGATCAGCCCCAATCGCCAGCCAGGCCAAGGGACCCCCCAACCGTGCACAAATTCGTGCACCGGGCCTCTAGTGTGACAATAAAATAGAAACACTTATACTCTTGTAATAGATCTATTACAATAAAAACTGTCTCTAAAATCTAGTTTAGTGGCAATGTCTACATACAACAACATTTTTGTGGTTATTTTAATATGACAACAATTAAACACATCAAAACAAAACAGCTTTTTGTTTTTTTTCTGTTTTGTTTTCTATTTTTTCAGATGTGATCACTGTATGTAGTATGAAAAAGCATAAGCCAGATACATGCTTTTACTACATTATCTAAAATGTTATTTGGATTGGTACCTGAGATGACAGTAGGTTACAATCAATGAACAGTCCTTTTCCAGTTTTAGATCTTTGTATCAATCCAGCCATAATGGCTCCATATGCATACAGGCCAGTGGCAAGATCAGTCATGGCCACTCCTGGACGAACTGGATCTCCGTCCTGATTTAAGAGTTGGGTTGAGAAAAACAGAGAAAATTGAGAATTAAAACCATCATATGATTTCTCAAGTATTCTAAGGTCAAATAGAAGAAAAAATTGTATATGCAAACACACACTAAAGAAATACAACAAACTACTATAGATATTTGTTGGTGGTAAGAATACATTTATATTTACTGTATATTTGCTGAATTTCTTGCCCTATCCCCTACCAACCAAAGCCAAACCAAATAAAATAAAATTTGTAAACATGTCTTAAGTTCTTTTTAATATATTTTACCTTGTTTATATTTTACTAAATTTTAATTCTAAATATTGTTAGTAGAATGACTTATTTATTTTTTTATAGTCTCTTAGAAACCGTTTTAAATGTATTTATCTCTTTTAATACATTAACAAAACTCTTTTGTAAGAACAATCTTTGGTGATTTTCCTGTAAAACTAAGGCATAAGAAAAGGAAAATTTTACCCAAGACTTACAATATACAATTACAGTGGAAGGAAAAAGTATAAAATAAAATATTAAGAGTCTTCCCAATTACTCACTTTTCATATTCATTCATGTGTTTCTCCACGGTCATTATTATCAATGTTATTTTCTTATACTCCATCATTCCCCTATTTATCCATGTATTCAAAAACTCATTAAAAGTAAAGCCTGAACATTACTTAGAAAACTACTGAAATCTGAATAAAGTGTGGAGTTTAGTTAATAATTTTGTACCAGTGTTAATTTCTTAGTTTTGATCATTCATTGTATTATGGTTTTGTAGTGTTAATGTTACAAAATGGTGAAGGATATACAGTATGGGGTAATGATGAAGGTTATGAATTAAGAGTATTGGAATCTTCTGTACCATTTTTGTAACTTTTCTGTAAGTATAAAACTTTTAAAAATAAAAATGTTGAAAAGTAAAACCTGAATTATTTCTTCAAAAATAAAATATGACAATTTTGAGATGGCAGAAATCTTATAGTGTTTTTTATTTTTAAAAAATAATAGCAGCTAGTCCAGTCACCAAGCATTTTTCTCCTTAGCCTTATTACTCAACCTAATTACTTATAAAACAACAAAAATGTTAAAACTTTCTTTTTTAAGTAGTTTCATTTTCAAAATAAATAATTATTCTTAAATGTATCTGTGTCTATAAGTCATACATTTATTTCATACTGAGTCATTCATTATACTAATGTAATCTACAGAAAATATTGTTTTTACCTGGGAGCACATTAATTAATGACCTATTTTCTGAAATATGAATTCTTCCACCATTTGCTAACTTCAATACTTTTGGAAAAGTCCTGGCCTTTCTTAGTTTTTTCTCAATTATTCAATGAGGGTAATGATAAAATCTACCTCATTGGTAGATATGAGAATTAAATAACAAAAGATGCATCAAAGCACTTTATGAATATAAAAGGCTACAAAAATGGGACTTTTTAAAAGATTCTTGGTGTGATGCTAGGAGATCCATAAAATAATTTGGCAATAGTTCAGAGGGGGAGAAAGAAGATGAGAACCTCAATTAAGGACAGAGAAAGGAGGATGGATGGATTCAAGAGATACTTAGAAATTTGAATTCTTAGACTTTGATTATTGGCTGAGTAGAGTAGGGATAAAAAATGAAATTAGCCGAAACCGGTTTGGCTCAGTGGATAGAGCGTCGGCCTGTGGACTGAAGGGTCCCAGGTTCGATTCCGGTCAAGGGCATGTACCTGGGTTGTGGGCACATCCCCAGTAGGAGATGTGCAGGAGGCAGCTGGTCGATGTTTCTCTCTCATCGATGTTTCTAACTCTCTATCTCTCTCCCTTCCTCTCTGTAAAGAATCAATAAAATATATTTAAAAAAAATGAAATTAGCCCTGACTGGTTTGGCTCAGTGGATAGAGCGTCGGCCTGCGGACTCAAGGGTCCCAGGTTCGATTCCGGTCAAGGGCATGTACCTTGATTGCGGGTTCATTCCCAGTGGGGAGTGTGCAGGAGGCAGCTGATAGATGTTTCTCTCTCATCGATGTTTCTAGCTCTCTATCCCTCTCCCTTCCTCTCTGTAAAAAAATCAATAAAATATATTTTTTAAAAAAAAGAACTTTAATAAGATAAAGAGAGAGAGATCCATGCTCTATTCTCTCAAGGGATAGAAAGAAAATCAGTGCACTTGAATATTTTAAGGAAAGGCCACACACATTTTTTCTAAGACTGGTGAAAATAAAACAGAGAAGAAGAATACAAAAGACCTTATACTTAAAGTCGCTAAAATCCTAGCGCCTGCTTTAAAATTAATAGAAAGAAGTAGCCGAAACCGGTTTGGCTCATTGGATAGAGCGTCGGCCTGCGGACTGAAGGGTCCCGGGGTCGATTCCGGTCAAGGGCATGTACCTGGGTTGCGGGCACATCCCCAGTGGGAGATGTGCAGGAGGCAGCTGGTCGATGTTTCTCTCTCATCGATGTTTCTGACTCTCTATCTCTCTCCCTTCCTCTCTGTAAAAAATCAATAAAATATATTTTTAAAAAAATAGAAAGAAGTAGACGGTAAAAAAAAAGAAGAAGACAAAGGCACTCTGCCTATTTATCCTAACACCACAGCAATACTTTCTGAAGAATTAACTGAAGCAAGTAATTCAGGGAAGAAACACCTACTAGAAACAGTTTTTTAAGACAATCTATTTTGTTTGGGAAATGAATGTCTTTTAGTATTTCTACTTACTAGGCTTTCACACCTATTTTTAACTTTAATTACTTTCTTATTATTTTCCCCAAGTGTGCATTTTCTAAGAGTCTGCTCTAACCAAGCACATTTTGGCCACCTATATACCTTTTAGGAACTTCCCTACCTGTCATCAATGAAGAAGGATTACTATGAAATCAAATAACTTTTTCACTGTCAGAATCTAATGCACATAACAATCAGACACAACTACTCCTGAAGATTATTAATAAGTTTTAAAATAAATAACAACTTACATTATTCCAGAGGGGAAAAGAAACCCTCCACTATGTACACATGCCAAGTGAAGGCATTCTGCAGAAATGGACATCTGTGCACCAGTGTAGCCAGCCATTCTACTTCACAGAAATACTATTCCTAAATTGCATGAAGGTGCTTATGTTGAACTTGAAGGACATAATGCATATGCAACATGTGTTTACACTCTATTGCTTCTTGCTAAAAAGAGTGTTATTTTCTATGAGGCCATATTCACATCTAGGGCATATAGATAATTTTAGTAAGTCATTCGCTTTCCTTGGATTCTTTCTAAAATTAACTCAAGTTTAACGGGTTAGTAAAGACTGAAAATCCTTTTGGAACACCTGGTGAAAAATTATGAATAATCTTAAGAAGGATACCTACCTCAGGCCCTGTGATGTGCATCAGACCAGAGACAGCGGAGGCCACAGCATCATAACCAGCCCGCTGAGACAGTGGACCTGTCTGGCCGTACCCTAACACAATGAGAACAGACACATTCAGCACCGTGTAAGGAGAGCAGTAGTACAATGGTGTGTTTAAAACCATTTGTATGCAGAAATCCTGCAACATTCTGTTACTATTACCATCAACACAATCCCTTGAAGAAGGTAGTAAACATTAATTATGGTGTTGTACCCCAGAAGGTAGCAAACCGGTGACGAATGTTTTAGTCAAGTCTAGTCTGAAGAGTGTTTTCAAATCTTTTTATTGTTTAGAACATTTAAAAATCAGAAGTTAGCACAAAAAAATAAAAATTTCTGGCATTGCCAGAAACCAATTCCAGCATGTTCAGCAGGGCTGAATCATCTGGAGTGGCAAGGGCATTTCCCCAAACCTGAATAGGACGCATTAAATTGATTTCTTGGCTGCCAGACAGCTAAAGGGCATCTTAATCTACATGTTATTGCCTCCTACTGGCCAAACACCTGAACAGCCGTAGGCTAATTCCCCCATTCTGACAATGGACTCTGTACCAAACCCTGACCCTTTGAAATGTATATCTCTGCCCCTCCTCAGGACAAGTTGTGTTAATAAAGAGCATGGGGTCCTGGGACGAGGAAACCTTAGAATTTAGAACTTAGATCTTAGTTTCCTTTAAGCCAGCGGTTCTCAACCTGTGGGTCGCGACCCCTTTGGGGGTCGAACGACCCTTTCACAGGGGTCGCCTAAGACCATCGGAAAACACATATATAATTACATATTGTTTTTGTGATTAATCACTATGCTTTAATTATGTTCAATTTGTAACAATGAAATTGGGGGTCACCACAACATGAGGAACTGTACTAAAGGGTCGCGGCACTAGGAAGGTTGAGAACCACTGCTTTAAGCTAAGCTCCTCTGACCCCCAAATGCCTTTCAAAATTATCTTTCGTTTCTGGACTCCTATTTAATCTACGCACAGCCTTCTCCAGATTGCTGAACCCTTCTTAATTCTGGAACAAGAACCCCTGCAGGCATTTTTTGAAAAATCAGAAAATAAAAACTAGGCCCACGTTCTCACATGGCAACAATAAGAGTTAAATAATAGCTCTTCCCTTTTACACAGGGCATAAATTCTCCAATTTGCCAGTCTCCACCACCACTCACTCCTTTATGCCTCAGCCTGTTTCATTCATTTAACTTACCTTCCAGACTCCAACAGGTATTTGCTATTTTTGTTCTATACAAAACAATATACAAAGTGGGGGAAAAAATGTCTCCCTAGGTTCTGTTTGCATATTATCTCAAGTATATAAAAAATATATAAATAATTAAAAACCTGAGCATGAATAAAATAACATCTCCTAACAGTGATTTTTATGTTACAAAGAGACAGAAAAGGTATCACTTTTTTTTTTTTTGCCATCAACTAAAACACAAAAAATGTTTTATCCTGCTCTCCTCAGTCCTGGTGCTTACTGTGGAATAATAAAGGTTATATTAGGAGCTACATGAATCTGTTTCCAAATCCCATGTGTCCATCAGAAAGTGGCCAGATGAAGAACCTTTCATAGCCATCAGCTCTTGGCTGAAATTCCTTGCATATTCTACTTCAGAAAGATCAGGAAAGAAGTGTCTCGAGGTCGTTGCTTGCTTCTCTAGCCTCCTGGAACACGCTCCCTCTTTCATTCCTTACACCCACATAACTCTCTCCCTCGCATCCTCCAAGTCAGCACTCAAACAATTTCTTACCAAAGGGACCTTCCCTAGCGAACTTTAATGAAAGAACACTCTTACTTCTCACTCTTTATCACCCTTACCTGATTATATTTGTCTTGATAACCCTTATCACCACAAGATATATAACATATTTTTTATTGATTTATTTTGTCTCCTCCCTACTAAAATGTATATACTCCAAGGATTTTTTCTATTCAACTCACTGTTGTATGCCCAGCATCTAGAATAGAATCCAATAACACTTATTGCATGAATGAATGAATGACTGCTGGTTATATAAAAGATATTATTTCCAAAACACAAATAATCCATAAAAAGTAAATTAATAAAGAAAACAACAAGGGGTTTTTCTATTTTGTTTTGTTTTGTTTTGTAATTGACCAAAATGGCAACATAGAAGGCCGTTTTCCTTCTCTCCTGGATACACTGAATGTACAGCTACACGTGGAGCTTCACTCTGAGAGAAATCCACAAACGAGTTGAATGATTCCTAAATATTGGACAGGAGAGAATACCCACATCGAAATTGGCAGGAAAGGCTGAGACGTACTCTTGTCATAAGTCCCACTCTAAGCACAGTTATAAACAATTAGGATGGAACCCCGAACTCCCAGCTTCTCCCTGAGGAGCAAAGTGTTTCAACAGCACAGTAAATGCCCCAATTTTTAAATTCCCACCTGAGGGGTGGGCCCCCAAACAAGTAGCTCTGATAGCTAGCAGAGTTCAGGCCCACAGACCTGTAGCAAGCAAAGAAGTTGTTGATGCACAGGAACCCTAACCGCAGCTACCCCTGCAGGGCTCAGAACAGACGGAGCAGGCAAAAAACATCTGCCTCCTGGTCTCCTTCCCTCGAAAGAGTGGACCTGCATACTTTATAAGATGCTACCTGAGGGCCTAGTAATTAATACACTTGTAGAGGCTGACTGTGGTCCCACCTGGAACCAGAAAGAACCAGTGGGCACATCCCCCACTTTCTCCCTCCAGCTAACTCCAACAATAAAACCAACTCACCAGACTCCCTGGAAGGAACTTCTACTAGTATACTTGTCTCATGCCCCAACTTTTGCAGCTACTTCTTCAGGGATGGGCCCCTGGATCACCTGGCTAGACTGCCAGCCAAGCTTTCATGGGTCCCACAGGACTGTAGTAAGAAAACAGGCAGGGTTTTTTAAAGGCTAAGGAGCACCCCCCACAGCTACACGCCCAGGCTCAATGCAGAAGGGTTGCAAGCTTTCACAGTTGTTGCCTGGGGCCCAGCTTCTAATCAGCCTGCATCTAGGTGCTGACAGCAACCATTCCCTTTGGGACATTAACGGGTCTTCTCACACCCTCAACTACTGAGAGGCAACAAAGAGAGTGTCTTGGGCAATTACACAGGCTTCAGAGGCACCCAGGAGCTCAGGCTGGGCTCATCCATAAGATTCATCTCCTACACAAGATCAGTCTGTAAAGACTGAAAGAGGTAGCTGTTTTAGCCAATATGTGAAAACCAACACAGAAAGTCAAGGAAGATGAAGAAACAAGGCAAAAACATACAATAGATACACAGAAGATAAAGAGACAGAAATCTAAACATACAACTACAGAAAATCATCAAATCACAAAGAAAAAAATGGAGAAATTACAAAACAACCAGAAAACAATTAAAATGATAATAGTAAGTCCATAATTACTATCAATAATCACTTTAAATGTAAATGAACGAAATTCTCCCATCAAGACACTGAATATCTGAATGGATAAAACAAACAAGACCCAACTACATGCTTCCTACAAGAAACTCACTTTAGCTTTAAGGACACAGATTGAAAGTGAAGTGATAAAAAATATATATTCCATGCAAATGGCAACCAAAACAAAGCAGGGGTAGCTATACTTATCAGATAAAATATACTTTAAGACAAAGATGGTCATTATATAATAATAAAGGGGTCAATCTAACAAGAAGGCATAACATTTATAACTTTTTAAGCACACAACATAGAAGCATATAAATATATCAAACAAGTATTAACAGACATGCAGGGGAAAATACAGCAATACAATAATAGTAGGGGACTATAATATCCCACTTTCAATAATGGCTAGATAATCCAAGACATAAAATCAATAAGAAAATATTGCTGTCAAACCTCAGAGGGAAGGCAGGAGAGGGTGGGCAGGTGGGAAGAAATGAACCAATGAACTTGTATGCATATAAGCATAACCAATGGACACAGACAATAGGGGGGTGAAGGCCTGGGCTGGGAGAGGTCAATGCGGGGAAAGGGGGACATATGTAATACTTTCAACAATAAAGAATTAATTTTTAAAAAAGAAAAGAAAATACTGGACTTAAACTACACATTTAACCAGATGTATCAATACTTTTTAAACTCTTGCAAAAAATAGATAAGAAAGGACATAAATGATAAAGGATAAAAATCATACCCTGGCCGGTGTGCTAAGTGGTTAGAGCATTGGCCCATGCACTGAAGGGTCTCAAGTTCTATTCCTGGTCAAGGGAATGTACCTGGGCTGCAGGATCAATCCCTAGCCCCAGTTAAGGCACATATTTGAGGCAACCAATCAATGTTTCTCTATTTCTCTCTCTCTTTCCCTCCCTCTCTCCCTCCCTCCTCCCTTCCACTCTCTAAAAAATTCAATGGGAAAAAATGTACTTGGTGCCCTAGCTGGTTTGGCTCAGTGAATAGAGCATCGGCCTGGGGACTGAAATGAGTGTCAAGCTTAAGGAGTGAATTTATATTCCAGGACAGCTAGTTCACAGCTGTAAAGGGCACCCTAGACCATGCTTCCAGCCTTGAAGCCCTGGTATCCCCAGCATAAAACAGGCCTCCAGGAGCAGAGAGAAACTCCACCATAAGGCAGGAACACTGTGTGTGTGTGTGTGTGTGTGTGTGTGTGTGTGTGCTCTTTAAAACCTGTTATCCCAACAGTAAGGCAAGAGACGGAACTAACGGTCAGTCCACTCCAGGTAGGGAAATCAGGTGCTCAGGCTTCTGGCCAGGAGCCCAACCCATCAAATGAGACAAACAGAAGCCCTCACCATCACAACTCTGAATGGACTCTTCCAAACAAAGCCTGCAGGAAAACACACCCAGAAAACACATGGCTTGCTATAAGTAAAAGTGCACTGCAGTGCTTGCCTTACGATGCAAGTTCTAACTTCCAAATATTTCTATTAAAGAGAAAAATAAGCAGTTACTCTTGTGGAGGCAGGGAGTATGGCATGAAGAATAAGAGGATGAGTTTTAGGAATGAAAACATTTGGATTCAAATTATAGCTCTGCCAACGACTATATTTTTGACAATTCCTTTAACCTCCCTGAGCCTCTGTGTCCACAATAGTCACATTTATCTCATAGATTTATTACGAGAATTCAATTTGATAAGACAGTATAAACAAAATACATTTTACTATACTTAGCTAATAAATTTTCATTGATTAATATGCTAATAATATAGTAGCTTGCCCTTTCCACAAAATATTGAGAAAAACAAAAACTGCCTTGAGGTACGATGAAATGATAAGAATAAATAGTCTAAGTGTTGTTGTAATTATGTTGTTTAATAACCCATTAAAATGGAAAGTTTTTGTACTCGTTCATTTTAGAGAAGAAGATAATAATAATAAAATATATTTACATATTTTTGTAGTATGAATCAAAAATTATTCTACCTTTTCGCATTATACTTACTTTAACTACCAGTACTATCAACATATATTTATGACAAGAAATAGAAAATTTTAAAGCAGAGTACTGACATTATCAAAATGGTAGTTTGCAAAGATTACTCTGTTGGCAATGTGAGGACTGAATTATTTATTAATAATTTAATAAAGAGCTGAAAAAATGGTAAGCATGGGAGCCAGACAGTTCTTTTTAATTGTAAACTTTATAATTCCAAAAACAACTATAATCAAAATTAAAGAGAAAAAATTTAAGCATGTCAGTTCTATTTTATAATCAAGTAAGAAGATAAGGAAAACGAAAGAGGTTATGAAAATCAGAGAGAAACACCTCTCCCTCTCCCCTCTAGCCTCTCCCCTCCTATATGTCCCTCTCCCCTCTTCCCTCTCCCTTTCCCTCTCCTTCTCCCTCTCCCTCTCCCTCTCCCTCTCCCTTCTCCTTCCCTAACCCCTTCTCTCTCTCCTCTCTCTTGTCTCTTCCTTATTGATTCTCCTCTCTCTCTCTCTCTCTCTCTCTCTCTCTCTCTCTCTCTCTCTCTCCTCCCTCCCCAACCCCATTCCAATCCCTCAGGTGCTCACATTCATTTTAAGGAGCAACCTCGCCATCTTGTGGTTTTTCTGAACATTTAATACAGAGCAAAACTTGCATTTCCGACTTTATAAGTAAAAATGCAAAGGAAGGAAGCTAAAGGGAAAAGATATTTTATCTTTTTTTAATATATCTTTATTAATTTCAGAGAGAAAGGAGAGATAGAAACATCAATGATGAAAGAGAATCATTGATTGGCTGCCTCCTATATGCCCCACACTGAGGATCAAGCCCACAACCTGGGCATGTGCCCTGACCAGGAATCAAACCATGACCTCCTGGTTCATAGGTTGATGCTCAACCACTGAGCCATGCCAGCCAGGCAAAGATATTTTATCTTTTCATTTGCCTGAACACCAATGATCTGGCCTGCCCACTTCTGGTTCACTCATTTTTCTTGTATCTACCTGGGTTGTCTCCTTAACTTATCAGCTCTTAAAAAGCAGACGCTTCACTGGTGTTTTTGTTTTCTGTACCACCTATGACACCTCCTCCCACAGCTCTCAATACTCTGCCTATCATAGGTTAATCTTTTAGAGGTCAAAGGTCCCTCTGACAAACTGGTAAGAAGGTATAAATTCTTCCTAGAAAAAAAGTAATTGAACATATGCTTACACTCCTAGAACCCCATTCCTGAACCCATAGCTAAAAAACTGGTTAAAGACCCTCAGTTGGTAATCACTGCTTGTTTTCTATCTGCTCCAGGCCCACAGCACCTAGATTATCAGCACAATTCTCCTGCGGGGGATCAATTCAAGGACACCTTTGAGACTTCCATGCAACTAGGAGCTTCAGAATGGGGCTTCGGCCCAAAAATAGGAGAACAAAATAAGTAAGGTTCCATCTAGAGTCCCAGTGATGGCGAACCTTTTGAGCTCGGCGTATCAGCATTTTGAAAAACCCTAACTTAACTCTGGTGCCGTGTCACATATAGAAATTTTTTGATATTTGAAACCATAGTAAAACAAAGACTTATATTTTTGATATTTATTTTATATATTTAAATGCCATTTAACAAAGAAAAATCAACCAAAAAAATGAGTTCGCGTGTCACCTCTGACACGTGTGTCATAGGTTCGCCATCACTGATCTAGACTATTTCATTAGCCTCCTGCTTCTTCCTCATACTTGCCTCTTCTGATCACAGTGATCTTCCTAAAACGTAAATCAGAGTGCACTACTTTCCTGCCTAAAGCTTTCTAGGGGCTTTTCCAAGTCACCTAGAGTAAATCTGAACTGCTTATCCCTGGCTTAGAGAGTCCTTCATGACTTATCCCAACAGCTTATCCCTTCCTGAAGCATTTGCACCACCTAGAATGTGTTTTTTTTTCTTCTACTCTTCACATGGCTGGCTACTACTGATCTTAAATATATCATCCACAAAGAGGCCTTCCCTGCCCGCCCAATCGAAAATAAACTCCTAGGAACTCTCTGACATTTTATCATATTTTCATTCTCTCTACAGCACTTATCACTCTCTGATACATTATATATATATATATATATATATATATATTTGGTGAGGGATTACGAATTTATTCAATCATCTGCACACCAGGTGGCTGGGCCTAGATGGCTCCAGCCTGATATTTTTTATTTTTTGATGAACAACTGCCTCTCCTTTAGAAGGCAAGCACCATGAGAGCTGTGACAAGTGTCTGTTCTCTGCCATATCTTTTCAGCACCTACAATGTCTACGGGTATCTCAGTAAATGTGTGAATAAATAAATGTGAATAAATGAGTTTAGGAAATAGAAATAACACTTATCTTACTTAATACTTACCTAACTTAACACTTATTCTTTGGCTAAAAGGCAAAGATTAAACTGTACTTCCTCCAGTAATACCTGGAATAACCTGTTTAGGGTAGAGGACAGAGTAAGAAGGTCCAGACAACTACATTTCCCAGGTTCAACTGTTCACATTCCCTAGTAGACCATATCTGGTCCCCTCTCTTTTCATTCTCTGTGCATCTCATCCATACCAGGGCCCAAACAAGATATTAGAAGCACTCATATCTAGAATGATAACAATATTTATTGAGTTATCATGTATTAGCACTCTATTAAATGTTTGTCCACTAGATCATTTAATTCGCACAACAACCCTATGAGTTAGGTACCATTATCCCTTTTTTCAATTATAAAAGCTGAGTCTTAGAAGGTTAAGTGCCCTGTCTAAGGTCACACTAATAGGAAGTAGCAGGACTAGGATTTTAATTCAAGTCTGGGCCCTTAAACATAAAAATGTTTTTTTGTGCATGTGTGGATGTCTCCACCAAAAGTCCAAGGTAGCTCAAATTGAAGATGCCCCAAACAGACTCATATGCCACCTCAGTCACACTCACATGCCACCAACCCAGACCAGTCGTTTTCTACATTTACTGTTTTACTGAATGAAACATCACCCACACATCTGCAAAAATCCAAAATCCTAAGAGTCATCCTGGACAGTTTTCCTTCAGTTTGTGTCCATAACCAATTAATCACTAATTCATTATTATTGACCTGCCAAATAACTCACAAATCGATTTAAAACATTATGCCCTTTTATAGCTTACTACCTGGTCCCTCACCTCAGTTTATTCTTCACATGGCTATAAATGCCTTTTGAATATGTAATTCTGATCAAGTCATTTCCGTTATTAAATTTTTATTAAATTGCCTACAGGATAAAATAATAATTTCTTAGTATGACACACTGAGTCATTTGTACCTGGCCCCTCACCACTCCATATGTCATCTCCTGCCACTCCTCTAAAACAACTCACACTTAGTTAACTGTTCTCCACATATACAAGGCTCTTTCATTCCTCTGGGCCTCTGTACACTCCATTTTACTTATCACCCTCACTGCTGGTCTGTCTTGTAAACAAAGAACTCTTAAAATAAAGACCTAGTCGATAATGGGCTCTTAAGAACAAGAAAGGAGGTTTCAAGAAGACTAGGACCTATCTTGGTAATAAATTAAAAAACAAAGCAGGCATGTCTGAAGTTAATATCATGGCTATTAGCCGATATCAACATATCAGCAGCTACAGAAACTCCAACAATATATTTTTACATAAAAGGAGAACAGAAGGCAATAAAATATTTGACAACAAAGAATAGAATCTTTCAAAATGTATACAAGTATCTGGATTCTGTTTCTGCTCATTTTCTGGTATATAGATTATTTCTGAATTAAAATGATAAATTATGGACTCATGATACATTTAATTTTTTAAATATATTTATTTTCTTATCTGTCTACTGAAAAGACCTAGAAGCAAAGACTAACCCAATAGCAATGAACATCTCTAATATCCAGATTGTGGTCTCTAAATACCATTTCCCACTAAAAGGAATTAGGGGGGGATAGGAGGGACTTAGGGGTCAATGGGGGGAAAGGGGGACATATGTAATACTTTCAACAATAAAAAAATTATTAAAAATAATAATAATAAAATAAAATTAACCCCCCCCCAAAAAAAAGAAAGGAATTAAGATTCCTTTGGGAAATAGTTGATTCCAGGATGGGGCAGGAAATGTACAAAGTACACCTAGAATATCTTGTTATACCAATAATCAAAGACTATTGATCATCAAAAGGATGCAGAAGCCATCTTAAAAAGGCCCCTACTGACCAAAGATGAAATAGTTTGAGTATCAATAAGGACAATAGCTTCAATGGACTGAAACACATCAAATTTGTTAAAATTTGTGAGTTTATAATGATTTTTTTAAATCATCAGTCACCCTTGGAGGATACTAGGGAATAAATTCATTATCATGACAATTGGTAAATGGAATGAATTTACATCTATCCTGCCTTTATTAAATGAACTATACTTCAGGGTAATCAAATAGTTGATGAGGAGAAGATTCCCTTTATAGAAATTTTCCAACCAATATATGAAGAAGGAATGGCAGAAGTAGGATAGCTTCATTTTGTAGCTCCTAATGAATAGATCTAGGCAATCATCATCAACGGCTGTTAACACCACAAAACATCAACAGCTAGACCTTATGTTCCTCCTGCTGTTATTAGAAACTTCCATCTATGAAATATTCTTGACCCCAAAAAAGTTTAAATCTGAGCAAGCCCACAAATGTGTCAATTTATAAAGAACAATAAAAAGTTAAACAACATGGGAATGTAAACAGCAAAATTCAAAATTCCCAACAAATAAACTGTAAGAAAAAAAGAGATTGAGGAGGAACTAAAAATTAAAGATTTAAGAAACATGTCAATCAATTGTAATAATTGGATTTTTAATTTAGATCCCAATTCAAATTAACAAATTGTAAAAAGAATGAGCAAGAGAAGTGGGAAAATCTGAAAACCAACTACATATTTCATAATGTTAACAAATTATAGTTATTTTTTATTTTTCATGTGATAACACTTGGAGTGCGGGTGAATTTCCCGCCAAAATATAAGATGGCTCTGTCTTTTGGTTTTGTTCCATCCACCAAAAGGGTGGATTACAAACAAATATTTGGTAATACGCAGTTACAATCGGCCCGAGTTTACACGTTTCCCGCACTCCACCGCAAATCTATATGAACCGAGTTAAAGACGGCTCCCGCGGAGTACGCGCAATTCACGCGAGCCGACTTAACTCGTTTCCCGCAACCCAAGTGATAACATTGGATATTTATGCTTTAAAAAGAGTTCTTTTCTTTCAGATATATTCTGAAATATTTAGAAATGAAAATATAAAATGTGTTTTTAAAATACTAGAGAGATGGAAAAGAGGTGACTTTGTAAACAAAATAAGATTGGCTATGGTCATTATTGAGCTGGGTTATATGTGCCAAAAGCCATTATACTATTCTATCTACTTTAATGTGATTTTAAAATTTTCCACAATAAAATGTCAAAAAATAAATAAACTTAAGAACGACATGCAGGGGAGGGCAGTTAGGGGCGACCAGGCCAGCAGGGGAGGAATATTAGAACTGAATGGGTTTAGGGCAAAAATTCTTGCTTTTCAGATGAGAAAACTAAGGCCTAGAGAGGTTAAGGGACTTGTCCAATGCCATAAAGCCCATCAATAGCAAAACTATGACTCACACTCAAGTTTTCAGTTTCCAAGTCTTGTTCTCCATGTGAACAGGAGACTTCTATTCTATTCTGAAGAATCTCCTATCTCTTCTACTTTATAGGATTAATTCAGAAACATATTAAAGAGCCAGTTCTCTAATAGTGTTTTATTTTTTCATTTGTGTGCTTTGTTTTGTAGACATTTCCCTTAAGCCTCTTTCCTCCACTGTGACAATTAAATGAGATGTGTTCAGCAAATGGGCCAAAGTTGCACATTCTTATGGTTTGTCGCTCAACTTTTCCTGTTGGCATTGTAAAAAACCTTCCTATTCCTTTTATAGTTTTCCCACAATCAGACCTTCCATTTATTAGGGTTTGTACTTCTGTCATATGCACAACAATTAGGATTCTCACAGTCATACCTCATTTTGGTATGTTTTATTTCTTTCTCCCTCGGGGTAAGAATATAGCATTTCTAACCTGTAAGATATGCACCTTTCTACAAGATTACATACCGTAGCGGGATTCCAATGAGATTCCAGTAAATTTCAATACAGCAAGACACCTCCCTGCAAACCTGCTGAACAATCAAAACTAGCACTTAACCCAAGAACTCCATAAAGCCAACTAACAAAGGTAATTTAGGGGTAATAATAGTAATAATAATAGTTAACATGTACAGAGCACTTGCTATGTTTCAGGAACTATGCTGGTGCTTTCTGGGTATTATCTCATTTCAGTCCCATAAGAACTAAAGGAGGTAAATTTTATTACCCTATTATTGTTGGCTGCTTCCAGGGTTCAGAAAGTCCCACTTCGGGTGTCCATTTATGCCAGGGTTCATGTCCCAGCATCAAGAAGGGTTCAGGAATCTGGAAAAGGGGCTGTGCGTAAATGACATAGAAATCCAGAGACTAATAAAGAGTCCGGAGACGAGATATAATTTTGAAAGGCATTGGGGGTCAGAGGACCTTCAGCTAAAGGAACTGAAGAGTCCCTCCTTGTCTAGGACCCTTGCTTTTATTAACACAAGTTGTCCTAAGGCAAGGTGGAGAAAATACACTTCAATGGATAAGGTTTCAAAGGGGAGTCCATTGTCAGAATGGGGGAATAGCCTACAGCTGTTCAGGTGTTTGGCCAGTAGGAGGCAATAACATGTAGATTAAGATGCCCTTTAACTGTCTGGCAGCCACAATCAATTTACTATTCAGGTTTGGGGAAATGCCGTTAGCCATTCCCAACAGGTGACTACATGTGTGACTCAACCCTGTTGAGTCCCCAAGTCTCATCAACCTTTTGATGAAACTCTTAAAATTATGACATGCTGGAATTGGTCTACGGCACCCTATTTTAATTATTACTGAGAAAAATGAGGTTTTGAGAAACTAAGTGCCCTACCCAAGATCACACATCTATTTGCCATAATTCTATAGGTAGTTATTGAAGTGTTGACACTCATTACTATGTAACCACTTTAATAAAATATTTTCCATGAATAGCAGTAGTCCATACATTGTCCAAAGACCAAAACTGTGATTAATTTGGTTTGCTACCTCAATAACCTTTAAAATTAGATCCCTCAATCTCTATCCCAGAGAGGCAGGAAAATATAATACTATTAAGTATGTATTCCTAGTCAGAGAAGGTAAATAAATTTGTGAGTTAAGCAGTATTCATCAATGCAGCAAAAGCATACCAAGCAAAAAAAAAAAAATCTTTACACTGATGATATATCATTATCTCACAATTACCATTTTATGTTATGACACCCAACTTGATGGTGCCAATATATAAAAGTATGTTTTGTTTGACAATTGTTTCTTTTTTTAATATATTTTTATTGATTTCAGAGAGAAAGGGAGAAGGAGAGAGATAGAAACATCAATGATGAGAGTCACTTATCGGCTACCCCCTGCACACCCCACACTGGGGACTGAGCCCCAAACCAGGGCATGTGCCCTGACCAGGAATCGAACCGTGACCTCCTGGTTCATAGGTCAATGCTCAACCACTGAGCCATGCTGGCCGGGCGACAATTGTTTCTTATGTATGTGTTTCATTTTCCCCAACTAGTTAGCATAACACTAAGCAGACAGTAGGAACTTAAACACTTATTACCTGTACTACTACATATTTTTGTATTTATACCATTTCGTGCATGCCTATGATATTCTTCACATAAATTATAAAGATAAATGTTTTCACAAGATTGACAGGAGTTAGGAATTGAATATCAAGACACCATCTTGCATGTAATATGCAGTTTTTTATAGAAAAAAAATGAAAAGCCTTTAAAACTATCATCATCCAAATGGAGTCTACAATCGCAAAGACTCTGATAATCATGCTTAAAGTGATTTTAACTACACCCACAATAATGTACATACACAGAGAGAGAGAGAGAAAGCGAGAGAGAGAATATCCTAAATCCCAGAAAATTTATTCAAATAAGGAGGGGGAAAAATATTATCACCCATACTGATACAATGAAAATGAATTGGAGAATTTGCCCTCAAATTAAAAATTCAAATATATTTTCATAGAATCTATGAAAAAGAAACTATATCAGCAGTTACATCTATATCCCAAGAGTCAACATTTTCTATAAGACAAATGAAGCTCACGTTTTGGGATGCCCCTTAAAATCATTAAATAATAAAGAGAATCACCATTGTTATCTATTTATCATTTTCAGGAACAAAATCAAATTATAAGTGACAGAAATATTAAACACACTCTATGAGTAGAAAAGAAAATAAAAATCCAGCCAGACTCTCACATAAAACCAATTCCCGATAGTAAGATTCCCACACTCTAAATAGCAGCACTACGTCAGCCTGCAAAAGGACATTTTGGGCAAAAAACACAAAAATGTTCAGTACTAATCTCTTTACAGAGACTAAATATCATCTCAAATTAAATTCAGATAAATGAATAACTCAGTTGGCTGATACATTAACAAGAATCACCTTTAGCCTTATTCCATTGCCAAGAGAAAAATATTTAATTAAGTAATATCACCATCTTTATTTAATAGAGATCAATGAAACAAAAGAATAAAAGGAACCCAAGTAAGAAAGATATCAAATAAAATCCAGTAATCAATAAAAATATATTTTTAAAACATAGTTAATGTAAACATCTGGTTTATTTTATAATTACATATCAATTAATTATTACAAAGCACAGTTACCAATACAAAGTGATAAAAACTGCATTTCCTTTTTTTTTTTTTTTTTTTGCAAAGAACGTGATAAATCCTAAGAGAAGATCTAACCGTACTCATATCTTTGGTATCTCCACTGATGGTGAAGACACCGACTCCAAAAACCAAAACAGAAGTTGTCCATTTAGTGTATCTTCAATATAAAAACGTGGATTTCTTTCAATATACTTATCTCCCTTATTATTTCAGCTAAACAAGTATTAAGATAAATTTACATTTTTTCCACAATCCAAACAATGGCAAAGGAAAATAATTCAAAACATTTCATCTAAGAACTATTTTTTTAAAAAAAACTCTTTTCACCCCTGGCTGCTTGAAAACTGACCACCAACATGAATGACACAGTAACTATCCAGACCAGGAAGTTCATGACCAACAGAGGACTTCAGCAGAAACAAATGGTCACTGATGTCCTTCTCCCTGGGAAAGCAACAGTACCTATGACAGAAACGCAGGAGAAACTAGCCAAAATGTCTTAAGGCCACAGCTGATGTCGTCTTTGTAGTTGGATTCGGAACCCATCTTGGTGGTGGCAAGACAACTAGCTTTGGCATGACTTATGATTCCGTGGATTAACCAAAAAAAAATTAACCCAAACAGACTTATAAGACATGGCCTGACTGAGAAGACCTCAAGAAAAAAACAGTAAGGCCAAGAGACATTGAAAACATGCTCAAAGTCACTAATCAGATGTAAATCAAAATGACAATGAGATGCCATCTCACACCTGTCAGAATGGCTATCATCAACAAATCAACAAATGACAAGTGCTGGAGAGGATGTGGAGAAAAAGGAACCCCTGTGCACTGCTGGTGGGAATGCAGACTAGTGCAGCCACTATGAAAAACAGTATGGAGTTTCCTCAAAAAATTAAAAATGGAACTCCTATTTGACTCAGTGATCCCACTTCTAGGAATATAACCCAAGAAATCAGAAACAACAATCAGAAAGGACATATACTCCCCTATGTTCATAGCAGCACAATTTACAGTAGCTAAAATTTGGAAACAGCCTAAGTGCCCATCAGCAGATGAGTGGATGAAAAACCTGTGGTACAGCTACACATGGAATACTATGCTGCTGTAAAAAGGAAGGATCTCCTACCATTTGCAACAGCATGGATGGACCTAGAGAGCATTATGCTAAGCGAAATAAGTTAGTCAGAGAAAGATAAATATCACATGATCTCACTCATTTGTGGATTATAATGAACAACATAAACTGATGAACAAAAACAGATCCAGAGACAGAAAAGCATCGATCAGATGCTCTAACCTCAGAGGAAAGGTAGGGGAGGGTGGGGGTAAGGCAGAGAGATCAACCAAAGGACTTGTATGCATGCATATAAGCATAACCGATGGACACAGACAATAGGGGGTGAGGGTATATGTGGGGGGTGGGGGTGGCCAGGGAGAGGTCAATGGGGGGAAAAAGAGACATATGTAATACTATATGTAATACTTTAAACAATAAAAAAAATGTTTAAAGAAAAAAACAGTGAAAAGAACGTAAGATCAGAATGAAGAAAATCAGGGGACTGCAAAGGCCAAGGTTGATGCTAGCAAAAAAAAAGGAGTAAAGATTTTTCAGTGACTTTACTGTGGTGCTTATACAGATTCTTCATTAGAGGATTAATAAACTAAGAATTTTTTTAAAAAAACATTTTGTATCTGGGGGAATCAGGCCAGGTTCAAATTTTTTCTGTAGCTAATTCAAAAATAAATAATTGAGAATTTACCATGCTTTTCTTTTTTTAAGTGTTTTTATTTATTTTAGAGAGAGAGGAAGGAAGAGAGAGAGAAACATCTATGTGAGAGAGAAACATCAACTAGGGACCAAACCCGCAACCTGGGCATGTACCCTGATTAGGAATCAAACTGGAGTGACCTTTTGGTGCATGGGACGATCGATGATGCTCAGCCAACGAAGCCACACCGGCCAAGGCTACCATGTGTTTTTCTAAGAATAAAAAAACTAAGGTGAAGCTGGCATTATTTTGTTGAAAATGTTATTTCTATTTATTTGTCGAATTTTACCAGAAATCGAAAACTTCCTACAGTGCATGAAAAACCATTGCACAGAGAGTAGTTTCTGTTGCAGACCTAAATTAAATGGGCTTGAAAAAGTGATTAGAGATGTTCAGCTTTTGTCATCTCCACACACAGTTTAGATTAAGCAATACATTCCTCCATCATCACTCGGGGACTATCACTTGGACTGATGGTCTCATAGCCTGAAAATACTTGGTAACAGACTTATCACAAAATCATCTACCAATACCAAGTTTCCCCCGATACAGTCAGGTTACAAAGCCAGCTTTATGTTTTTAATTAACACTAACTTTGCACCAGAGGTACATAAATATCTGTAACACTCTGGGAATATCATTAGAGCCAGATGAAATATCAGGAAATGTAGCAAAAGTGGTCCTTCTAATTTCTGGGTTAACATGGCAGCAGACAGCAATCCCTGTATACTTTCTCTCAACATCCCATCAAAATACCTATAGAGGCATGTAATAAAAATAAAAAACTGGGGGAGGAGGAGGGAGAGGGGAAAATCACTTAAAGGGAAGATAACATCACATTCCATGTTTAGTGGACAATTTCCACCAAAAGCACGATTGGTGCAAAGGATTAAGCACATTTTTGAATGATAAATCATGTGTTCTATTCTGAACATACAGGCCAACCAGTTAGAGATTAGGATAGAGTTCCATAGCTTTACCAGGCCCTAATTAGTTAATTGATACTTTTTATATGGCAATTAGAAAAATATTTAGAATTCTAAGGAAAGATTTTCAGAGATTTTGGAGGTCAAAGATATTTTTTTTAACAAAGACCCTTTTAATTTCTATGTTAAGGTATTACCTGCACTGGTTGCTTTTTTTTTTTTCAGCTCTTGCTGACGAGTTTTTAATTTTTTAATTTTTTAATTTTTGTCTTATTGTACCTATTAGATGTTTGTTTGAAACATACAAAGAACGGAATCATCACCCCTACTATCAGCACACCTGGTGAAGAGAGGTTCATTCATGGAAAATTTCCATGGAGCCAGCCCCGGGACTACATCCCTAAGAGACAAGGTGACCAGACTCTTACAATTGAGATGATTGATCATGGTGATAGCTAATTCTAACACCCTTTTTTTCTCTCATTTGGAGCATTAGGAGCCAGGCTTCTATTATTTAATAAAAACATAACTGCTATAAAGTCGTTTATATGCATAGTACCCCAAAGAGTAAAATAAAATAATTTCACAGAGCAACTCTTGCTTTCAAGTGTGTTTTTTTTAATTGTGTAAATTGTCCTTGGAATGTAAGTCCCTAACCATGCAAGACTCAAGGGACACTAGTGACTGTTTGTTAAGCTCTTTTTTTTTCTATAAGGATTAGTGGCAAATAGCTAAACATCTCTGGCCACAAATGCAAGATTTTCCAGGAGTAGCCTGGTACAGTCATTAATTCTAGAATCCATAAACTGCATGTAAAAACACACACACACACACCAATTTTCCAGAACCAGAATTTAGGTCCTCCATCAGCCCATTCACTTTCCTGTTTCCACAGCCATTTATAAACTACCAATTTCTAGTACACAACAGAGGAGAAATTAAATGAGGATTTGAAGGCATGCACAGCATGCTGGGATGCTTTAATAACTAAGAAAATGAACTATGAGCGGGGTGGAGACAAGAATGATTCTGGAAGCAATTCATGGAGGGGGGTGGTTGGCAGGAGAGAGGGCAGACCCCACACAGTATCTGTGGCACAAGCCTAATAACAGCATCAGTTAGTTAAAGAAAGAGACTAAAAACCTTGGTGCAACAAACCTCTGCTAAATTCAAATACAGATTCTATAAACAATTTCCATTCAATCTAATATTGAGAGAGAGGAAATACCAGCATCCCAGTGGACAGTCAGCATGGAAAAGGAAACTCCATCAGGAACATCCTTGCATGTGGCCTAACCTCCTAGCTGCCCTGTAATCCCTTTTTCCTTCTTACATAAAAAGGGTACGAGCCAGGCATGATCCTTCATGCTTTCTTGTCAACTATCTATACATCTGCAACAAGACAAAATGAAAAATAAAACATTAAAATCCTTTTTAGAACACTTGGGTTTCCCAAAACACGTAAGGAAAGTAAAACAGGCTTTCTCCTGTGGATGAAAGCTGTAAGAAAACTTTATTTTAGACCCATAATCTCTGTCCTACAAAAGGTAATTATAACCTGGTATTTCCTTAAAAGTGTGAACTGTGGGCTGCAGGCATCTACCTCTACCTACTAATGGAGAAATATCAGCTCCAAAATCCTGAACCATTCATAGCATAGAAGTGCCAAACCTTCAGGTATCTCTAAATATTATTTGCATTTGATAGGAAATAAATGGAGTGGGTCCAGAGACATGGAAGCATGGAACAGAGTGCAGAATCTCGGAGGGAAGGTGAGGGAGGGTGGGTAGATGGGAGGTAATCAACCAAAGACGTTGTATGCATATATGCATAACCCATGGACACAGACAATAGGGTGGTGAAGGCCTGGGGCAGGGGGCAGGGGCAGGCTGGAGGGGGTTATTGGGGGGAAAAGGGGGACATATATGTAATACTTTCAACAATAAAGATTTTTTTAAAGGAAGGAGGGAAGGAAGGAAGGGAGGAAGGGAGGAAGTGAGGAAGGGAGGAAGGAAGGAAGGAAGGAAGGAAGGAAGGAAGGAAGTAAGGTAGTAATGAAGTAGGTAAGGATGGGAGCGAGGGAGGTATGTAGGTAGGGAGGGAGGGAGGGAGGGAAGGAAGGAAGGAAGGAAGGAAGGAAGGAAGGAAGGAAGTAAGGAAGGAAGGGAGGAAGGAAGGAAGGATGAAACTCTTTGACTAGTCAAGATACTATGGCTGAACCATAGTATCTTTAATCACAAAGATCAAAAGTAAATAATAGTTGCCCTAGCCAGTTTGGCTCGATGGATAGAGCATGGGCCTGCGGACGGGAGAATCCTGAGTTCAATTCTGGTCAAGGGCACATGCCTGGATTGTGGACTCGATCCGCAGTAGGGGGCACGCAGGAAGCAGCCCATCATTGATTCTCTCATCATTGATGTTTCTATCTCTCTCTCTCCCTCGCCTTTCCTCTCTGAAATCAATAAAAATACATATTTTTTAAAAGATACTATGGTTCAAATAATGGGCTGAAGGCTATATCGCACTAATGCTAAATAGAAAAAAATCATTAGCATTCCTGAAATAAATGTTATATAAATTTTATCTAACATTTATTTTTTTCACCTATTTAAGTATGACATTTCTTCTTATCTAGCATTGCTTCTTTAAATTTATGATTTATTTCCTAGGCCTATTACTAAAAGAAGAAACAATTCAGTTCTGACGACAGAGTTTTTCTATGGTGGTTAAGTCTTGGCATGTTTATCTGGCACAGGCTATGAAACATTTAATTTGTGAAGGTTCTGAAATAACTACTGTTTTGACATTAACTAACATTGTCATCTTTTTCCCTCTTGCTGGCTTCTGGTCCCCAAAAGGTTCTTTAACTTGGGAGCCACTATATCCACATACTAGAAATCAGGGACCAAAGGTAAAACCAGCTGACTCTAGGTTCACACCAGATTCCTAGCCCAGGCTATGTCTTGCTTCTGGAATTTGAAAGCATTGAAGAAACAAACCAAACTCCTTTTCAAGTCTTGGATTTCTATTTTATTGAACAATTAAGAAAAATCAAAGTATTTTGGAACTTGAATAGTTCAAACATACATTCAAATGAATAAAATCATGTCACTCCATCATTTTGGGGACTCATTTTGTCTATGTTCCAATGCAGTAGATTTTCTTAATCCTACAGTTTCATAAGGAGTTTCCAAAGAAAACTTTAATAATGTCCCTTATCCCAGGAACAAGACAGGATTGGCTTTAAAGTGGTGTTTGCTATTGGAAAAATATATTTATTTAGAATTATATATCTGGAGAAACTTGACCTTTTCATTTGTTTAAATAACTGACAATGTATAGGAAATGAATCAAAACACTTTTATCTTAGGAAATATTATATTTTCATACTAAAAACTTTGAAGACAGGTATCTCAGGTTTACTCTACCACTTGAAAAACATATTTCTTCAACAAAATAAATTTCAGCCGAGGCTTCCAACTCAGAAGATATCCTAAGTGCCAGAACACAATGCAGGTCATGCTATGAAATCTGTTTTGCTGCCCTTACTTTATCATGCATTTGCGAGTACACAAGAAAAGGTAGAAAGGTAAATAAGACTTTTAGTAAGGATTTCCTTAGGAAGAATTGTCATTTCACTATGTCATAGGGGAGGAGCAAACTGCCTCCCTTTACTTCAAGCCATATGAGAGATACTTCATAAAAAGTATCTGAAATCTTAGCCTGTGTTCTGAGATTTTAAAATTACCAAAGACCTGACATGTGCTTAAAATTATGTCAAAAGCAAGAGACTATGGTTACATTAGTTAAAGGCTGCAGAACTAACAGATCTGGGAGTGAACTGTACTTCCTCCAATGGTGAAGAAGCGGAAGGGGAGCTTTGCCTGTGGGCCAAGCAGACTATCAGGAGAGCAGAACTAGTTCATTTAAAGGGAGTTTTACCCATGAGGGCTGCTTATAAGATAAGGCGACCTGAAAAGATAGACTCTTTATAAGGAACACACACATACACACACACACAGAGGCCGAAGGGTAAAATCTTCAGTCTGAGGTCTCTGAGGATCCTATAAGACAAAGAGCAACCAACTGAGCTTCAGCCACACAGAAGGTTCCAATGCAGGACTCCACCTACACCAATAATATAATGGCTTTTTGGTACGTACCCATTAACTCACTTCCATTTCCCTAAGAGGTCCTCATGAGGCCCAAGTAGAACCCTGCAATCTGTCCATTCAAGGACAGAGATTAAGAAAATGCCACTGGGAAATTCACAAAAACAAAAAGGCACTTTCCAAACTTCTTTCCTTAAAAAAAGGGGGGGAGATATAATTAAAGGGTATATGTACTGTTCCTACCACAAAATTAGTCTAGTCAAAAATATAATGTAATGTTTATCCTTCTGGAAAGAAAGAATAATAAAGTTAACAAGAAGAAAGAAATATTTTAAATGTGGTATACCAAAGTCATACTGCTACATTTTTATAACTAATAACATGCTCAGAGTATTCAAAGAAAAGAAGGTACAACTTTAAATTGTTAAGGAAAATATCGATAGAATTCTAAAAATATAGAGGTACAGAATGGTAGCTTTAAAAAAAAAAGACTTTTTAAAAAGTATAAATAGGTCCTTTCAGAGATTCTCTCTATCCAGTGGCATGAAGAAAATCCTAAAATTCTCTCAAAATGAAATTCCTAGTGAATTATAACTTTTTAAACACTGCCCCCTAATGTCCATACTCAGCTTCCTCTAAAATGACAGAGGGATCATGCTAATAAAAAATAATCGGGTCCTTCCTCCCCTGTGATCAGTCTAGCATTTCTGTCCTGCAGACCAGATTTCACAGCTCGAGGCAATCTCAACCACACAACAGTCAGGATGCATTAGAGTAAATATCCTAACCATTCTAAGATTGCTCACATAAGCAGTAAGGCCAACATGGGAGTGAGAACAGACTATTGGGGCTTGGACAGCACTGACGAGACAGCAATACCACTGGGAAACATCAGGAAAGTCTAGGATCCCAATCATAACATGTGCAACTTTAGACTGATCTAATCAGTCTTACTAAAAAATAAAAAAACAAACACTGATTACCAAGAATATCAAACTTTTAAAAGAGAGATGGCCCTTGCTTTATATACACACACAAACTCATGACTCATAAATGACCTTTGCTTCTAAAAGAATCTGTTGAAATTTAGACTCCCTGATGAGCACATTTTTTCATGATTTCCTCCATCACAAATATGACTAACAACCAATGAAAGAGAATAGCAAAAATACATTATTCTCAACTACAGCTGTTCAGTGTCTTGTAATCACAAAATCCATGTCATCACTTAACAATGATATATGTCTGAGTATGAAAAGCATAGAGGCACTTAATACTAGTCGAGAAGCCTGAGTTTTAAACCCATCTGCCATTAAAGAGCTGTGTGAACTTAGGTACCTTAGCTGTTCTGGGTCTGTTTCTTTATCAGGAAATAAAGGAGACAGTATTATATGGGTGTTCTTCTAATGATTGTTAGATGTGCACGTAGGGAATTACAGAATTATGAGAGGTATTTTTTCAAACTACACATGCCTCTCCCCATCACCTCCTTATTACCCCATCCCTATTACTTAAAAGCATATGATACCCCCAATTTCCCCTGAGCTGAAAACTTCTGAATTATATTATCTACTAGAGGCCCGGTGCACAAAAATTTGTGCACTCGGGGGGGGGGGGGGGTCCCTCAGCCCGGCCTGTGCCCTCTCATAATATGGGACCCCTCGGGGGATGACCACCTGCTGGCTTAGGCCTGCTCCCCAGGGATTGGGCCTAAGCTGGCAGTCAGACATCCCTTTAGCAGCCTGGGAGCCCTCGGGGGATGTCCACTTGCCAGCGGGAGCAGGGCTAAAGTGCAGTCGGATATCCTTAGTGCTGCTGAGGAGGGGGGATAAGCTCCCACCACCACCGCTGTACTGTCAGCCATCAGCCTGGGTTGTGGCTGAGCAGAGCCCCTCCTGTAGGAGCGCACTGACCACCAGGGGGCAGTTTCTGCATTGAAAGTCTGCCCCCTGGTGGTCAGTGTGTGTCTAGTGATCAGTCATTCCCAGTCGTTCTGCTGTTAGGGTCAATTTGCATATTACCCTTTTATTATATAGGATAGAGGCCTGGTGCATGGGTGGGGGCTGGCTGGTTTGCCTTGAAGGATGTCCCGGATCATGGTGGGGGTTCTGCTTGGGTGCCTGGCCAGCCTGGGTGAGGGGCTGATGGCTGTTTGCAGGCTGGCCATGGCCCCCAGCCACCCAAGCTCCCAGTGGAGTCTGGCTGGAAGCAGGTATCTGGGATTTATTTAGCTTCTATAATTGAAACTTTGTTGTCTTGAGTGGAGGCTACAGCCAGCCAGGGCAGGCAGGAAGCTTGGCTTCCTCCATCACCGGGGCAACCAAGCCTCTTGCTTGCTCCAGCTCCATGGCTGCTGGCCGCCATCTTGGTTGAGTTAATTTGCATATAGTCTCTCTGATTGGATGGTGGGCGTGGCTTGGGGCGTAGCGGAGGTGCAGTCTATTTGTATGTTTCTCTTTTATTAGATTAGATATCCAAGGCCCTTTGCCTCACTAAAATGTAAATACAGGATCTGAGAACAGGAAGAAAACTTAGAGATTCTCCATTCATAAGCCGTGGCCCAGAAGAACTTCTGACTAACCATCGTTAGTTATAGATGTGGAACTTGGGCAAGTGTGAGGCTTCCCATGTAGATTAGCACTTTATTTGGCTAGGTAATTGATAAAATGCATTGGCATTCCCAGTCTTCACCTCCTCAGAATCCACCTCCTTGTCATGTGACTTTGTAGTTCCTGCCACAAGAGTAGAATATATTTCATGACCCATTGATATTGGGCTTGGTCATGTGATTTTCCATGACCAAAGGAACGTTGGCAGATGTTATGTGAGGAGAGGCTGTAAACTTGCTTGTGAGACTTGGCTTGTTCTCTTTGTGCTCTTGCCTTTCACTAAGAGTAGAACGTGCATTTGGTAGCCACTGGTCCAAGGAATATGAGACATGTAGAGCAAACCAGGCCCCAAACTGCAATATGGAGCCAAATCAAATCAGTTTAAATCAGCTGAATCCCATTTGGCCCACATTCATGTGAATGAGAAATAAATTCTTATTGTCATATAAGATTTTGCATTTGTCACATATGCAGTATTTTTATGGTAAGGGGGCAATTCAAAAGATAATATTTTACCTATTTTAATATTTTAGACCTCAACATTTCCACTGGACTGCGATATTTTAAGAAAAAAATTATGCCTGGCTGAGTGGCTTGGTTGAGCTTCATCCTATGAGCCAAAAGGTCACTGGTTGGATTCCTGGTTAGGGCACATGCCAGGGTTACAGGCTCGACCCCCAGTACAGGATGTGCAGGAGGCAGCCAGTCGATGTTTCTCTCACATCAATGTTTCTCTCTCCCTCTCCCTTCCTCTTGCTCTAAAATCAATAAAAACATTTTTTAATCCTGATCTCATATTGATATATAGACAAGAAAAAGCTAAAGTAGTTCATCATCACCAAACCAGTATTACAAGAAATGGTAAAGGGACTTCTTTTAGAAGAAGAAGGGGGGAGAAAATAAATATCACAATAAAACAACAATAACTATGTACCTATCAATAATCACTTCAAAAGTACATGTATTAAATGCTCCAATCAAAAGACATAGGATAGCTAAATGGATAAGAAAACAGGACCCATACATACGCTGTCTAAAAAAGACCCACTTCCAATTAAAAGGCACACAGACTAAAAGTAAAGGAATGAAAAAAGATGTTTCACGCAAATGGAAAAGAAAAAAAAAAGCTAGGGTAGCAATACTTATATCAGATGCCCTAACAATTACAATTCTGAGTATTTATCAAAATAATTCCAAAACACTACTTCAAAAAGATATATGCAATTCTATGTTCACTAAAGCATTATTTAGAATAGCCAAGATATTGAAACAATCAAAGTGCCCATCAATAGACAATTAGATGAAGAAAATGTAGTACATAAAATAATGGAATATTACTCAACCATAAAATAATGAAACCAAAAAATGTGGTATTGTGCTTATTAAATATATAAAACTAACATATATGATGACTGTTTTCCTCTTTGACCTAAATTCACACACATTCATACATACACACACACACACACACACACACACAGAGGAAGGTCACTACAAAGGCTGAAAAAAACTGAAAGACTTTATAGCACTCTTTTCCTTGGCTTAGCACTTTTGAATATATTGAAGAGATATGCTGAATTCTTGTATTATCTTAAAGGCTATTAACATTTCAACTGTAATTCTTTTTTTTTTTTAAATATATTTTATTGATTTTCACAGAGAGGAAGGGAGAGAGATAGAGAGCTAGAAACATCGATGAGAGAGAAACATCGATCAGCTGCCTCCTGCACATCTCCTACTGGGGATGTGCCCGCAACCCAGGTACATGCCCTTGACCGGAATCGAACCTGGGACCTTTCAGTCCGCAGGTCAACGCTCTATCCACTGAGCCAAACCGGTTTCGGCTCAACTGTAATTCTATATGAGTTAACAGTACTTTGAAAATGTCTGCAAAATAAAAAATTATAGACAGACGATTCACAGAAATTTAAATTGCCGATAAATACACGAAAAAAAAATGTTCATTTAAGTTAATGTTTTTAAAGGTTACTTTTCGGGAACCTAAACTATTTTGAGAGGGGAAGAAGAGCAGAATCACATCAAGAAAACGAACATTAGTAAGAGGTTTCTGATAGAAACTGGAAAATCTATTCACTGGCGAGTGTGTGGGACTGAAATACCTGTGATGGAGCAATAGACGATGTGAGGAGCGACTCTGTCTATCTCTTCGTACCCCAGGCCCATTGCAGATAGTTTGCCAGGGACATAGTTTTCCACAAATACATCACACACAGCTGCAAGCTGAAGGAAGAGGTAGAGATGAATCAGATTTCTTAAATGACTGTCAAACATTTAACAAATCCGCACATCACAGAATTCTAATTTCAGTAAACAAAATTGGCCCTCATTTTTATAATAGTCCATACAAAAAGCACAGGAAAAGTAGAATTACAAAGTAGAATTAGATCAACATAAAGGCTCTGGTCAACTACTTGAGGTATTACTGCCAGTAAAACAATGGCTATTAAAGTTTTCAGTAAATACCATAGTATTAAATGGATTTTGCTTATGTTAAATGTAAAAAATATCTAGGCTACATGGTGCAAATATATTTTCAGATGTCGAGGTAGAAAAATTAGAATATAAGTAAAGAAAATATATGAAAAACATCTTTTAAACCCTTAAAAAACAAAATATAATGACTTTACTACTTCTCCATCCTTATTATGTGATATTCCTCATTACCACATACACATATAAGCACATGTACACATGATTCTTACGTGCTCTCAAACTTTTCAGGTGCTTTCTTTCCAGTGTGTTAAATTAACCATTTTTTAAACTATTAAACTGTAACCCAGTGTATCAATAACTATCTGAAACAGCCCAGCCTGTATGGCTGATGGTTGAGTGTTGATCCATGAACCAGGAGGTCACGGCTCGATTCCCAGGCAGGACACATGCTCAGGTTGTGGGCTCGATCCCCAGGCTGGGGTGTGCAGGAGGCAGCCGATCAATGATTGTCTCTCATCATTGATGTTTCTATCTCTCTCTTCCTCTCCCTTCCTCTCTGAAATCAATAAAAATATACTCTTATTAAAAACTGAATGCTTGTCTATTACTGCATCACCAAATTGGGACTGTGTTTACGGAATTGCCTGACAACCAAATTTAGGGGGAGGGGAGAACTTAGGACACATCTCAAGGAAATAAGCTGTCATCCTCCTGAGCTCCTGACACAGATGCACCAGAAGCCTCACTGACCACCGACTAGAGAGGAATGATAAATGTGTTAAGACAGGAAGGCGTAAGCATGCACACCAAGTTTCAAGCATAGGCATCTTTTCCAAATTTTAGGTGCCGATTACCATCTGACCTGTATCTCCTGTGGGCAACTCCATGTAGCATGCTCCAGGGAGAATCCCAATAAATATACATTTATTTATTATTAATTTTCTACAAAGTATTGCTTGGGGATTTGGTGGGATGCAGGGGTTAGTATGAAATACAACACAAATCTATAGTTACACATCAATTTATTCCACAATATTTCTCTGAGCCTCTATTTACTACTTACAAGGCACTCCTGCAGGCACTAAAGGAAACAAACTATACCAAGCACATCTAGGCTTTTACACTGGTCATATTTCTGCATGGTGCATAAAATAGTACCTTATGCAAATGACACCTAATAAATTATTTTTTATTTTTAAAAACTCATGTCAGTTCCTCAAAAAGTTAAATATAGAATTACCATATGACCCGGCCATGCCACTCATAGGCATATACCCAAAACAATTGACAACAGGGACTCAAACCAATACTTGTTTGCAAATGTTCATAGCAGCACTATTCACAGTAGCCAAAAGGTGGAAACAACTCCTGTCCAACAACAGACAAATACATCCATAAAGTGGAAGATTATTAGCTATTAAAAGTTTCTGTACATGCTACAGCATGAATGAACCTTGAAAGTATTACGCTAAGTGAATTAACCAGACAAAAAAGTACAAATATCGTATGATTTCACTTACATGAAATATCCAGAATAGGAAAAGTCAGAGACAAAAAAATAGATAAGAGATTATTAGGGACTGGGTAGAGAGGGAAGTGGAGAATTATTACTTAATGTATACAGAGTTACTGCCTGGGGTGATGAAATATTTTAGAAATAGATAGATGGTTGTACAGTAAATGTAATTACTGCCACTGGATTGTAAACTTGAAAATTATTAAAATGGAAATTCTTATTGTATATATTTTACCACAATAAAAACAAATTTTTTAATAATGCAGGGTATTTGTATTTTTTAGACTTCTATAGAATCCTAAATCACAACTCAATCCATATAAAGTATCCAGATGGAGCACAAATTCACTGTTTCAACAAAACACAAATATAAATAAAATGAATACCTTATACTAGTAGAAAAGTATTCAAAATATTTTAATTAACAAAAAAATCAGATAAAAAAAAAACAATGTACATGGTATTATCTCATGTTTTGGGGAGAAAAATTAGTATTCAAGGATGTAAAGACATTTTAAATGATATGCTAAAATATTAATCCTTTTGCCCATGAACAGTTATTTCTTATAAGAAAAACTATTTTTAACTAAAAATGTACTCAAAGTAACATGCAGTCTGAGAGTACAATGTGATTAAAAAAAAGTATGCAAAAGTTGAGTTTAAGAGCTAAAGATTTCTCCTGATAAAGATACCCAGTAGTTTTTTTATGATACCCAAGAACTCTATATATATGCATTTTGATATTTATTGATAAAATATCCCTGGAAAAGGATATAGGGCAGAAATTATCCTTTTCTCCATTTTATAAATGTTTATTTTAAATAAATAAAAACTAGCTACTTACTAGATAGATATTCTTAGTGAATGTGTCATCCAAAATATTATCTCTCCCTCTCTATTTCAGGATATTCACCCATTTCAATATCATGTATGTTCCCTATAGCTTTAGCAAAGTCATTCATAAAAATTCTAAACACAACAGTGTTAAAATCAGAGCCATCAGAAAACTTCTGAGTTACACTAATCTCCACATTATCTTCAAGTATTATACAAGTTAACTGCTCCAGTGGAGATGAAATTTGTTTACTGGATTCCCTGACTTAATCATCTACTAGAAAGTAAAGTGAGAAAAAAAAAAAAAAAGATTGGTTCCCAGTTTTACTGCTGATCACCTCTGTCTCATCGAGTTGCTCACAAATTACCTAATAACCTCTTCTAGAATGTTGCCCAAAATTAAAAAAAAAAAAATTTGTGACTTAGAGAACCCACCATCTCTTTCTTTCTCAAAGGGAAAAACTAATTCTTCCTTCCAGTCACAGAGTGAAATAAAAACTAAAATCAATTTGAAATATAGCGTACCAAATTCTGAGTTCTCTTTATTAGGTGTAACTTAGGAACAGAATGGATGAGCAACATCAGAAGTAGAGGAGAAAGTGATAATGATAATGTAACCATATTTATGAGTTTAAAAAATCATAAAATAGCCCTAGCTGGTTTTGCTCAGTGGATAGAGCGCCGGCCTGCGGACTCAAGGGTCCCAGGTTCGATTCCGGTCAAGGGCATGTACCTTAGTTGCGGGCACGTCCCCAGTGGGGAGTGTGCAGGAGGCAGCTAACCGATGTTTCTCTCTCATCGATGTTTCTAACTCTCTATCCCTCTCCCTTCCTCTCTGTAAAATATCAATAAAATATATTTTAAAAAATCATAAAATAATTTTTAAATTTTATGTCAAGGAATATCCTTATCTGTAGGAGATGTATTCTGAAGGATTTAAGGACAAAGTTTCATAACATCTTCCACTTACTTTCAAATGGTTCAAAAATACACACATAAACAGATGCATACACATATGAATACATATGTAAATAAGCAAATATAGCAAAATGTTAAAATTGTTGCATCTTTCAATGTTTTTGTTATGTTTTAATTTTTCACAGTACAATGTTGGAGGAAAACAAAACCTATCACATTGTTCTGTGGACACAGTATGGATAGTGTGACTGTCAACTAACATGGAAAAGTATCTGAAATATAGATAACATGTTAGAAAGTTATCATATCATATTGCCATGGAAATACCAGGCTCCACATAGATTTTTTAAGCAGAGTTTTGTTTTCCACACAACCTGTTTTTGGTTAACCTACTTGACAAATGAGTCATATTTTGGGGGGCTCTCACATATCTACTGTTGGGTTGGTATAATACTTTGGAACTGTTTCTATAATCTAGACTCATTATATTAGCCATAATAGCCGCCATGGTCTGAATACTAGTACAGATGTTATTTTACTATTCTTAAGGTCAAAAAAGAAATCCATGCCCTGAAGAAAAAAAAAAACTAGGCAAAAATAATTTTTCCTCTAGGCCGTAAGATGCATAACTTATAAGTGATATAACTAGCTAAAACCCATAGGCATGAATAATGTCTCCAGACAACCAACGTTTATTATGAGCTGAAAAGTACTTTATTGTTATCAATCAGAGAAATCAAGCCCACAATGAAGTGTAATTTAAAATAGTTATAGTGTGGTGGACACTAGCAAGACCCAAGGAGAGTAAAAGGAAGTCCCAGCAATTCATTTATTTTGGTCAGAATGATACATGTTGGCCTAAAATGTTCAAATGTCTTAGTAGTAAGAGTTATGAATTCCACCCAACACTGTCCCATTGAGAACCCCTACTGAAATGGTGCCGTATCAATCAAACATGAAACCTTGACTAGATAAAATATCAGAATATCCTGAAATAAAAGCAAAGAAGTAGGAACTGAAACTAAAGATGAAACTAAGAAACATAGAGCAGAAAGAGAAGAATTAAGGAAAGAACAATCCCTTAGATATATATAATCCTATATAATAAAGAGCTAATATGCTAATGGTCATGACACCCTCATGCCATAACAACCAATCAGCAGGAGGCTGCATGTGCGTGTGCAGTGGGGGGAAGCTGCCATGTTGCTCCAGAGACAGGGCGAAAGCGGGGAGGCACCCAGAGGAGGCAGGACCAGCCCGAGGTGACTCGCAGGACCGAGGGTGGGGCTTGAAGCAGCCAGAGAAGGCTGGAGGGGGCAGGGGCGGGGCCAGGTGCACTCAAGCTCTAGGTAGAGAGGTTAGGGTGTCAAGGCGGGGCGGTGGGCGGAGCCTCACGATTTCGCACACCAGGTCACTAGTGATAATAATAACTACAGAGAAGATAAAAAGAAGGGCATGAGAATGAAGGGCCCTTCCACTCTCTCTCAAAATCAATAGAAAAAATATCCTCTGGTGAGGATTAACAACAACAAAAAGTTTTGGCCAGTAACATGACCCAGGGTTCAAAATTTCAGCTCCTCCTTTTACTAGCTCTGTGATCTTCAGAGCATCACTTAAGCCCCATCAGACTCACTTCACACCTGTGAAAATGAAGACTCTACTAGTAATACCTCATGTATTCTGAGGATTTGAGAAGATAATGTAAGTAAAGTGCTCAAGCCTAAGATCTGATACAGAGGAGGCACTCAGTCAATAGCAGCCAGTACTACAATGGAATACCTACCTTCACAGTGTGAAGAAACATTATACACAATATAAAAGAAATTATAAAGCAAATTATACTTACTATAAAAGTAAAGTTAAATTCTTCAATGGCATGTACAAAAAAATTACAGATTGTCAATTAAATAAAGTTTTAAAACACTTTTACTCTGTTGCTCAAATCCCTAATTACAACCCCAGTGGTAAGATGCCTTTCATTGAGTATACTGTACCTCTTTGATGATTTTCACCCCTTTTGGATCCTTGATATTAACAGCTATACTCTAAAAATTAAAATATGTATATTAAAATGGTATCATAAAATTCTTTGTTAATACTAACAGTTCAATAAGGGAGCAAATCATACCATAGAATCTCCTCTTAAAGCAAATGCATTTTCCTCCTGAAGAAATATTTAAATCATCTTTACTTATTTTATTTGCAATTTAGATATGTTAGAATGTAGCAAGGATTACAGTAAAAATGCTTCAAATTATAATACCCACTTTTAGGCAGTTATCAATCTACAAAATAATAACGAATGTAAAGAACCACTTAATAAGTTTAATAAAATTATTTCCATTATAAATTCTTGTTTTAAGTTAGTAGGGAAGCTTAGTAAAAAGCTCTCTTGTTTCTATTTGTAACTGTCGAATGAATAAAATTTCACCTTATTTAAAATATTAATTACATCTACAGAAAAGGGTAAAAACAAACAAACCAGGATATCAAAAGTTTTGTTTTTATAAGAGAATTACACAAAGAAAGCAGAAAAAAATTATATTCTTACTTTTTTATTTCGATTTACACTGAGAAAATAAGTACTTTCTGTCCCCACAAAAGGTGGTCCCCAAGTTCGTGTATCATCACCAGCTCCTGAAAGTGACAGTATGACTTATTAATCACTAACTGTGAAACATCATGAGACATTTCAAACCAACAGTCTCACTCATCATATGCATTCACAGATGACTGAACAAATCAGTTCTGTTAAGTGGAATTAACAATGTAGAGGAGCCCATTAGAACTGTCTAAACTCTTTACCTGTAAATGTTAATCACTAAATCTTTCCTATCTTTTCACTAGGAAAGTCAAAATCCAGAAGGCTTTACATTTAATAAATGGCTGTGAGCACTGCCAACTTTGAGGGTAGGGCAGTCAATTAGCATATTCCCTCCTTATTGGCTGTGGGCGCCACCATCTTTGCAACAGAGTGAGGGTCAATTAGCATATTCCCTCTTTATTAGATAGGCTGTAGAGGACATAGAGAACACAGACTCTGCTCTGAGCTCTTGTTGGAGGAAAGGGCACACAGCATGACGAGGAAAGTCAAAATCCAGAAGGAAATATCCTACCAGCAGTCTTTACATTTAATAAATGGCAAATCTGAGGGGGGAAAATTACACTCAGTTTTTGGCAAGCAATTCAGTCTGTGTTTCTTGGCATTAAATATGCAAAGAAAATGTTGACTCTGCAAAAGATGTTTGTTAAATATTATTTAAATCAGAATAATGATAAGTGATAAAATGACATGATACAATGGCATGTGAGCCTATGCTAAATATACTATATAAAAATTCTGTAGCAACATCAATTAGAAGAGGCAAAATAAGTTACTGAACAGCAAATTCAGCTAGTTTAAAATACTATTTTAGAATAAAATTTTACTCTACGTCTTGCCTCAAGGTAAAAGTTTAAAAAACATCAAAAATAGGGTATTTTATTCTGGACATCTACTTCAAGGGATTCTGAAATGTCTTTCTGTTTGATTCAGACAACACTATGGAGTTATAGGGAAAAGTTTTCTTTGCACAGTAAGCAACTGACAGACAACATAGATAGAACTCAGAAACTGGATCAGCAATTAAATGGCACAAAACAGTATCACTTAAAATTTTTATAATATAACTTCTGATTAAATATTGATATAAGTGACTAATCAACTATGTAATTGCAGTTAAAGTATTTATCACGAACCTCCCAAAAAGAATTTGCGAATATATGTTAAAGCTTAAATTCCAATCTCATTTTAATGATATAATTAATCGAACAGTCCATTAGACTTTACTGAAATTGACCAAGAAAAATAGACACAGCCCTTTGGAATTCAGAAAAAAAAAAGAAACAGAGGTAAATAATGGACTCAATTATTTTTTTATAGTTTGAGGGTCCCAATATATTTAAAAATTCAGACGGTCTTAATTGATATTTTAGCACATTCATTCATTGAGTAAATACTTATTGGCCCCTGCGATGTCACAGACACTGCTCTCTGGAGAGTACACACTGCAGTGAACAAAAAACCAACATCCCTACCTTCACATCCCCACCTACTGAGGACAGTCCTGGAATATCAGCAGCATTATTTGCTGCCATACACAGTCCATTGTCACTCATTTAGGTTACCCGCCTGGCCCTGCAGGCATATAGTTTACACTCCCTGACTAACTCTCAAAAAAGAAAAAACATGAAAAAAAAAGAAAAAAAAAGAAAAAAGATGTATACTTGAACTTGATATACTCTTTGATTACACAAATAAAAATAATCTAAGTCAGCAAACTACAACCAACTTTTATTTAATGAAAGAACTGGACACAAATTCTCTACTGAAATTTGAAAATACTGCCAAGTCATTTTCCTTCATATTTGTGTTGAATAACTATTTTGAAAACCCAAAACAATTAAGTATATATAATATGCACACTAAAATGTATTGGGCAAAAGAAAGAGATCAATCAGTCAGAAAAAGAATGATGAGCACCTGCTGGGAATGAAGCTTGATAGCAAATGTATGGCTATGAGACATAATAAAGGCCCAGACAAAGGAAGGTGTCCCCCACCTTGGGAAGGAAAAAGCACAAAGGGAAAATAGGCCTAAGTAAATAAAAAATAACAATTCCTACAATTTCTAAAATTAATATAGATACAAATATTTCATCTACTGATACACTGAAATAGCAAGAGAAATTAGATCAGATGCTCTATCTAAAATGGAAGACCCAGTGGTTGAAATTAGAAAGTGCTGTGGTATTGAAATTGATAGCAATGTGGAAATTAGAAGTGTTATGGAACCTGGAAAATAGGTTTAGCTAGAAAGTAAACATTTTTCAGCATGTATCCAGCAAAGACTAAAAGCAGTAAACATCAATGGCTGGGTAAATAAAGTATTAGCTCTGGAAAGCAGAATTTACCAGGTTCTTCTACCACCTGGATGGAGCCTGATAAACAAAGTCAGATAAATGTAATCCTAAATAATAAAGAGCTAATATGCCAATTAGACCGGATGGCGACTGTGAAACAACCTTCAGGAACGACCGTCTGGGAACAACCAGTGAGCGGGGCTATGGGGCCGCCAGGGCCGTGAGGGCAGGCCAGGCTGCCAGGGCCCAAGGCAGCCCGGAGCTGCGAGTGCCAAGCCCCTTGCACGAAATTTCGTGCATTAGGCCTTTAGTAATATATAATACTAGTGGATTCACAGACATTGAAAGGAAATTAATTAGAATTTCTGGGGGCGGGCGCCACAGCTTGAAGGGCGTCTGTGGAGTGGAGGGAGGGTGGGGGAGGGCGAGAAAAAGAAGAA
>NW_005871066.1:6330903-6337451 GCF_000147115.1 Myotis lucifugus
TGTATGCATGCATATAAGCATACCATGACATAGACACTGGGGGTAGAGGAGGCCAGGGATTGACAAGGGCGGGGGGGAAAAAAGGAGACATATGTAATACTCTTTGTAATACTTTAAGCAATAAAAATAAATAAAAAAAAGATCTGTCTGGCAGGTGGGGTTCTCTCGGCCTGGCCTGTGGGGGTCGGGCTGAAACGGGTTCCTTGACATCCCCCAAGGCAGTGGTCGGCAAACTGCGGCTCAGCAAACCGAGGCTCCCGAGCCACATGTGGCTCTTTGGTCCCTTGGGTGTGTCTCTTCCACAAAATACCGACTTCTGCGCATGGGCCATGAAGTTTCAATCGCACTGTACATGCGCGCCCGCACGTGGTATTTTGCAGAAGAGTCACACTCAAGGGGCCGCATGTGGCTCGCGAGCCGCGGTTTGCCGACCACGGCCCCAAGGGGATCCAGAGTGGGAGAGAGCACTCTGCAAAGTTGCTATTGAATAGGGTGTGGAACGCAAACGCAAGTGTGCAGTAAACCAGATTCAGGGCCCACAGTGCCCCAGCAACAACATAACCCATGGCTGGAGGTGAAATCGCACGGCCCTGCAAGAAATCGGGCTCCCTCCTCTCTGGTTCCGGGGTGTGTCACCTGAGAACTACTGCTGTCAAGTCACGGCAGCTCAGCAGGTCCTGCATTGAGTGTCTGCCCCCTGGTGGTGAGTGTGCATCATAGGTACTGGCCAGTCTGACGGTCACTTAGCCTTTTATATATATAGAGAGAGTCCCCATGCTGATCAGAGAATCTTCTGCTAACTGCTTTGGCTCCTAAGTAGATGTATTTAGCAAAAAGTTGAATCTTCCAAATCAAGTATTCTACTTTATCCATTTAATCACTATGGTGAATTAATAAGCTGATATAATTATAAAATTAGTCCCTTGTCTTATAGATACATGTGTGCAATTCAAAACTAGACCATTTTCACTGATTTGGAAATTCTGTTTCAAATCTATAAGGATTAGATCTTGAAGAATAAGTAATAATGCTAATTTTTGAAACCTTCCCAGAAAAGCTTTTTATAGGATGACTAGAGGCCCGGTGCACAAAATTCGTGCACTGGGGGGGTGTCCCTCAGCCCAGCCTGCACCCTCTCCAATCTGGGACCCCTCAGGGGATGTCCAACTGCCAACTGCCCACAGGGATCGGGCCTAAACCAGCAGTCGGACTTCCCTCTCACAATCTGGGACTGCTGGCTCCCAACCGCTCGCCTGCCGGTCTGCCTGATTGCCCCTAACCGCTTCTGCCTGCCAGCCTGATCACCCCTAACCACTCCCCTGCCAGCCTGATCGACGCCAAACTGCTCCCCTGCTGGCCAATCGCCCCAAACTGCCCTCCCCTGCAGGCCTGGTTCCCCCAATGCCCTCCCCTGCAGGCCTGGTCCCCCGCAACTACTCTCCCCTGCTGGCCTGGTCGACCCTAACTGCCCTCCCCTGCTGGCCATCTTGCCCTCCCCTGCTGGCCTGATGACCCACAACTGCCCTCCCCTGCTGGCCATCTTGTGGCTGTGGGTGCTGCCATCTTTGAGGGTAGGGCAGTCAATTAGGATAGTCCCTCCTTATTGGCTGTGGGCACCACCATCTTTGCAACAGCGTGAGGGTCAATTAGCATATTCCCTCTTTATTAGATAGGATGTAGAGGACATAGAGAACACAGACTCTGCTCTGAGCTCTTGTTGGAGGAAAGAACACACAACATGACACTTTTCTAAGTGTCAATAATAGCATGAACTGAACACCAAAATGCTAAGAAGGTACCAAATAAAAGTGAGAATTGTATACACAAAATACATTTATTTGATAAACAAAGGGGGAAAAAAGAACCGGAAAGATGTCAGATGAGAAACATAAAAACAAAGCTTAGGTGTTTTCCCTAAAAATCTTTAAAATTATAAAATGGAAAAGTGTTTCTTTTATTAAAAATAGGAAAAAAATGACTTAGGTTAGGGTATTTGGGTTTCTTTTTTCCGGGACTTTGATTTCGTTTTCATCCCACAGGAGGGAGTGTGGCCAGGCTCCGTCCAATCTCAGTCTCAACAGTAAGGCTTGTGTGGGCCTAAGCAGAGCCAGAACCAGACCTGAGTGCCTGGATATTCCTTCTTAGCTGTGTGACCTTGGATGAATTGCTTTATCTCTCTGTGTCTCTGTCTTCTCATTCATAATCTAGGAATAATAACATCAGCCCATAAGGGTAATGTAAAGATTAAATAAATTAATCTAGGCAAAGTGCTTATATATGTGCTTGGCATCTGGTAAGTGTTGTTGGCATCTCAGTTTCCACCAGAGGCTTTCACATGTGTGTGAAAGACCTGGCTTAGGCCTTAATCTGTGGAGCCTGGCTAGCGTGGCTCAGTGGTTGAGTGCTGACCTATGAACCAGGAGGTCACAGTTCAATTCCCAGTCAGAACACATGCCCGGGGTTGCGGGCTCAATCCCCAGAGTGGGGTGTGCAGGAGGCAGCCAACCAATGATTCTCTCTCATCATTGATGTTTCTCTCTCTCTCTCCCTCTCCCCTCCTCTCTGAAATCAAAAAAAATATTTTTTTTAAAGAATAAAAAGAGATGATTAGGCTAGGTCCAGAAGAAAATAAGGAATGGAGAAGAGAAAATCATTTCATTTCAATTCTTTCTTCATCCCATATGCAGGTACGTGGACATTTTTTAAACTATTAAAAATACTTATTCATTTGTTTTTATGTTTTAAAGGTAGCAATAATTTTACCTGGTCTTTCCACTTTTATAACTTCTGCTCCAAGATCTCCTAAATTCATCGTAGCAAAAGGTCCTGCCAATACTCTACAATGTTAAACGATGATATAAATTACCACCTTGAAGATTTTTATATTAATTTTCTTAATAGTCCATCAACACAGACAAGCTTATATAATGATAGCAAGAATTAAAATTGATAAAACTGTCCAAAATGTAATTTGGCCATATGTATCAAGAGTTTTAAAAAGTATATTCCCCTTGGATGTAGTAATTCTACTTCCAGAATTCTATCCTAAGGAAGAAGTTAAAAGATTACTGAGACAAAGATTTATGTAATAGGAAACCTACCTTATAATAGTGAAATATTGGGGGAAGATAAATTTTGTGACAACTATATAATAAAATATTGTATATTTTTATTGAATTTTGAATGACAGGGACACATTAAAAATATAACATAATATTTAAAATATGGGTAAAACTATCATTTCAATATGGTTCAAATATTTGTTTTTAAAAATATATTTAAATATGCAGATTGGGAAGAAATGCATAAGTATTATACTAATTGTCGTTTAGAATGATAAAATTACAGGAATTTTTTTCTTTCCAAAATTTTGATACTAAGCATATAAGCACCCTCTTATAATACAAAAGATGAATATTTTTTGAGAAGTTAAAACTCAACCACCAAAAAACAGATAGGCCAATACAAACCTTGTTAGATCCAGAACTTTTATACCCTCCAATGGCTTCACATTGTCAGTATCTGCCAAAACACAGAAAACACTTGAAGAGTATTGATTACTAATTTTCAGGAGAAAGAATCAAGAATTCTTCACATTGTGTATTGAGCAATTTCTATTACTACCAAAAGAAAATGTTTTTCTTTTACACTATTTCTGCTTTATATGTAACACAGAAATGTTGACCTGATCCAATTAAATCAATTTGTAAAAATTAAAACTTCCAATCCCAGATTATTCACAATTAATTAAGTCACCAGCTACACTTGCAATAGTTTGAAAAATAAAAAGAAGTGGAGAGACATATAAGCTGAACACAGAGGAATTTTAGGGCACTTAAAATACTCTATATGATGCTATAATGTTAGATACGTAACTATACATTTTCCCAAGCCCGAAGAATGTACATCACCAAGAGTGAACCCTAATATAAAGTATGGACTTTGGGTGATTATGATGTGTCAATGTAGGTTCATCAATCGTAACAAAAGTACCGTCTGGAGGAGGCTGTGCATGTGTGGGGGTAGGGAATATATGGGAAATCTCTGTAACTCCCTCTCAATTTTCCTGTGAACCTGAAACTGCTCTAAAAATATACAGCCTTTTAAAAACAAATAAAAAGTAAACTAAACAGCCCTAGGTGGTTTGGCTCAGTGGATAGAGCGTCAGCCTGCGGACTGAAGGGTCCCGGTTTGGATTCCGGTCAAGGGCACATGTCCAGGTTGCAGACTTGGTCCCCGATGAGGGGGCATGGGGGAAGCAGCTGATCAATGATTCTCTCTCTCCCTCTCCCTTCCTCTCTGAAATCAATAAAAATATATTTTTAAAAAAATAAAATAAAATAAAAAGTAAACTAAACAAGAAAAAAGTACTAACAAAAAAAATAACAATAAAGACCTCTGCATATTTGTTCTACATTTAAGACAGGAAGAAAAAAAATGATTTTTAAAAGTTTATTAAACAATTTACAATCATCTGTGTATTTCCTTTTTCTTTTCACCCATTAGCTTTAAAAATAAGAAGACAGCCCTGGACAGTGTGGCTCAGTTGGCTAAGAAGACAGCCCTGGACAGTGTGGCTCAGTTGGCTGATGCATCATCCCATGCACTGAAAGACGGCGGGTTTGATTCCCAGTCAGGGCACACACCTGGTTTGCAGGTTCAATCCCCTTAGCTGGCCCCAGTCGTGTGTATAGGGCAAGAGATTGCTCTCTCTCTCTCTCTCTCTCTCTCTCTCTCTCTCTCTCTCTCTTTTCCTCTTTCTCTTAAAAAAATCAATTAAAAAACATGTCCTCGGTAAGGATTAAAAAAGAAAAGGAGATAGGTTGGCAATTATCTCAGTAATTCACTGCATATCTAACATCAAGTCACAAAATCAAATTACAGTCAAATGGCTTACAAAGTTCAGATCAGGCTGAACTTAGGAAGAAAAATGATGAAACTAATTGGTTCAATACATTTTTTTAAAATCCTCACCCGAGGATATGTTTTTATTGATTTAGAGAGAGAGAGATATCAAACTACCAATCTAGGTATATGCCCTAACCAGGAATCAAACCCACAACATTTTGGTGTACCAGACAATGCTCCAATTAACTGAGCCACTCAGCCAGGGATGTTCGATACATTTTTTTAATGGGCTTCATTAGTTCCTGTGGCACTAAGTGAGCTGGGAGAGAGGCCTGTAGGAGTGGGTACATCACAGCTACTGCCACACACAGAAAACTCTGACATTTCCAGAGCTTTTTGGAACCAGGCGTGATTTTCACTTTCCCTTAAGATGGAGTATATTTTCACAAGCATTATCTGGATTCTTTGAATCATTCATCTTCAACGGAGAAATGGAAAGGAAAACTATACAAAGACAACATTAGAAAGATGCTCCACTCCAAGATTCTAATGAGAACTCTAAGCACATAGTAAAAGAGAACACTTATCTCTGTGAGTGACTTAGAGTGCTGATTACTTCGTGAACATTTAAGGAATGGCTTTTGAACTAAAGCAAACAGCAGAACCAGACATTCCAAAAGAGGTCTGAGGAAATGGGAAATTGTCAACATACCACAGAGTTGATCCTATGCTATGTTAATCTATATATATAAAAACCTAAGCAACCGTTAGGACTGAATGACCAGAACGACCGGTCGACCAGTCGCTATGATGCGCACTGACCATCAGGGGGCAGACGCTCAACACAGGAGCTGCCCCCTAGTGGTCAGTGTGCTCCCACAGTGTTGGCAGCTGGTGTCTGTTGCTTCCGCGCTGGCTGGCAACCGTCACCTTCAGCCCTGGGCTGGGACAGGGATTTGGGGGTGGGTGGTGGTAGATCCCTTTCCCAGGGGGGCCAAAGGCCAGCTCCCTCCCTGGAGCTGGCAGCCAACCTCCCGCGCCCCATCCCTCCCCCTGGCCGGCAGGCCCCGATTGGCCCAGCCCTGATTGGCCCTGATCGCCGGCCAGGCCTAGGGACCCCACCTGTGCACGAATTCATGCACCAGGCCTCTAGTACTGAAATGTTTGCCCAAGAATTTACCCTTGTATCTATCTCTCCTCTAGGCTCTAATTTATGTTCCTTCCTTCCCATTATGTCCTTTTTCCCAACATCATTTGGTAAAATCCTACCCATGCTTCAAGTCTCCATTAAATTGCCAGATCTCAATGAATTTATTTCTTATTTTCTAACTGGGGATTATTTCTGTGACCTTAACTCACAGATGTTGGTCTTAAGAGATTCACTTTATTCAGCTTTGGGGTCTTATTATTTATACCGTATTTATCTCCTATCCATTTTGTACTTTTGGACTGATGATCACTAAGCTTTATACATACTAAGTACTCTATAGGTCTTTAATTGAAATCAATTAACCCAAGGCAAGAACAAGTTATTTATTTTTTCCATCATCATTTATCCCCGCATACCTCTTCCCCCTCGGAATCACCACACTGTTGGCCATGTCCATGAGTTTTTTGGTCAACGCCCCCCTCAGGGAGACCGCCTCACCCCCAGGTTTTGTTCTGTCTCTCAGGATGACAGAAGTCCTTTGTGCGCTCAT
>NW_005871066.1:6337551-6341576 GCF_000147115.1 Myotis lucifugus
CCTCCCCACCATTCCCCCTCCACTACCCCTTTACTCCCACCCCTGCTCCAGAGCTGTCTGCCTGCTCTCTATCTATGAGATTGTCTTTGTTTTGCTTGTTAGTTCAGTATGTCCATTAAATTCCACATGAGTGAAATCATATGGTACTTGTCTTTCTCTCACTGGCTTATTTCACTTAGCATAATGTTCTCCAGGTCCATCCACGCTCTCCCAAAAGGAGAAATTTTCTTCCTTTTTACAGCAGAGTAGTATACCATTGGTAAATGTACCACAGCTTTTTTTATCCACTCATCTACTGATGGACACTTGGGCTGCTTCCAAATTTTGGCTATTGTTAATAATGCTACAATGGGTGCATATATTCGTTTGAATTAGTATTTCAGGTTTCTTCAGATAAATTCCCAAAAGTGGAATTGCTGGGTCATAAAGCAGTTCCATTTTTAATTTTTTGAGGTAACTCCACACTGCTTTCCACAGTAGCTACACCAGTCTGTATTCTCACCAACAGTGAACAAGGGTTGTCTTTTCCACATCCTCACCAACACTTCTTTGTTTATTTATTGATGATAATCATTCTGACAGGTATGAGATGATATCTCATTGTGGTTTTAATTTGCATCTCTCCGATGATTAGTGACATTGAGCATCCTTTCATATGTCTATTGGCTATCTACATGTCCTCTTTGGAGAAGTGTCTATTCAGGTTCTTTATACATTTAAAAATTAGATTGTTTGGGGGGTTTTTTGGTGTTCAGTTTTGTAAGTTCTTTATAAAGTTCAGATATTAACCTTTAATCAGATGTACTGACGAATATGTTCTCCCATTTAGTGGGTTGTCTTTTCATTTTGTTGATGGTTTCCTTTGCTGTGGAAAACTTTTTTAGTTTAATGTAGTCCCATTTGTTTATTTTCCTTTTTGTTTCTCTTGCCCTAGGAAATATATCAGAAAAAAATATTGCTACAAGAAATATCCAAGACTTTATTGCCTATGTTTTCTCCTAGGATTTTTATGGTTTTGAATCTAACATTCAAGTCTTTAGTCCATTTTGAGTTTATTCTTGTGTTTGGTGTAAGAAGGTGGTCTAGTTTTGCTGTTTTACATGCATCTGTCCAATTTTCCCAACACCATTTACTGAATAGACTATCTTTACCACATTGTATGTTTTTCCCTCCTTGGTCAAATATTAATGTGGCTATAAAGGCATGGGGTTTATTTCTGGGCTCTCTATTCTGTTTCACTGATCTATATGTCTGTTTTTATGCCAGTACCACACTGTTTTGATTACTATGGCTTTGTAGTATAGTTATATATCTGGTAGCATGAGTCCTCCCAACTTTGTTCTTCTTTCTCAAGATCGCTGTTACTATTTGGAATCTTTTGTGGTTTCATATAACTTTGGTTCTAGTTCTGTGAAATACACCATTGGTATTTTGATAGGAATGGCACTGAACCTGTAGATTGCTTTGAGTAGTAAGGACATTTTAATGATGTTAATTCTATCTATGAACATGGTATATGCTTTCACTTATTTGTATCTTCTTCAATTTCTTTTTTCAGTGTCTTATAATTTTCCAAGTACCAGTCCTTTCTATCCTTGGTTAAATATATCCCTGGGTATTTTATTCTTTTTGAAGCAATTGTGAATAGAATTGTTTTCTTAGTTTCCCTTTCTGATAATTCATTATTGGTATATAAAAACGCAATTGATTTCTAGATATTTATTTTTTATCCTGCTACTTTACTGAATTTACTTATAAGTTCTAGTAGTTTTTTTTATGGAATCTTTAGGGTTTTCTATATACAGTATCATGTCATCTGCAAATAATAAGTTTTACTGCTTCCTTTCCAACACGGATGCCTTTTATTTCTTCTTCTGGCCTGATTGTTGTGGCTAGGACTTCCAGTACTATGCTCAAATAAACTCAAAAAAAATTATTTAAATGTTTCTTACGTTAACATTCTAGGCTAGGCATGTTGCAAAACAGAGTGAGGAGTGGAAGCTGCAAGAACATGTATAGGCTGAAAAGCACAGTCTATCCATGAGGCAAAGAATGAATGAGTTTAAGTTCTTTTGTGGTAGGTGGTTAGACACACATGAGCAGAGCAAGGACGATGGGGCAGGTACAGAGGTCCCGGGGGGGGGGGTAGCCGGGGGTACCTAGCAAAGACAATTCTAGGGTGGCACCTCGTTCCCAGGGTGACCATTGCCCCCTAGCATATCACTGGTCATGTGGTTTAGACTCCCTGGCCTTTCTTCCCTTGAGATAACTAGGCCTCAGTTGTATTTCAGCTCCGAGCTCAGAAAAGCAACAAAACCAGACAAGCAATGCCACACGGACCTCAGGACCAACTACACTGAATAATGACTCCCTGCCCCGGCGCCCAGCAATCAATCAGTGGAGACCCTGACCCCGAAAGGATACACCTGGAAAGCTGTTGAACAGTCTATTGAGATCTTCTCCTGGGACCTTCCCTAAAAGCTCTACCCTTAAAACCCACAGGACAGGGGACCCACTGCCTCTCCTTCCCTGGAGCAGGCCATTGCCTCTACCTTCTCCCTCCACCTCACCATCCCCCCGCTGCCAGGCTCATTACCTTTACCTTCCTTCCTTCTAAGCTCCAGGGGCCCTTTCTTTGCCTCTATAACTGAAGCGTATTTCTTCTATGAATTACTTCTTCCGCCTCTGTGATCCTATATAATAAAAGGGTAATATGCAAAGTGACCCTAACAGTAGAATGACTGGGAATGTCTGGTCACTATGACACACACTGACCACCAGGGGGCAGATGCTCAATGCAGGAGCTGCCCCCTGGTGGTCAGTGCGCTCCTACAGGGGGAGCTCTGCTGAGCCACAAGCCAGGCTGATGGCTGCCAGTACAGCGGTGGTGGTGGGAGCCTCTCCCGCCTCCTCAGCAGTGCTAAGGATGTCTGACTGAAGCTTAGGCCTGCTCCCCGCTGGCAAGTGGGCATCCCCCGAGGGCTCCTGGGCTGCCAGAGGGATGTCTGACTGCCAGCTTAGGCCCAATCCCCTGGGGAGCAGGGCTCAGCCAGCAGGTGGTTATCCCCCGAGGGGTCCCAGACTGTGAGAGGGCACAGGCCAGGCTGAGGGACCCCCTCCCCCCGAGTGCACAAATTTTTGTGCACTGGGCCTCTAGTTTTATAAATAAAGGTTATCGTACAGTTTGCATCTTGAGTCTTGCCTCTGAATTCTTTCTTAGCCAGAACGCAAGGACCCAGGTTGCTGAACCCAGGTCCAGGGACCCCAGGAGTCTAACACCTGGTGACATTCCCGCCGCCAACACTTGAAGACTGTTTCCTACAAGCTGTTTTCAAGGTTCAGTGATTACAACCCCAAAATCTGAAAGGAGTAAAGAACGTTCTACACAACTGTGGTCAATTCAAACTTCGAATTCTAAACAAATTCCGGGACAGCTGTCTGATACAAAGGCGTATTTTTATTATACATTAGGTGTCGTTCTTGATTTATCACATTTTTCTTTGTAACTAAAAGTCTGTGAAACAATAATGGAGCGCGTTGGCCAAATTTTGTTCTTTGAAAATCAGTCCTCCTGCTTCCTAGCCACCTCCCCAGCCTGCTAATCCAAAAGAGGGGTAAAGTCCGGCAGTTGTTTGCAGAGGCTCTCCCAGTTAAAGATGCACCCTGCACCCCCTTCTGAAATACCGGTGCACATTGTTAACGTTATTTAAGGGAGAAGGAGAGAGTGGGGGTGACCGAGGGTGAGACTCCCGCCCACTAGGACGGAGCGGGGGCGGACCCGCAGGGCAGCTGGGGCGGCCGTGGAGCGGACGACGCCGGCCCCGAGGCCCCGAGCCCGGGCGCGGGGAGGCGGACAGCCGGGAGGGCGGGCGGCGGGGCGAGCAGGAGTTTCGGGAAAGCTCGGGCACTTGGCTCCGGGCGCCGCCGGAGGCTGGAGGCTGGGGCGAGGTGCGCTTCGCGCGCCCAGACCGAGCCGTGGGGCCGAGGCCGGGGGGGTACCTTGAATTGGGGGGGGGCCGGTCCCA
>NW_005871066.1:6341786-6343162 GCF_000147115.1 Myotis lucifugus
CGCGCCCGGCGTGGCTCCGTGGTTGAGCGTCCACTCTCTGAACCAGGAGCTCACGCTTAGATTCCTGGCACGTGCCCGGTTGTGGGCTCGATGCCTAGTGTGGGGCGTTTGGGAGGCAGCCGATCAATGACCCTCTCTCTCTCTCATTGATGTTTCTATCTCTCCCGCTCCCTTCCTCTCTGAAATCAATAGAAATAAATAATGCCCCACTTGTTCCCCTGCCCCTAGCGGAACCTTTGGGAAGCCGGAACCAATGTGCTGTGCGGCTCCGGCAGCCGGGGGACTGCTTTGGTAAAGGACCACCAGCTCTCCCCGGAGGCTCAGTCCAGACAGTTCCGGGGACGCGGGAGTGAAGCCTTCCTCTGCAGACATGCACCGACAGAACTTCCGACCCCCGACTCCTCCTTACCCCGGCCCGGGGGTAGGAGGTTGGAGCAGCGGGAGCAGCTACCGGGGTACCCCGGGCGGAGGCGGGCCGCGGCCTCCTTCCCCTCGGGACGGGTACGGGAGCCCGCATCACACGCCGTCGTTCGGGCCCCGGTGTAGGCCCTATGGGAGCAGCCACTCTCCGCGACACGGCGGCGGCTTCCCCGGGGGCCGGTTCGGGTCTCCGTCCCCTGGCGGCTACCCTGGCTCCTACTCCAGGTCCCCCGCGGGGTCCCAGCAGCAATTCGGCTACTCCCCGGGGCAGCAGGCCCACCCCCAGGTCCCCGGGGCAGCAGGCCCACCCCCAGGTAACACACAGCCAGCGTTGGCGGAGTTCTTACTGTCTGGCAGGCACGGTACCAGAATCCCTGTCCGTGGATTATTTTTTTTCTTTCGATCCTCTATGAGGTGAGACTATCGCTTGTTAGCCCCTCTTGGCAGACGAATAAACTGAGGCTCAGAGAAGTTAAGTAACGGTCTCTAGGTTCCCCGGGCAAAGCCTTCCCTTCCTAGAGCCCTCGGCTGCCCCCAGTTCTCTCTCCGTTGTTGGCGGTCTCGTCAGCCCGTTTCAGTGCATTTATGCTGAGCCCGGTCTCCAGGCGCCGAGCCCCGACTCCCAGCACAGCGGTCGGCTAGGTTGCAGGGTCATCGCTCCTGCACTCTTTCCCCCTTTCCTTCCCCGGCTTTGTTTTCGAACCGCACTGGCTTCCGCTCCAAGTGTTCTCAGGGGAGGACCGGTGATGGTGGCCGCTTCCTGTTCCCCTCAGTGAGAGTGAGTGCGGGAGAGGGGGCTTCCGGTGGGTGCAGGATTGCTGGTTTACAGCTCGCATGTACTGGATGCATTGCCATCTTTGCTTATGCTAAGTCAACCCCGTCCCTTTAAATCTAGAGCTAATGAAGATGGGCAGGTTCTAGAAATCTTTAAGCTGTAGGGTTTACAAGTTTTAAAT
>NW_005871066.1:6343262-6355218 GCF_000147115.1 Myotis lucifugus
CCCCCCCCCCCCCCAGAAAATAGGGGAATTTTGAGGGGGGGGGAATTGAAATACAATTGTTTCTTAATTTCACCACCAATTGGTAGTTATGCAAAGTTAGAAAACCCAAAGTATTTTGAGGTGACAGTGAGCATGGAATTAATAATAAAAGAGCATCCCAAATTGGTTTAAATACATTTCAAAAACAAAAACACTAGATTAAATAAAGATGGAGTTTGCAATTGAACATATTGGGCTTCAAAGGCACAACAACTTTAAACTGGCAATGTGACCCTCACGACCGTTTAAAAAGTACCAGTTATCCCTAGGAAATGTTTTTTTAACTGATGATTTTTTTCCTAAAGGGTTCTCCAAGGACATCTACACCTTTTGGATCAGGGCGTGGTAGAGAAAAAAGAATGTCTAATGAGTTGGAAAGTTATTTCAAACCTTCAATGCTTGAAGACCCTTGGGCTGGCCTAGAACCAGTGTCTGTAGTGGATATAAGCCAACAGTACAGCAATACTCAGACATTCACAGGCAAAAAAGGAAGATACTTTTGTTAACATTTCTGAAATTCAACTGGAAGCTTCATGTGTCAGGAACATCTTGGACAAAACTCACTTGTGTTTTGAACCCTAAATTGAACCCTGACATGGTGACTCTGACTGAATAATTAGTTGAGTCTTCTTGGTATTTTTCATCATGTCAAATATTGTTGGTATTAGAAAAGAAATATGGTAGGATAATTTGCAATATTTCTCTGAAAGTGCCTACCACATTTTAGAAGATTTACAGTTTCCAACTATTTAACATTCTTGGTTATATAATGGACATTTGCCTTTTAATGTTTTTCCAGTGTTTTAAAATAAAACATTTTGTCTTCCTAGCTATATTGTGGTTTTGTCATATGCTAAAGGAATAGAAGTATTAAATTAATGCTTTGTCATTAGAATTCGTAAGTAAATATTTTGCCTACTACTTTTGAAAATAAATTAATAAACCATCCTTTGAGCTATAGACAGTTCTATATTTTTTCACCTAGGGCAAGAGGGGTCACGGAAGAGAATAAAGGAGAGTTCTGTTCCTGTCTGTTATAACCATTGTTTTATGTGCATATTTTCTGTAATGCTTTTGTTAAAATGCATTGGAACTTGACTGGAAGCCACAGAAACTCAAGCTTAAGTAAAGAGTTTTGAACCCTTATTTAACTGGAAAAGGCAAGAACATACCTATTTCTTGCATAGCTAGGTCAAAGTATTTTGTGTCTGAATGTCTCTACATTACTCAGTATGTGGAGTCATTTTCTCTTGAGGCTAAGGAAGATGGCTACTGGCAGTCTCAATTCACTTCCACTGTGAAGAGGACAGTTCCCACCTTTGTGAATCCCAGGGAAGGCAGATTGGCCATGCTTACTTAGATTATGTTTGTGTAGTCCTTTTCCAATAACTGTCCAAGGTATGAGGCCTAATTAGTTCGAACAATGAACACTCCCCTACAATGAGATGGAGCTGTGATTTTTAGCCCCACTATGCCTACCTGAAGTAGAGAAGTGGTTTTCCACAGAGAGAAATGTTATGAATATTTACCTACAGTAATGAAGAGAAAAATATGAAGGGATTTTTTTTTTATTTTTAAAAAATCAAGTCTTATAACATCCAGGCTTTTTAAATATTTTGAGATCACAATACATGAAAATAGAGCTAGTTAAAATTTTGTTTACACATTCCCAGAAATAAATGTCCGAAAATGAAATGATCATACCACCTATTTGAGCTATACTCAGTTAATTTTGTTAGGTCTTCACATAGGCAAAGAAGAAAATGAGAAGGGAAGGATTTTAGATTAATAAAATCTCCATGATACCCAGGACTACTACTGCCAGTTACTAGTTGGATGAGTTATTTAACTTCTCTATGCCTCAGTTTTCTCATGTAAAATGAAGAAATTAATAGTACCCATGTCATAGAGGTGTTGTCTTTGAGGATTAAATGGGTTTACATGTGTCAAACTATTAGGCCAGAGCCTGGCACATAGTAAGCACTCAAACAATTTGTAGCTATTTCTCATTCACCCCAATATCCTTAGCTCTTAGAATGATGCCTGGAAAAAAAGTAGGTGCTTAATAAATATTAGGTGAATAAATGCAGACATTCTGATTATACCTACTATATTGTTCTGCCCTTATACCCTGTATATTAAAAAACAGTAAATACTTTTCCCCCAGTATATTAAAGGAAATGGCTTTATTCCCTAACATCTCGTCTTTCCAAATGATTCGAGGTCATGATGTGTAATGAAAATTAGAACAAGTGTATTACTTTTTTAAATCTTTTATTGAACTTCATAGGTAAGAAATATTATCTTTAGGAAATAGCTTTTGGAAATAATTATTAAAACAACTCTTAGAGATCACTGGGTGATTGGCAAAAATGATAAAGGAAGTCAAGGAGTATTTTGTGCTAAAGTATATATTTGGAAGACTTTCAAATTTTAACTTCTAGTGGTTTATGTGCATTTTATTTTACTCTAAGTGTAATGTTAAACAACTAAATGTAAAACTTTTTTTTCCTGTCAAGTTACCAACATACACTTCCAGAGGTCTGACTTTTTCTAATTTTTTTAAGAGAAACACTTTTTGTTATCAGAAAAGATGCATTGCTGTATACTCTAGTTGGTCATGTCAGTTATCAAAGTTCTTTTAACATTGATATTTTGGTTTGTTTCTATTATTAGCCTACTTTTGTTTAGCTGAATGAAAAAAAGTGGATTATTCTTTTAAATGAAAAATGGTTGGTTTTTTAGTGTTTCAGAATACACATTTTTACCTGCTAAATAATTACATTAGAAAAATTTATACTTACGTATGCATCTTAAATATTTATATAATTAAAGAATGTAAAAATAATCTATAGTTGTGTCTTCAGCAACAATATCCAACTTTCCCAAAGGATATGCAGGCACAGAAAGCTTTAAGGGACCCAGAGCCAGATCCTCAATTCCCCTCTGTACTCTTTGTTAAAACTGATCTGCCTTTAAAGACCACCTCCATGACCAGTGGATTATGCCAGTTCTCCATTTTTCTTCTGCCATTATGTAATCACCCTATCCCACTTAAAAAAAAAAAATATGTATGGCAGTGTATTTTTCAAAAATTACCCCAATAATATTTCAGGTCTCACATACTCTTCCAGAACCTTGCCACTACCCCCATCAAGACGTGAACTTAGGTCCCTTCCCTTTGAACTTGAGTAGATCTTTCCTTCCTTTCCACCAAGGAAGTATGGTGGAAGGTAATGTATTTTCATTGTGGGTGAGATGTGGTCTTAGAAATGGGTTATATTGGCCAATGTGGAGATGTTCAGAATTTAGATGTATTGTCAAGTAGGAAGACAGAGTGATGACAGGTTTTGTATAATGACTTTGCTTTTTCTGTCACCTGACTATTCAAAAAACCATTTTTCCTATAATTGAGTAGTGTGAAAGTAAAGCAAAGAGAGCCTGAGGGAAAGACCCTTATTTTTAGGCAACTAATTGGAAGGTTGCTGACCTCATCTATCTTAGAATTAGAATATTCAAGCGTTATGGGTTTTGGTGAATCTGATGTCAAGCAAACTGTCTTCACCATTATCAATAATGGTGAAGAGCCTGATGAATACATCTAAAACCTGTCTGAGTAGCATAATTTGCATGATTTCAAGGAGAAAGTTAAAATTAGAACAAGTGTATTACTTTTTTATTTCTGACATATTAACATTACATCTTCAAGTTGAAAGATCATATGTCAGAGGTAAGTTCATGATTTTATATTTTCTAGAGCATTTTTCAGATTCTTGGGTGAAATATTTTTATTAACCTTTGCCAGGTTCATCATTAGATTCTGTAAATTCATATTAAAATTTTACCTGGCCCAAGGCTCCTGCTTATTGTCTCTCAGATAGTTATCTGCTTTTTCCATTCTTACTATACACTTAGGTTTAAAAATTAACAAGTATAGTGTGGATTTTACTGTAAATAAAACAATAGTCATCAGTAGTAGTCATAAAACATAATAGCCATCAGGATACCTTGCATAAGCCCTGAACTTACTAATGACTATCTTTTTGCTTTTAATTTCCACAGGCAAATATAATTTTTTCTAATGTAAGACATTATTATTATATGATTCACCATTATATATCACTTAGTAAAAAGAAAAACATTGCCAGCTAAACTATGTTATGCCAAAAAGAATAAACTATGATATGCCATTAATTATAAGATGCATCCTAATTTCAGAGATGTTAAAATATGAATCTTAGCTTGATAAATAGCTTAAACCAGTGGTCGGCAAACTCATTAGTCAACAGAGCCAAATATCAACAGTACAACAACTGAAATTTCTTTTGAGAGCCAAATTTTTTAAACTGTATAGGTAGGTACATTGTTATTAACTTAATTAGGCTACTCCTAAGCTGGCCTTTGCTAAAAACGTCCTCAATCTGATTGAGGTACGTTCGCTGAGGTCGACCCCTTCCAACTCTCCCATCCACACTCATCTTGTATACTTGTTTTGTCTATCTCCTTTCGTTCATCCTCTCCATATGTCCAAACCATCTCAACATACCTTTCTCACTACATCTTCTTTCACTCCACAACGTTCCCTAAAATTAACTTAATAAACTTAATAAACTTTACTTAAAGTTTTAAGTCAACTTCGCACTGTACGTGCGCGCCCGCATGTGGTATTTAGTGGAAGAGCCACACTCAAGGGGCCAAAGAGCCGCATGTGGCTTGCGAGCCGCGGTTTGCCGACCACTGGCTTAAACAATACTTAAAAGCAGAACATATAATTACATGTAGGTATAGGTGTAAATGTCCATAAAATGTAATCTAAGGACATAGTGCATTTAACTATAGAAAACTACTTAATTAAGATTAGTTCTTCCATGTCAGATATTTATATTCTGTAACAAACAAATAATTTTCAAATATAACATTTCTAAATCTCTATATAATCATCTTCAAGATATCTATGCAATTTCCAATTTTATGGGGGTATTTTTACTCAGTTTTGTCTTAATTTTCCATAAGGAAGATGATTCTAAGTGTAAGAGTTATAGGTAAGTCTTGGTAAAGCCTTTTGGTTAACATTCCAAGGAGCTAAGAAAGAAAATGGCCTGAACATCAAGGTCTCCAGTGAGTGTGTTTTTTAATTATTTGCTTCCAGCAAAATTGAAAAAAAAGTGTAATCAAATTGTCAATTGATGATCATTCAAAATAATGATAGATCAGTTTATGATTTTTTGGCATATAACATAAAAGGCATCCAAGAATTAAATGGCATCACTATAACAAAACTATATTCCTTTTTTCTTTATATGCATGAATGAGTTCTAAGCATTTACTTTAAAAATAGTAATAAAATTGATATCTCATTCTAGCAATATTTACCCTTGAATATAGAAAAATACAGCACCATCCATCTCATTAAGAGATACATTTTCAATAAAAATGTTTTAATAACATTAAAATTAATATAGTTTTATTGTTTTTATCATTTGAATCGTAGTCATAAAAAATTGATTTTTTAATTCCCCCCAAATTTTATTTTAATAAATATATTTTTTCATACATTCTGAGAAACAGCTGTATGACAGGGTATCAGTAAAAGACCTTCAAGCATCACTATACTAATAAAGTGGAGAAGTAAAGTGGTATAAAATGAATTAGGAATAAAAGAGTGTAAAATTTCCTATTAAGGAGTGATAGTACATATCAGATTTCTATATTTAGATTCCGTTAATGTAATTGATTTAACTCAAAATATCACTACTGCAGAAATCACTTCCTTTGCAATTTTTGAAACTTATGATAAAAAATGGTTGTATATTGACTTAAATATTTGTAAAAGGGATACTAGTACATCACTTTTCAGAATTATGTTAAAGAATATATGATTCTTAACATATATTCTTAGCAAAAATTTTAAAGATCTCAAACCAGCAGAGGGGAGAGGGAAATATAACTATCCAAGGGAAGGAGGAAAAAGGTAAAAAAAAATGACAGCAGTAAGTCCAAGTATTTCAGTAGTGATAACCTAAAAAAAAGACTATCAGATTGGATTAGAGAAATGGAATCATTCTATTTGCTGGTTTCGAAAAGATGCATCTAAAATTAAGACTTATGTAGAATTTGTAATGATAGAAAGCTGGTATACAAAATAGAGATTATATATAATATGTATTTTTCCAGGTATAAACAGTATAAAATAAATTTTTTCCCAGTTTTGTATTGATTCCAGAGAGACGAAGTGGAAGAGAGAAACTGCCATGTGAGAGAGAAACCAATCAGTTGCCTCTTGCACTGGGCTTGTGCCCAGATCTGAAATGGAACCTACTAATCTTTTAATGTCCTGTTGCTCTAAGCAACTGGGCCACCCAGCCAAGACAATACATTTTTTATAAATGTTCTAAATCAGAAAGTCTCCGCAAATTTCACTCTGGATGGTGTGGCTCAGTTGGTTGAGCGTCGTCCCATGAACCAAGAGGTCACTGATTGGATTCCTGTCCATGGCACATACCCAGGTTGTGGGCTCAATCCCCAGTTGGGGTATGTGCAGGAGACAGCCAGTCAATGGTTCTCTCTCATCGATGTTTCTCTCTCCATCTGCCTTCCCTTCTCTCTAAAAGATCAATAAAATAAAAAATGAATTTTAAAAATCAGCAAATTTCAAAAATTTGATAGTTATACAGATTGTGTTTTCTGACCAAAATGTTCAATATATTTAAAAACCAAAAGTACCTCCTTTGGAAAATGTCAGTGAAACAGAAGGAAAATTATAGAGAATATCAAAAAAGTAAAGACCTATTCTTTGCATTAATTAAAGTAGACCAAGATTAATAGGGGGGGGGTGGGGGGGACAAAAAGAAAAAAATAAACATTAACCTTTGGTATAACATCAGGAACTACGATTAAAAAAAAGACTACAGTGAGAAAACAATAGTGATGGCATCACTTAGAATGAAAAGCAACAGCGAAATAAATTACTTGCATTATCCTTCAGCTTTCTTATTGCATTGCCTGAAATACTGCATCATCTTACAAGGAGGTATAAAACAGTGGTTCTCAACCTTGGCTGCACATTAGAATCACCGGGAAATCTTTTTAAAATCCTGATTTCTGGGCCTCATCCTCCGGAAATTCTGTTTCTTTGTTACTAGTATTGTGGCCCCACCCCATAACAAAGAAAGAATTTCCGGAGGATGAGGCCAGAAATCAGGATTTTAAAGATTCCCCGGTGATTCTAATGTGCAGCCAAGGTTGAGAACCACTGGTATAAAAGAAATCTGGAGACATAATTTATGTAAATGTTTTTAATAGTTTTTTAATCCTCAACCAAGGATATATTTTTATTGTTGTTTTTTTTTTTTTTTTTAGGAGAAAGGGAGAGAGAGAGAGAGAGAGTAACATTGATGTTAGAGAAACATCAATTGGTTGCCTCCTGCTCGTGCCCTAACCAAGGATCCAACCCACAACCTTTTGATGTAGGGGATATTGCTCCAGTCAACTGAGCCACCCAGCCAGGTTGTAAATGTCTTTTAAGCTTTTATTTGGGCACAACTAGGAATTTAGTGTTTTTCTTTTTTCACCCATAATGCCAAAACATTTTAACAGATGCTTCATAATTATTAAACAAATCAGCACTCAGAACTCATAAGTAAAATCTCAGACAGAAAATTTTCTCAAATTCAAAATTCAATGAGCGGACAATATATATATTTCTAAGGACAAAAGGAATACATACTCTCATCCAGTCAGTCATCCAAAAAAAAGGACATAATCACACAATACTTTATGACAACATCTTTTTATGTTTGTTCATCATAATTTACATGATAGTGTTTGTAAGTAGGCAAATACTAAAGGAAGGTATATATTCAAAAGTGATTCAAGTAAATAGATGAATATTAAAAAGGTCATACACCATGATCAAGTGGGATGTATTCCAGGGATGCAAGGCTGGTACAATACTCGTAAATCAATAAATGTGATACTTCACATAAATAAATTGAAAGATAAAAACCACATGATCATATCAATAGATACAGAAAAATATGACAGACCTACAGCCATCATCATACTCAATGAGCAAAAACTAAAAGCATTTCCCTTAATGATCATATCAATAGATACAGAAAAATATGACAGACCTACAGCCATCATCATACTCAATGAGCAAAAACTAAAAGCATTTCCCTTAAGAAAAGGAACAAGGCAAGGATATCTGCTTTCACCACTCTTATTCAACATAGTATTGGAAGTCCTTGCCACAGCAATGAGACAAGAACAGATAAAAGGCACCCACATTGGAAAGGAGGAAGCAGATGATATTGTACATAGAAAACCCTAAAGACTCGACCAGAAACTACTAGCCTTAATAAATGAATTTGCAGCATAGCAGGATACAAAATCAACATCCAGAAATCAATGGCATTTTCATACACCAATAATGAACTCCCAGAAAGAGAAACGAAAAAAGCAAGCCCATTTACCATTGTAACAACAACAAAAAATAAGATGCTAGGAATAAACTTAACAAAGGAGGTAAAAGACCTGTACTTGGAAAATAGGACATTGAAAAAAAGAAAGAGGAAAATATAAACAAATGGAAGAGTTTACCATGTTCATGGATTGGAAGCATTAGCATCATTAAAATGTCTATACTGCCCAAAGCAATCTATAGATTCAGTGCAATCCCTTTTAAAATACCAATGACATACTTCACAGAGCTACAACAAATACTCCAAAAATTTATATGGAACCATAAAAGACCCTGAATAGCTGCAGCAATCTTGAGAAAGAAGAACAAAGTAGGAGGAATCATAATACCGGATATCAAACTATACCTCAAAGCCATTATAACCAAAACAGCCGGGTACTGGCGTAAGTACAAGCTTATAGACCAATGGATCAGAACAGAGACCCCAGAAATTGGCCCACACCATTACAGTCAATTAATATTTGACAAAGAGGCAAGAACATAATGGAGTAAAAACAATCTTGTTAACAAATGGTGCTGGGAAAACTGGACAAACACATGCAAAAAGATGAAACTAGACCACCAACTTAACTCCATACCCAAGAATAAACTCAAGATGGATAAAAGACTTAAGTGTAAGGCATGAACCCATAAAAAAAGTGGCAAATATAGGCATTAAGGTATCAGACATCTTACGTAGTAATATGTTTATGGTATATCTCCTAAAGCAAAGAAACTAAGGAGAAAATAAACAGCCCTGACCAGTTTGGCTCAGTAGATAGAGTGTCGGCCTGCAGACTGAAGGGTCCCAGGTTTGATTCCAGTCAAGGGCATGTATCTTGGTTGCAGGCACATCCCCAGTAGGGGGTGTGCAGGAGGCAACTGATCGATGTTTCTAACTCTCTATCCCTCTCCCTTCCTCTCTGTAAAAAATCAATAAAATATATTTTTTTTAAAAGGAGAAAATAAACAAATGGGACTACATCAAAATAAAAAGCTTCTGCACAACAAAAGAAACCATCATCAAAATGAATAGGGAACTCACTGTTTGGGAGAACATATTTGCCAATGATACATCTGATAAGGGGTTAATATTCTAAATATATAGTCTCATATAACTCAACAAAAGGAAAACAAACAATCCAATTTAAAAATGAGCAGAAAACCTGAATAGACATTTCTCCAAAGAGGACATACAAATGACCAAAAGACATATGAAAAAATATTCAAAGTCACTAATCATCAGAGAAATGCAAATTAAAACCACAATGACATATCACCTCACACCTGTCAGAATGGCTATCATCAAAAAAGTCAAGTGTTGGCAAGGATGTGGAGAAAAGGGAACACTAGTTCCCTGCTGGTGGGAATGCAGATTAGTGCAGCCACTATAAAAAACAGTATGGAGTTTCCTCAAAAAATTAAAAATGGAATTTCCATTTGACCCAGCAATCCCACTTCTGGGAATATGTCCAAAAAATACCAAAACACCAATCAGAAAGAATATATGCACCCCTGTGTTCATAGAAGCATTATTTACAATAGCTAAGATTTGGAAACAGCCCAAGTGCCCATCGGTAGTTGAATGGATAAAAAAAAAGCTGTGGCACATTTACAACATGGAATACTATGCAGCTGTGGATCTCTTACCCTTTTGGACAGCATGGATGGACCTGGAAAATACTATGCTAAGTGAAATAAGGCAATCTGAGAAAGATAAATATCACACGATCTCATCTGTGGAATCTAATGAACAAAATGCATTGGCCAACAAAATAAGTATGAAGGCATGGAACAGACTGACATACCTCCATGTGGGGTTGGGGGGACGAGAAGAGATAAACCAACGAACTTATATACTCATATTCATAACCCATGGACACGGGCAATAGGGTAGTGAAAGCCTAGAGTGGGTGGGTAGAGGCTGGGAAAGGGAGTATGGGGGGGGGGGGTGCAAATTAGAGATATCTGTATACTATCAACAATAAAAAATACATTTTTTAAAAAAAGATGAAGTAAAGTCAGGTACAACTTAAGCTGAATAAGCCTGATGATCAAATCAGTTTCTTTGAGAATTTATTGTATCTCCAAATTTCATTACTTATTCTAGCCAAACATAACTGAAGTAAAGATATCCAACCATACTGGGGTGGGGAGTGGGGTAAATAGATTATATATGAGTGAAAAATCAATTGGGTTTACCATTTTGATAGGTGTTTAGAAATCAAAGTGAGAATGTTTTAGCAATTATGAAGCAAAAAAGGTGGCCATCCTCTCCAATAAAAATGTGACATCAGCCCTAGCCTGTTTGGCTCAGTGGGTAGAGCATCGGCCTGGACTGAAGGGTTCCGGATTCGATTCGGGTCCAGAGCATGTACCTCAGTTGCAGGCTCAATCGGGGTGCATGTGGGAGGCAACCAATTGATGTGTCTCTCTGTCTCTCCCTCTCCCTTCCACTCTCTCTAAAAATCAATGGAAAAATATCCTCAGGTGAGGATTAAAAAAAAAAAAAGTGACATCAGAGTTCTTAAATGTATTACATTTTGAATATGCAAGTGCAAAATAAAAACTGATAATAAACGAGAGCCCATTAAAGATACATTTGAAATTGAGTCACGGTTCATAAGGTGAATATATTCTAGGTTCATGATAGTTGAACACCCAATTGTGTTTAAGGGATGATAACCATCTTGTGTATTAAATATCTTCAAAACCAGAAAAAATATTTTTTAAAAGTTGTGTTTTCTATGTTTACATTCTTATTAGAATTTCTATTAAAGTTTATTTCTTTATTCTCTACATGTTCACTAAATAAAGAATTATTTTTTAAAATTAAAAAGTTCCATTGGACACATAACAAATGATGACTGGTTTTCCTGGTATACTGAGGTTTAAGATGAAGAAATATATTAATATCAGTAAAGGCTTTGAAATTCTCACAAACACAGGATGATGAACTCTATGACAAAGTATTTGAAAACATAGGTAACCTAGAGAAATACATGCACTCGAATTTGTGTGGAGACATATTCAAGAATGTTCTTTGTAGTCATCAAAAGACTGGCAACAATCTGACCACCAATAGGAGAAAGAATGAATAAGTTGCATATTTGCACAATTCAGCAATTGAATTAATTAGAACTACATGATACAATACGAAAAACTCCAAACTAATTTTGAGCAAAGACCCACACAAAGCCTATGTATTATTCTTCACATAAACGTAAAAGCCTACAAAATAATGCATATACTTTTCTCATTTCTTTAAAATACGTTGTTTTTTCAGCTGAGTACAGGAAAGCAAGAGAGTGACAAGGAAGTTGAATATGTATATAAGGGAGTGAGGGAGTGATTATGGAAAAGGTCATTGGAGTCTGAGTACTAAAGGGAGTGAGCTGCAAACTTCAGAGGGGGTTTTCAAGTAGTATAAATAGTATGCTTTCAGTTGCCATGGGG
>NW_005871066.1:6355640-6399043 GCF_000147115.1 Myotis lucifugus
ATTATTTCCCTTAAATTTTGCAGAAAGTTTTACCATTCAGTGTTAATGGTGAGGGGTCTGACACCAGTCTGGTTCTCTTTCTTTTTACTAGTAGACAATCTGTTTTTGTTAGTTCTTCAATAAAAATAAATCTAGATTTTCAATAAAATTTAAAATTCTGAAATATTACTTTGATGTATTTCAATAGTAAATCTTTTATCATATACATTGCTTTGCTTTCCATGGACCTCTTTAATTAGAAGAGACTCATGTCTCTTTCAACCCTGTGGAAACTTCTAGTATTTATTTCTTCCTCTCCATTTTCTCCTTTAGGAACTCCTATCAGATGAACAGTTAGAATATCTAAATCTACTCTCTATTTCTTAATTTTCATTTTACATTTTTTTCTATTTTATTTTAGTTAGTTTTCCCTCTCTTTTTTAAAATCTTTATTGTTGAAAGTATTACATATGTCCCTCCTTTTTTAGTGGTGAGTTTTAGGGAGGATCATCCCCAGCATTTCTTAGCTTGATACTCCGGCTCATTAATTTGATCTTTAGTTGTCGATATTCTATATTACAGCCCATCCACATTTTTTTTTGTTTGCAATCATGTTTTTAAATTCAATAATTCTGATTCTTTCTTTTGTCAACTTTTTGTTTTATTTTTTAATGAATGCTTAATAATAAATATAGGTGATTCTCCAACATTCCTACAACCCTGGTCTAAGTCACTCTGGTAATTTCACTCCTCTTTTCAGTAATGGACTTGGCGATGTGTATGTAGCTCAATTTGGGCTAGTGAGATGTACTTCTTAAAAGGTGATCCTTCTTGCTCTAGGGAATTTTGTTTCACTATGATGCATGGAACAGCCACAACAATCTCGCTACTATGCTAAAGATAAAGCCAAACAGAGAAAGACAGAACCAAGAGAACTACCAAGAAGTAAACCTGGATTCCTCATGTACTATGTCTGAAGCCCAACCTTTTCTGGATTCGTTTAAGAAAACTAGAGGCCCAGTGCACAAATTCATGCACCAGTGGGGTCCCTAGGCCTGGCCTGTGGGATCGGGCTGAAACTGGCTCTCCAACATCCCCCGAGGGTCCCAGATTGCGAGAGGGTTCAGGCCAGGCCGAGGGACCCCACCAGTGCACAATCGGGGCCTGGGAGGGATGTTGGAAGTTGGCCAGCTGAGGAGGGACCATCAAGGTGATGTACGCCAGGGTCTGTTTCTGGACTTGGGTTGGTTCAAAACCTTGGGAACTTCCCAGATGAAATCTGAAATGGGCTCCAGTAAAGGGCAAGGAGAGAGTGAAGACAGGGGCAGACCACTCCAGATTGGTAGGTGGCAGATTTAATGAGCAAGAGAACTTACATATGAGGCCTATCTAGGGCTCCTCGTGGAGTAGATTTCCACCCCTCTGCCAGAATTTTAAAAGTTTATATGGTGGGTTCAGTCACATATACCACCCAGATGATCTCAACAACACATTGCCTTCTCAAGACTGTGTCCCCCAAAATGCCCTCTACTGTGGCAATGGTGGACAGAACATACATTCCAAGGATGGGGCGGGGGAGGGCAGAGCCTCCGATGCAGCTTGGTATAACCTGTATCACACCCTCCTCCAACAATTTGTTTTCTCTCTGATTGGCCTAGGTCAGAGATTTTCAACCTTTTTCATCTTATAGCACACATAAAGCAATTACTAAAATTCTGTAGCACAAAAAATATATTTCTTGCCAATCTTAAAAAAAGGTAAGTATAATTTTGATTTATTCATACTGGACAGCTAGTGTGTTGGCTGTTATCATTTTTTAAATTTGACAAAGTGCCCCTGACTAGTCAGGTATTGCATGTTTTAAAAATTCTTGTGCAACAATAAAGATTTAAGAAAAAAATTATTGTGGCATGCTGGTTGAAAATCACTGGTCTATGTCTGTCTTTGTGCCAATACCACATGATCTTAATAACTGTTACTTTATATTAAGCATTGAAATCTGGTAGAAAAGTTTTTCAGCTTTGTTCTCCAAGGTTGCCTTGACTAGTTTCTTTACATTTGCACATCAGTTTTAATGTCAACATGTTGATTTACAAACACACACACACACCTGCTGGGTTTATAATTGGGATTGCATTGAATCTATAAACAGCCCAACATGAGAATTTTATTTTTATTTTTTTAATATATTTTATTGATTTTTTACAGAGAGGAAGGGAGAGAGATAGAGAGTTAGAAACATCGATGAGAGAGAAACATCGATCAGCTGCCTCCTCCACATCTCCTACTGGGGATGTGCCTGCAACCCAGATACATGCCCTTGACTGGAATTGAACCTGGGACCCTTGAGTCCGCAGGCCGATGCTCTATCCACTGAGCCAAACCGGTTTCAGCAGAATTTTAATACTAGATGTACTGGTTAGTAATGCGGCTTTTTTTTTTCAATAGATGGAATTACACATATGTTGATATATATGCGATTTGATATGTATGCTATTTTGTTGTATTGACAGCAAGCTTCAAAACTTCATATGTCAAATTTTCTGAAGGTGTTAACATCATAAATATTTTTACACTTAAAAATGTCGAATTTCGTGCAAAAACAGAGCATTTGCTGGAAGTTTTAATTCATTATTTTGAAGAAAAGTGCTGCTGAAAGTTATCATATACTTCGGAAAGCTTATGGTGAACATGCTCCATCTTAAGATACTTGTGAACGCTGGTTTAAACGCTTTAAAAGTGATGATTTCAATGTGAAAGACAAAGAATGTCCAGGTCAACCGAAAAAGTTTGAAGACCAACAATTACAAGCATTCTTGGATGAAGATGCGTGTCAAACTCAAAACAACTTGCAGAAAGATTAAACGTTGCTCAGCAAACAATTTCTGTTCGTTCACAAGCAATGGGAAAGATTTTAAAGGAAGGAAAATGGGTGACACATCAACTGAATGAAAGACAAATGGAAAACCAAAAAGTCACCAGTAAAATGTTGCTTCAACAGCATGACAGAAAGTCTTTTTTGCATTGAATTGTGACTGGCGGTGACAAGTGGATTTATTTTGAGAATCCCAAAAGCACAAAATCATGGGTTGATCCAGGTCAGCCATCAACATCGAATGCAAGGCCAAATCGCTTCGGAAAGAAGACAATGCTCTGCGTTTGGTGGGATCAGGAAGATGTGGTGTATTATGAGCTTCTAAAACCAGGTGAAACCGTTAATACTGATCGCTACTGACAACAAATAATCAATTTGTACCACGCTTTGATGGTGAAATGACCAGAATGGGCCAGAAGACACAGCAAAGTAATTTTGCTTCATGATAAGGCACCATCACACACTTCAAAACCAGTTAAAGACACATTAAAAGATCTTACCTGGGAAGTATCAACCCACCCACCGTATTCACGACCTTGCTCCTTCAGATTACCGCTTGTTCTGATCGATGGCACACGCACTTTCTGAGCAGCACTTCAAAACATAGGAAGAAGTGGAAAATTGGGTCTCTGAATGGTTTGCCTCAAAACAAGAAAACTTCTATTGGGACGGTATCCACAAATTACCTGAAAGATGGGGGAAATGTGTAGCTAGCGATGGACATTACTTTGAATAAAGCACTTTTGATGTTTCTCTTGAAATTACCGTGTTTTCTTTGATTACAAAATCCGCATTATTAACCAGTACACCTTTATATTATCAAGGCTTCCAATTCGTGAGCTATTGCCTTCTCCCACGCTCCCTCCCCCTCCCTGCATAGCTTTAGATCTTTACTCTCAGCAATGTTTTATAGTTTTTAGTATAAATGTACATCTTTCTTAGGATTTATCCCTAAGCAGATGACTTCTTATGCTAATGTGATTAATTTTATTTTCCAACTTTGCTAGCATATGTGTGTGTGTGTACAATTGACTTTTGTATATTGACCTTATTCAGTTTTCTTTTTTTAAAAATATATTTTATTGATTTTTTACAGAGAGGAAGGGAGAGGAATAGAGAGTTAGAAACATCGATGAGAGAGAAACATCGATCAGCTGCCTCCTGCACACTCCCCACTGGGGACATGCCCACAACCAAGGTACATGCCCTTGAACAGAATCAAACCTGGGAGCCTTGAGTCCGCAGGCTGACACTATCCACTGAGCCAAACCCGTCAGGGCTTCTTTTTTTCTTTTCTTTTTTAAAAAAAATATATTTGATTGATTTTTTACAAAAAGGGAGAGGGATAGAGAGTTAGAAACATCGATGAGAGAGAAACATCGATCAGCTGCCTCCTGCACACTCCCCACTGGGGACGTGCCCGCAACCAAGGTACATGCCCTGGACCGGAATCGAACCTGGGACCCTTTAGTCCCCAGGCCAACGCTCTATCCACTGAGCCAAACCGGTCAGGGCTTATTCAATTTTCTTACTAAAATAACCTGTTTATAGATTCTTCTGTATTTTCTGTATACACAATCCTGTTATTCAAATAAAGACAGATTTTTTTTTTCCTTTCCAATCTTTGTGTTTTCCCCTTTGCCATATGGCTCAGACCGTAAAATATTGACAAGTAGTGATAGTGAACATCCTTGTCTTGTCTGGACCTCAGGGAGAAAATGTTCCTTATTTCCCCATTAGCTTAGTTACTGTAGTTTTTTAAATAGGTATCCTTACCAAATTAAAAACTTCCCTCTATTTCTAGTCTGCTGGGAATTATAAGTGGATGTTTAATGTTATACCTTTTGCCCTTATTACATGAACATGGTAAATTACATTGATTAATGAATGTTACTCAATTTTGCATTCCTGGAATAAACTCCACTTGGTCATAATGTAGCATCCTTTTAAAAAATCTCTGAATTTTTAATTTTGTTAAGAATGTTCAATGAGATATTGGCTTATAATTATCTCATGAAGTCCATGTCAGATTTGGGTGTCAGGGTTATGCTGAACTCATACAATGAATTGGAACTTATTCCTTCTTTTTCTAATCTCTAAGAGTCTCTAAAAGTAAAATTATAACTTTTTCCATAAGTGTTTCAAAGATTTCATTAGTGAAGCATTCTTAGCCTTCAGATATATTTGGGTTGGGGTTCTTTTTGGTGGGAAAAATATAGATTCAATTCCTTTCATACATACACGACATTTAGATTTCTTCTTCTGCCAGTCTTAAATTGTATTTGTCTATTTCATCTAACTTGCCAAAATTATTGGACCAAAGTTAATAAGAGTATATACTGTCTGATTCCCTTAATATGAAGCTTAAGAACAGGCAAAAGTAATTAAAGGTGATAGAAATTAGAATAGCTCTGTTTACGGGTAATGATTGGGAAGGAGCAAGATGGCCTGGAATAATAGATACATTCTGTCTTGCTCTGGGTGGTGATTACAAGGGTATCCTATATAATAAAAGTCTAATATGCTAAGTGTCCGGTTGTTCATTCAACCAATCAAAGCATAATATGCTAATGATATGCTAAGGCCACTCAACCTCTTGTTATGACATGCACTGACCACCAGGGGGCAGACAATTGACCAGTTGACACTCCAACCAGTAGGTTAGCTTGCTGCTGGGGTCAGGCTGATTGAGACTGAGCAAGATGGGCCACACACGCCCTGGAGCCCTCCCACTGTTCCTCCCTGGCTTGCAACCTCCTGCATCCCTCCCTGGCCCCAATCATGCACTGGTGGGGTCCCTTGGCCTGGCCTGTGCCTTCTCACAATCCAGGGCCCTTCGGGGGATGTTGGAGAGCTGGTTTCGGCCCGATCCCGCAGGCCAGGCCAAGGGACCTCACTGGTGCACAAACTTGTGCACCAGGCCTCTAGTAAACATATAAAACTCATTAAGTGCACTTAATATTACCTTAATTTATACATATTATACTTAAATAACTTTTAAAATGAAATTAAAAATGAAACTTAATATGTGATTCTGATGCCCATTCAAGTCTGAAACTTTTGTGTTCAGGTATGGCCTGAAAGAGCCAATCTGAACACGGGATAAAGACTTAAATATCCGAAGTGAATGGTTCAGATGCTAGAAGACTTATACCATTTCCTTCTAGCAAATGTAGAATTACCTTATCTCTTCCAATGGACACAGAGAAATAAATCATTTCTCTGAATTTGAAAATAAACTGTAGTGTTCTCAAGAAAATGACACTTTAGAGAGTTCTGCACTAATCAGTCCCTCAGATGTTTAAGATGGAACTAGACACAAGATAGTTCAAATATTTTATATTATGTGGAAAGCATCAATGGTGAATATTGTTATTGGTTGATTGGAATCGACAACTTCCAACTCAGAATTTATTTTATTACAAAGACATTTTTCTAAATTAAAATAAGAAATAGTCATCAATGATGAAGTAAAATTTCCCTTTACTACACCCACCCAATCTCTTTCTCCAACAGCAAACATTCATAATGCAATTACTATACAATATACCAAGCACTTTTAAGTTATCCAATCCTGAAAACTTTAGGTATTGCTTCATTGTTCCATTTCACTAATGTAAAAACTGAGAACCAGTATTTCGATAACCTAAGGTCATACAGATTAATAAATAATAAAGCCAGGATTTGGACTGGCTTGTAAGCCTGCTTTTTAAACCACTAAGGTCAATAATAACCTACAATCAGTTTGAGTTTTCAAAGTCTTTGAAATATTTAAAGCTAAATAGAAAGCCTGTACACAAAAAATCAACAGAAAACCCCAAAATACAAATTTTAAAAAGAGAGAAAATGAAAAAAAAATGTAGCAAGAGATTAGAAACAAAGCCAGCAAGGTAGCAGTTAAAAAATAAAATTTAAAGGCAAAGTACAGAATAAACTGACAGAGCCCAAGTAATTCAAAATATATATTAAAAAAAAAACTTGAATGGAAAAAAATTAAGTATTTATGATCAGGTGTATGCTGAATATATAAAGCAAAAAGGATTAGACATCTAAGGAAAAAATACATAATAGCAGCATAAGAATTTACTTAACTGTCTCACTTCTTGAGAGATAAGGAAGGTTATAGAGAATCTCACCAGTGTTTAATTAATAATATCAATTTAATGGTTATATGAAAACTGTACAAAGGACATACCCACCCCAGCACCCAGGAAATATTTACAAAAGTTGTTTGTTTAGCAATCTAAAAAGAAATCTTTAATAAATTCTAAAAGAAAACTACACGTAATAGAAATTACAAGTGATTAACAAAAAAAGCTAAACTAAAAATTCTAAATATACCAACCACCTGAAGTTGAAATACACTATCCTAAATAATTCTTGGATGAAACAAGTAATCAAATTTGCACTGCCAGAAATTTAGAAAACAAATACATTCTTAATCTCTAGGATGGAGCCAAATAATCAGAAGAGAATTCATATAATTAAAAATGGAAGGGAAGAAAAATAAAGACAGTAAAGGAAAGGAATCAAAATCAATATACTGTAATAAATTAGAAATAAATGATAATTATTCTCTGGTGGTAGAAAAGAATCTGGAGGTGGAATGGGGTAATCCTATTTGTCTAGACAAGGAGAAAAGACAGAGAAAGGATATGTAATAGCAGATAACATATATATTTAAACATTAACATTAAGTGTACCCATATGCTAAAAAAACATTTTAAATATAAGGTAGACTATATATGAATTTCCAGAAAAAGGGAAATTACCAAGATTTACTCAAGAGACAGAACAAGAACACATGAGGAAATAGAAAACTTGTGAAAGAATTACATTCAAGAAAAGATTCAGGCGTATTTTGATATAAATAAAATAATACCACTTCAGAAAACAGGTAATTCTCAGAAATATAAACTATTCTAAATCAAATAAAACATGAAATCGTTTTCTAATTTACTCTGGAAAGACATCAAAACCTGTTAATCAAAACCAGACTTCTCTCTTATGAGTGAATAAATATAAAATCTTAAATACAAGTTTAGTCAACAGAATGCAGCAAACAGATGGCTCAATATTAGATTCTACTAATGTAACTGGTATCTATCATCACTAGGTTAAAGGAGAAAATCCATATATTGGTAAATACAGAAATGCATAAAAAAAATCTTCTGAGTGAAATACTCAAAATTAGATATTCATGCTGTAGCCGGGTTGCTCAGTGGATAGACTAGACCGTCAGCCTGCAGAACAAAAGGTCGCAGATTCGATTCCAGTCAAGGGCCGTACCTTGGTTGGAGCCTGCAACCTGGCTGGTGGGACCCTGGTCAGGGCGTGTGCAGGAGGCAACCAATCGACATTGATGTTTCTGTCTTTCCCTCTCTCTTCCATTCTCTCTAAAAATCAATGGAAAAATAAACTCTGGACAGGATTAACAAAAAGCAAAAATTAGACATTCATAATATCCAAAACAAAAATTCCCACCCTACCCAGTGTGACTCAGTTGGTTGGGTGTTGTGCCATGCGCTGGCAGGTTGCTGGTTTGATTCCGAGTCAGGTCTCATGCTTGGGTTGCGGACTTGATCCCCCAGTAGGGGGCATGCAGGAGGCAGCCAATCCATGTCGCCTTCTCACATAAATGTTTATCTCTCATCCTCTCCCTCTCTAAAAATCCATAAAAAATCTTTTAAAAAAGAAAAAGAATTCCCATTATCATATTCAGTCAACTGAAAGCCATTAAAAATGGTAACAGAAAAGCCAAGTATTGTGGCCAATTTAAAAAACACACACACAACAGCTTTCCTATATAAGTAGTGACTGGTTTAAAATATTACAATCCTTAATAATAATATGAGGAGTCTGTTTCTAAAAGCAAAACAAATATTTTTTGAAACTTAAAAAAAACCCAAACATATCAGAACTATAAAGAATATTTCAAACTTTTAATGAGGAGCATTCCAAAATAAAACACTATGCTTTCAATGAAAAGACCTGCTCACCATTATAAATTTAAACATGTAATATAGCGTATATTTCCAGTTAAAATACTAACACAATACTTAAGTGATCAAAATGTGATTCTGAAAGTCACATTGAAAAATAAATGGGCAGCAATAGAAAACTTTGACAAAGGAACAATTAAGTTCCATCCTACAACAAATACTGTCTGTGTCACAAACTGTTCCTGGAATTGATTTAAAAAAGACTACAATGAAAGATGCATAGTTTATAACAGAGTGTAGTACTTGTAACCAGAAGAGAAAGATCAGGGGTGGAACATAACTACTGAAAGCCCAGAAATAGACCCACATAAGACAGAGATGGTATTTTAAAACTAGAGATAGCCAGCGTGGTCGGTGTGGCTCAGCTGGTTGGAGAGTCAGAAAGTGGTGGGTTCCATTCCCAGTCAGGATACATACGCAGGTTGCAGGTTCGATCCCAGGTTGGGGCAAGAATGGGAAGCAACCAGTTGATGTTTCTTTCTCTCTCAAATCAATAAAAACATACCCCCAAATGAGTATCAAGAATTCCTATCTAGGGATAGAATGAATTGTTTAACAAATGTTGTTGGCCTAATTAGTAACAAAGTATAAATTTGGGTCATTACCTCACATCTAACAAATTCTAGAATGGCTTAGAATTAACAGTAAAAGTAGAATGCTAGAGAAGTAAACTAAAATCTGTGTGAAAATTAATCTTTTTGTTTGTTTTAATCCTCACCTGAGGCTATTTTTTCCATTGATTTCCAGGGAGAGTGGAAAGGAGGAAGGAGGGGGGAGAGACAGAGAGAGTCAATGCAGTGAGAGACACACATGGACCGGTTGCCCCTCCCAGGAGCCCCTACTAGGCAAATACCACTAGCTTTACAAGACACTTGAAAAATCTCCCTGGAACCAAGGTATGTGCTCTTGACCGGGAATCAAACCCAAAACCCCTCAGCCTGTGACGCTCCAACCACTGAGCCAAACCAGCCAGGGCAAAGTAATCTTAAAGTAGAGAAAGCTTTTCTAAGAAACCATAAAGAAAGATAGACTTCACTATACATAATTAAAACACATCCCCAGAATTTTTAAGATTAAAAAGGGCTACCTTCCTTATATAAAGAGCTCTTCAGAGCAAGAGATAAATATCTATTAAGCTTATGAATAGTTAATAAACAAAAGACAACTGGCTAACATGAAATAATAAATTTCACTAAGAAATATAAATTAAGCCGAAACCGGTTTGGCTCAGTGGATAGAGCGTCGGCCTGCGGACTCAAGGGTCCCGGGTTCGATTCCGGTCAAGGGCATGTACCTGGGTTGCGGGCACATCCCCAGTGGGGGGTGTGCAGGAGGCAGCTGATCAATGTTTCTCTCTCATCGATGTTTCTAACTCTCTGTCTCCCTTCCTCTCTGTAAAAAATCAATAAAATATATTAAAAAAAAAAGAAATATAAATTAAAATAAGATGATTTATTACCTGTTAAACTGGCAAAGACTTAAAAATTTTAAATAGCTAACATAGCTAAATGAAAAGAAGAAGTAAAAAGAATGTAAAACTTGAGCACCATTCCTGAGAGCAATTTTTTTAAAAATATATTTTATTGATTTTCTACAGAGAGGAAGGGAGAGAGATAGAGAGCTAGAAACATCGATGAGAGAGAAACACCGATCAGCTGCCTCCTGCACACACCCCACTGGGGATATGCCCGCAACCAAGGTACATGCCCCTGACCGGAATCGATCCTGGGACCCTTCAGTTCGCAGGCCGATGCTCCACCCACTGAGCCAAACCGGTTACGGCCTGAGAGCAATTTTAAGCTTAGAAATTTAGAAGCAAAAGTTTAGAAGTACACTCTTTTGGCCTGCGACTCCAAGGAATTTATGTATGCTTGTGTATATGTATCTATGTGGATTTTCATCATATTGTTATTTATAACAATTAGAAATATTTTATGTTCAGCAATAAGAAGTTGTTAAATTATGGTTTTTCCATAAAAGAATTTAGAACCACTAAAAAGATAGAATTATTGACATAGGATGTTCACAATATATTACATGAAAAAAAACTAATCACAAAATGTAATCCCATTGTTGTTGTTTTTTAAAAAATAGATTTGCATTCACATCCATCCATCAAAAGGAAAAATACTAATGGTGGTTATCTCTGGTCCAGGTCTTTAAACTTAGTCAATAAAAACATGCCAGAGTGGATAACAAGCGGTCACCTTTATCAGACGAGATTCCTAAATTTGTTCTGCAGATAAACAAGAAGAAAACAAGGCTAAAAATGGCCTGGAAATTCTTAATGGCAGTTTATTTACAGACTATCAAATACAGATTTTTTTTAAAACAAATGGCTTAAACACATTAGATTTAACAGTTACAAGACTTTACTAAAAGTTCTTGCCAAAAAAAAAAGCATAACTTTACAACAAATTAACTTGTGAAAAAAATTAAAGGGTGATTCACTACACAGCAGCATTTTGAATGCAATTAGAACCAGAAAATTCTTTCTTAATGGGACATTTGATATGGTGAAAGGAATAAGACTCACAAAATTTTAGTCTATATAGTTTGAAGGGCAAGGTTTTTCCATTATGATTAAAATTTTGTTTTCCCCATCTTCAACTGGATCCCTTGATACTTTATTAATTTACAGCTTTTATTTTTAATTAAAGTAGAAGCAGTTTCAGAACTTATCTGGAGGGGCCTCTGGTACCTCACAAACCATTGCTCCCCCTATAAAATAACTTAAAAATCATAAAACCTTGATAAAGTATAAAAGCAATGTTTGCAGACTTGCTGATATCACTCTTCCTCCTACAAATAGAAAATACACTTTAATGATTCAGTCTTATTTTCTAATTGTTGGATATTTAAGAAGCTATTATCTTAAAAAAAAAAAAAAAGAGGAGCCTCCTTTTTAAAGACTACCCACATATGAAATAGTCCCTAATTAAATTTTCTAAAATTGCTTATTTTCCTATTTTTTCTGGATTGTTGACTTTTTAAAGTCATCTGACTTAAATTAGTTGTTCAGTATTCTAAATTTAATTTTTCTTACTAAAACATTGGTACTTTAATAGTCAATTTTCCTATCGAAAAGTTAAGTATTTTCTGCAGAATTTAAACCTAGCTAGAGGAACAAGCACTGGCAATCCATCTCTCTTAAGTCTCATTTTCTTAGCAGTAAAGTGAAGAGATGGACCACATAACTTTAAATTACTTGGACATCCTGTTCAGACTTTTAAAATATCAAAACCAATATCCCAGGGAATCAGATCTTTATTCAAAACATGTATTTCAGACTTACTCCAAAAAAATAAGTACATAAAGGACCTATGGTGAAAAGTTATTAAAAATTTGACTAAGCTCATAACAAATACTGGTACTTAAACTCATAAATACCAGTGAGGTTAGTTTGGAAGCATTTAACCCATTTACCTTCCATTTTTCTCAAGAAATCTTGATATTTCCTACAAATTGGCTTACTACAAACTAGCTAGATGCAACTAAAAATTTGTTTTCATTATTGAGTTTCCAGTTGTTCTATTCTTTCCAGAACCTTATTTCTGTATTCAACTATGACTTTAAAATTTTACAAAGACATTCACATTTTCAAGTGGCAAATAGCTTTTCAAGACACTTTAAAAATCTCCCTGTTCACTGTCAGCCTACTGAAAGTATGACATAATGCCTTCCATGTTTATTGATGTATTCCAAGTAATTAGAACAGTACTTGGCACTTGGAAGGCACTAAATATATATTTACTGATAGAATGAAGCTCTGAATCACAGCTAACACATTATCTTAATTCACATTTGAAAACTGTTTTAATCAATAAATCCCTTAAAATGAGTCTTTTTAAATTACATAGGTGACTATAACTCTCCAACACATAATGAACTAAATAAAGCTGGGAAACATAATGAGTTACATGCAGAAAAACTTGCTGTGTCAGGAAATACACAAAGGCATTTCACATGGGCGACAAACATTTTCTTCTTTTGGTAGGTCAATCTATTCTGTTTTCATTTTATTTGGAATCCGACTTACCGTGTGGTTGTTTTCCAAAAAACTTAAGAAATATTTTATGTTCCTTAGATTTCTCTCCAGAATACCTATTGATTACTGCAATTTTTATAACCTACAGAATTAGCAATTTCCTAACCCTGCTCTTTTCATTAGTCCAAATTCCTAAAATATTAAATGGTATAAGATTTTTACTACCGTATTTCATAGATTCTAAGACACATTCTTTTCCATTTCTGAATTTGGGGAGAATCTTTAAATTTGCTCATCTTATTTAGAACTGTATTGTGGTTTAATTGGCAACATTATTTCTAAGTGTTGCATAAAATACTGGTATGTCTCTCAATCAATGCTGCGTTAGGGCAATATTCAAGTAACAACTTCCCTATCCATCCAGCCGCTCTCGCAACATAAATACATAACTAAAAGATTTAATTAGAAAAACTATCCAAACACAGTTCAATTGTATATAAAATATTTAATTTTTAAAACACAGTCTATTCATGTCACATAAATATCTTCAATTTTATGTTAGCTACTATGGTCAGCAGAATTAACAAGTATGACTATTAAGAATAACTTAGATACTGTCACTTATAGGAAAGTCTAAAGCTCTAAGACTCACCATATTAAAATTTCAGATACTTGAATACTGTAGCTATTTTGTAAAATTTCAAAATATTTATTCACTTCCTGCAATGCAGTTTCATTATAAGTTGTTAGTACTTAATATCCAAATAAAAGCAAAATAAGTTTTTCTTTCATTCATTTCTCCCCAACAACAAAAAAATTCCATCAAAAAATAAAATGGTCAACTGACATCATTTTATAGCAGTAAAATGGTAAATTATCCACTTTAAAATATTCTTACTCTCACCAAGCTAGAATGCTTCCCATATACTATATTAAAGGAAGGTTCACAAGTCAGATAGAGGGCACAGGGTTAAAAGACTGACTTTAGAACTGGAGCAATTTCCATTCTATAACAGTTGTTTCAATTTAAGATTCCAAATCAGATTCCAGGAGAGAACAGTGAAAACAAAATGGTTAATTGATACAACTCTCATTTCCAGAGCCTATTTTTTCACTTAATGATGTGGAAACACTGGTTATGTACCTTTGGTTCCTTTCTAAAATTATTGTAATTATCTGTGTGAGTGTGCACAAAAAGTTAGATTTGACACATTACAATTTAAATAAGAATTTCTCCATTCTTTGTTGCTTTTAATTTTAAAAAATGCTGAATTGAACTAAAGTTGCTCTAAGTCTGGCAGAAGTCCTAATAAACCTCACAGGTGAGAGGAGAAGTTTTCTCTCACTTTCTTTACTTGCAATAAATTAAATTTAGGCAATGTTTGTAATTAACAAGTGAACAGCGTTAATTTTTCTTAAAATGGAAATTGTGTAACTTAAAATATGGTGTTTGCTACCCCTCCCCCCAATGGTGGTAATAGAATTATGCAAATTCTGTTAGGTCTTGCTTCTGTGTTACTGCCCACCAATTACCCATGGCAAATGGAAATGGAAGGACATGGAAGCCTAAAAGAAAACATGCTCTGAAATTCTCATTAAGCTATTGCTTTGAATATATATTTTTTTACTTTCAACATTTAAATGACAAAACTTTTTAGACCTTATCGGAAGTAACAAAGTACTGATCGCAGTACTTTACTCTCCCTCCCTTTTCAAGAGAAGGTGGTAGTGGAAGATAACACAGCCCAAAGACAGGCAGAAAAGGAGAAAGTGTGATGGGCAGAGAATGGATCTAACAGGAACTGAACAGGCAGCCCTAAACCCCCAAGAGCTCCCTTCCTCTTCAATACAATGCATTGATTCCCTTCAGAAAACAAATCCGTGTAAAGGTAACTACTTTTCAGACCTTATGCTTACCTGTTAAGGCACTTACTTACCCCCCCCACCCTACCCATATTTTTCATATAAAACCCACTTTTCATTTGAATGCATTTTGCTAGGTTATGATAATCTGCAAAATAAAATAAAAATAACATTGACCATTTTTTTTATAAAAACTTGCATCAAGAGAAAGGTTGTGTTTTATTTTCTGAAATGAGCACAAAGTACACCTTTCACAATAACACTGAAAGCAGGTGCAAAGACTGACAGTGACCTTTGACTAAAGGTAGCTTTGTAAAAAGAAAAATACCAAATAAATCAGTGCCCTTTCTGATTGTTGTAAAACTGGAGAAGGGAGGGATTGGTTGGTTGTTACATAAAAGTTGGTCCAAACTTACAAAAAAAAAGCACAAATGTGCATAGTTCAGATCTGCAAGAGGGCCATAAAGAACTTTTATGTCCCTAATATTAGCATCCACTTAAAACTGCAAGAATACAAAATAAAACTGTTAACTAGAATTTGTGAAGATGTACAATCAATAGATCTAGTTTTTAGAACAGCATGAATTTAAGCAAAGGTGGGTTTTTTTGTTTTTTTGGTCTTTTTAAACTATTGTATGCAAGACCCTTTCCACATAAAAATAAAGCTGTTGTTGAATTAATATTATTCAAGTCTCTTGGATTGCTGCCTTAAATTGCAGCTAGAAAAGTCTTTCCAGATAAAAATGATGTGCCTGAGGAAAAACTGATACTTAGTATGGTAGCCCTCTGCCTCGACCTCTGCCAGCTGATGTGCTAATGTGTCCCCTGTATCCTTGTGAATATCCAGGTCCTTGGGCAGGAGAAGTCCAGGTCTGTCCATGCATGAGGCTGGGGCCCCCCGGGTTTTCCTGTAAGGTACCACCATAGTTATAGTTGTGCATCTTTGCTGGCAAAGGATGAGTACTCTCTGGCCCTGTGGAAGGGTCACTGCTGTTCGCCAGGACTGCAATGGGGCCATGGCTATATTCAAATCTATGGTCTTTGTCTCCACTAAACAACATGGGACCAGAATTGAGGTAAATGTCTCCATATCCAGCCACTGAACTGGGAAACGACTCGGAAAAGGCAGAAGGCTGAGGTGGACCACCAGAATGAGATGAAGTAGTACTGTAGTTATCCAAAGACTGAATATCTGAGTTTCCAAGGAAGCTACGTCGTTCCAATGGTAGAGCAGAGCCACCTCCTAGACCATCATTACTAATATAAGGAGCAGAAGAGAAAGAAGAGGATCCAAAATTGTCCTTGTAGTCTGAAGTGGGCACATAAGTATCACCTGCCTGGTAATCAATACCACCTTCTCTTTTGGGATCATCCTGGGGTTGATGCTGAGTAAGCAGCTGTAACAGGGCTGCTTTCACGCCGGCATGAGGGTCAGTTAGTGAAGAACTAGTGGTGGGAACATGCTGGTTTTCTGTCCGATAATCCAGATCTTCTTCAGTGACTGGTGGTGGTTCAGGTGGTTCCGGAGGTCGTTGATCAGGAGGCAGAATACGAGGCCGGTCTGGTTCTGGTGTGAGCTCTAACATCCTCATATCTTGGTGCTGAATGAGATCATTTTGCCCTACGTGAAAAAAGAAAAAAAAAAAAAAGAAAAAAGGTCAAAATATACTGCGGAAAACCAAATGTTCAAAATAGTTAATGTTTCCTATGGGTGGTCCTAAAGAGCATTAAAAGTTCCATCTCTGCGTAACCCGCCCCCCCCCAAAAAAAAGAAAGAAAAGGGAAACGGTATATAAATCCTAATACTGCCTACTACCATTTAAGTCTATCGTGACCAAAAAATTAAATTATATTTGACTTTTCAAAGGTATTTCATATATACCTGTTTATTGCTTGAAGAACAAAGCTACTGTATACGCAAAATTTCTGCCTTGGTCAATCATCCTGTTATAGTTGGAGTAAAAGATTATTTCTTAACCATAGAAATCCATGACGTTCATAATAAGTTATATCGCACATGGATAATTTGCTAAAGAGTCAATTTTTAGAACAGATTAAAAAACCTAAGACCTGAGAATTTTCAGACATCTCCTAGTAATGCCACTCAACAATACACATTATAGATAACCATCAACAGCAAGAAAACAGTGTGAACGCAGCTACATTAGTGGTCTGCTATCTGCACACTCACCCGATACTGGAGTGCTAGGTTCTGGAGGCGGTCTGAGTTGTAACGATGCTGCTTCATGGCCCGACCCATTTTCCCTGTCCTCTAGTAGCACATCTTTCTGCTTTGACTGCTGAGCCTTTATTAACTGAGTCAACAGAACCGCAAATGCACTCTGCACGGCCGCCTGGGCAGCATCCGTCTCCACTTTAGGCTGGACGCTCTGAGAAGAAGGTTGAATTCCTCCCAATGGTTTTGAAGACTCCTGTTGTGGTGTTGATGGATCTGTCTGTTTTTCACCTGTTGCCAAAATTCCAGCAGGAAGGTTTATTTTATTTAGCTGTTGTTCAGTCTCAGAGTTTACCTTAATGTTCAACACTTGAACAAAATCAGCCATATTAATACTTGTTTTAGATTGTAGTAGGTTTAGTAGAATTGCCAATTCAGTGTGGTTTAACTGCTGTCCAGGGCCTGTTTTTACTAAAGACAAAATTTGTATTAATTAGAATTGCTGTAATTCATGGCTGCCCCACCCACAAAATGGCTCTGTATGACCACATGAAAATGTATATTTGTAGGACAGTGTTTAAGAAACACTGTAAAAAGGGAATCTCAGTTTAATTTAATTTCATATTCATTTAAGATGTAACTGTATATAAATTTTAAAAAAAAGAAATGTGGTCCATTTTGAATAAATTATCTTTAGGAGTAAATATTTCAAAAGGAAAATCAAAACTATCACTAGAACCCTATACTATAAAGGTAACTAGGAAATGTCGCCTGTGAATGGGAATGGATGATGATGATGACGACGACGACAGCTAGTGTCAGGTACTTCCTAAGCATTTTATATCCTCTATTACTCACAACAATATAAGGCATACCCTATTATTGGCCCCATTTTTAAATGAAGAAGAAACTGACATCTAGAGAGGTTAAATAACTTGTCTAAAGTCATAAACTCTGTAAGTGGCAGAGTTGAGATTTAAACCTAGCATTCTGATTCCAGAATCTGCACTCTTTTAACTACTCACTGTACTGCTTATCTAAAATAATGCTTATTATCTAAGAACCTAACCTTGTATTTGTTTTTTTAAGTTTATGTTTTATTTTTTTATTTATTGAATTTATTGGGTGACATTAATTATATAGGTTTCAGGTATACAATTCTACAATATGTCATTTGTATATTATATTGTATGTTTACCACCCAAGTCAAATCTTCTTCCATCTTAGATTTGTGCTTAATTCAAACTTTTGTCATAGGCTCTTTGATAAAGTATACTTTATTCAAATTACTTTTTTTTAATTTTAAGTTATTCTGGGTAAATAACTCATTACCAGCAAAACAGATTCAGTGGTTTTTCATTTTCCAATTTCCAGTTTAGACTTGTGATCGTTTATACAGGTTCTTGTGAAAGCTTATCTGGATCATACAGGGGTGGGCAAAAGTAGGTTACTAATAACAAATAATCCAATAACAAATAAATAATAATACAAGAATAAACTATCATACCCCCACAACTATAAACCTACTTTTTCCCACCCCTATATAACAACAAAGCTCAAATGCATATAATCTACACTAATAAAAGAGAAACATGCAAATTGGTATCACTCCACTATGCCCACCAGCCAATCAAGATGAGTATGCAAATTAACCCAACAAAGATGGCGGTTAATTTGCATATGCAGACATGGAGCAAAGACTGAAGAGGACTGAACACTGAAGATGACTGAAGACTAAAGAGGCTTGGCTTCTTAGCTGCAGCCGGAGCGGAGAAGCCAAGCCTCGCTGCTGCAGCCGGAGCAGGGAAGCCAAGCTTTGAGGCTTGGCTTCTCCACTGCGGCTGGACCAAAGACCTGGGTCCCGGTTGCCGGAGGAAAACTGGTGCCGGCAGCCAGGGGAAGGAAGGCCTATTGCGCGAATCTTTGTGCAACGGGCCTCTAGTCTATATATATAAAAGCCTAAGCAACCTTTACGTGGAATGACCAAAATGACAGGTCGCAATGATGCGCACTGACCACCAGGAGGCAGACCCTCAATGCAGGAGCTACCCCCTGGTGGTCAGTGTGCTCCTACGGTGGGAGCGCCACTCAGCCAGAAGCCGGGCTCACGGCTGGCAAGCATAGCGGCGGTGGCAGGAGCCTCTCCCACCTCTGCAGCAGCACTAAGGAGCGAGCGGTAAGGAGCAAGCAGCAAGTGGTTAGCAGCACCAAGCGCTGAGCCTGGCTCGGGCTCCTACCCAGCTGCCTGCCACTTCACGCACTGCTACATCCCTCGGGGGATGTTGGACTGCCAGTTTCGGCCCAATCCAGGCAGTCCAACATCCCCTGAGGAGTCCCAGATTGCGAGAGGGCACAGTCCAGGCCGAGGGACCCTACCCAGGGCACGCATTTCATACACTGGGCCTCTAGTACAACATAATACTACAGACACTGATAAGCAATTTCCATGACTACATCATAGAAGAAACACTCCAAAAAGATTAAAAACTGATGATGAATGCTGTCTTTTTCTATTCTCTCTTTATAGATTTTGAGATATTTTTATTATATAACAAGAGGCCCAATGCACATGAAATCCGTGCAAGGGGCTTGGCTTTGCAGCCTCAGCCGCTTGCCTCAGCCCTCGCAGCCCTGGCTTCATCCGGAAGGTCATCTGGAAGGATGTCCAGAAGTTCGTTCGGCTATCCGGTCTAATTAGCATGTTATGCTTTTATTATTATTACAGATATCAGTTTTAGATTAAATCAAACTTTTATAAGTTATTCTTGTGACCTGCAGCATTAATAAGGAACAAAGTTTGATTACTACACCCCAAAGGCTATTTTTCCTCATTTTCCCTTTCATTTCTCTATTAACAGAGGCAGTCTCTGTATGAGTTCAGAAGTACTCTTTATGGTGTCTCCTCTACAGAAGTGGCATTTCCCTATTTTAAGACCCTTACTGATTAACGAAGAAAATTAAGCAAAGAGGATACATTCCTATTTCAAAAAAATTAGAATTCTCACTTAATAGTGAATTTTTAAAAAAGGAAAACAAAAAAATAAAATTAAACTATCCACCATTAATAGGGTTATTAGCCGAAACCGGTTTGGCTCAGTGGATAGAGCGTCGGCCTGCGGACTGAAAGGTCCCAGGTTCGATTCCGGTCAAGGGCATGTACGTGGGTTGCGGGCACATCCCCAGTAGGAGATGTGCAGGAGGTAGCTGATCAATGTTTCTCTCTCATCGATGTTTCTAACTCTTTATCTCTCTCCCTTCCTCTCTGTAAAAAATCAATAAAATATATTTAAAAAAAAAAAAGAATTAAAAAAAAAATAGGGTTATTAAATATGTAGATAACAAAATGAGCCCAGAAAGGGCAATTCATTTTTTACCAGCTAAAATAGAATGAAATAACTAACCTTCCACTAGGTTTGCTAGTGGAATAAGAACAACAGTTCCATAAAAAGGAGCAGAAATAAAGACCTGATAGTCTTGTTAAGGAAGATGACAACTGTAACCTGGGACAACTGACTACCATCCACACTTCATATTACTGACCTCTCAGATCCTGTTTCAGTAGTAGATGGTATATAAAACATGTAACTTAAATGCAAATTAAGAAAACTTCCTATTGCTTCTCTTTTGCCTTTCTCCATATTTTACACATTTTTAACATGAAAATAAACTGAACTTGATTTAGACAGCCATCATAATGTGTACAACAGACATGTTTTCCAGAGATATGTATAAAATATTTTAATGTATAAGGGAAATTCACTTATCAAGAAATTCTGAAGAATACTTCTCTACAAGAAATAAAAATTGCTGCTGGTTTTTAAAGTAACATGTATCAATATTTTAATGTTGTCTGACCAAGGTCAAGTATGAGCGTGCAGATTACATGGGAAAGCATTAATGGTAATCTTACTCAAGCTTTCTCAGCTAATCTAATCTATATTTATACTCAACCACCAAAAGTCAAATCTGATTCACAGATCTGTTATCAATTAACTAACCAACCAATATTTATTCATCTCTTAATATGTACTAGACTACTTTTTCATGTTTGATAAACTACCACCTCTACATACACACATACACACATATATACTAGTACATACAGGCATACCTTGGAAACAACGTGGGTTTGGTGCCACACAAATAAAGCAAATATTGCAATAAAGCAAGTCAACACACATTTTTTGGTTTCCCAGTGCATATAAAAACTATATTTATTTTATATTGAAGTCTATTAAGTATACAACAATATCATTTCTAAAAATACTATATGCATACTTAATAAAAAATACTTTATTACTAAAAAATGCTAACCATCATCTGAGCCTTCAGCTGGTCAATAACCTTTTTGCTGGTGGAGGGTCTTGCCTCAATGTTAATGGCTGCTGACTGACCAAGTGTGGTGGTGGCTGAAGGTTGGGGTGACAGTTTCTTTGCAGCACACAATGCTATTTGATAACACTTTACCAAAGTAGAACTTTTTTCAAAATTGGAGTCAAACCTCTCAAACACTGAAGTTGCTTTATCATCTAAGTTTATGTGGTATTCTAAATCCTTTATCAGTTCACCAATCGTCACAGGAGGTGATTCCATCTCAGGAAACCACTTTCTTTTCTCTCTCATAAGGAACAACTCTCATCCATTAGAAGTTTTATCAGATTGGTTGCAGCAATTCAGTCACATCTTCAGGCTTCACTTCTGCTTCCAGTTCTCTTGCTCTTTCCACCACATCTTACTTCCTCCTCTGAAGTCTTGAACACTCAAAGTCATCCACTGGGTTTGGAATCATCTTCCAAATGCCTGTTAATGTTATTTAGAAATCTTCCCATGCATCATGAATGTTTTTCATGGCATACAGAATGATGAATACTTTCCAGGTTTTTACTTTGCCCAAGTCCATCAGAGGAATCACTATCTCTGGCAGCTATACCCTTACAAAATGTATTTCCTAAATAGTAAGACTTTAAATTTGAAATTACTCCTTAATCCATAAGTTGTAGAATGGGTGTTGTGTTAACAGGCATGAAAAGAACATTAATCTCGATGTACATCTCCATCAGAGATCTTGAGTGACCATGTGCATTGTCAATGAGTAGTGATATTCTGAAATGAATCTTTTTTTTTTTTGCTGAGCATTAAGCCTCAACAGTGGGCTTACAATATCAGTGAACTATGCTGTAAACAGCTGTCCTGTCATCCAGGCGTTGTTGTCCCACTTATAAAGCACAGGCAGAGTAGATTTACCAAAATTCTTAAGGACATGAAGATTTTCAGAATGGTATATGAGCATTGGCTTCAACTTAAAATCACCAGCTGCATTAGCCTCTAACAAGAGTTAGCCTGTCCTCTGAAACCAGGCTTTGACTTCTCCTGTCTAGTTATCAAAGTCCTAGATCTTCTTCCAGCTTAAGGATGTATTTCTACATTGAAAATCTGTTGTTTGGTGTAGCCACCTTCATTAATTACCTTGGCTAGATCTTATGGATAACTTGCTGCAGCTTCTCCATCAGTACTTGCTGCTTTGCTTGGCACTTCTAGGTTAGGAAGACAGCTTCTTTCCTTAAACCTCATGAAGCAATCTCTACGAGCTCCAAATGTTTCTTCTGCCATTTCCTTACCTCTCTTAGCCATCACAGAATTGAGGAGAGTTATGGCCTTGCTTTGAATTAGGCTGTTTAGCTTTCTTACCATTTGTGTGTTTATTAGAGTAGTACTTTTAATTTCCTTCAAGAACTTTTCCTTTGCATTCACAACTTGACTAACTGGTGCAAGAGGCCTAGCTTTTGGTCTGACACTGCTTTTGGCATGCCTTCCTTACTACACTTAATCGTTTCTAGCTTTTGATTTAAAGTGTGGTTCTTCCTTTCCCTTAAACAGGTAGAGGCCATTATGAGGTTATTGACTGGCCTAATTTCAATTTATTGTTGTGTCTGAGGGAATAGGGAGGTCCAAGGAGATGGGGAGAGATGGTCAAAGGTCAATGGGGCAGTCAGAACACATATAACATTTACCAATTAAGTAAGCTGTCTTCTATGGGCACTGTTGGGGTGCCCCTAAACAAGAACAATAGTAACTGATCACCACCCTGGCCGGTGTGGCTTCAGTTGGTTGAGCATTGTCCCATGCACCAAAAGGTCACCAATTTCTTGTCAGGGCATATATGGGGTTCGACCCCTGGTTGGGTTGCATACAGGAGGCAATCAATCAGTGTTTCTCTGTTACGTTGATGTTCTCCCCTCTCTTTAAAATCAATTAAAAATATATTTAAAAAATAAAAGATCAATCACTGACCACCACAATAAATATAATAATGAAAAAGTTTGAAATATTCTGAGAGTTACCAAAATGTGACTAATGAGTAAATTCTGTTGGAAAAATGGCACTGAAATACTTGCTCACTGCAGGGTTACCATAAACTTTCAATTTATGGAAATTGCAATATCTATGAAGTACAATAAAGTGTAGCACAATAAAATAAAGTATGCCTGTATTTATTTCATATTAGTTTCTGTCTACACACACACACACACACACACACACACACACACACACACACACAAATTAAACTAAACGTGAATGCTTTCTGGTTTCTTGAGGCCAAATGAGGGAATAGATTCCATTTTTAAAAAGTTAACACTGAAGAGACTGATTTCTCATGAAGAAGCTTACTCTTACAATAGATTGAGTCAGAGAAAGAAATGTAAGTTTTCCCCAAATATCCTTCTTTGTCATCCTTCAAGTCATTTTTGGCACAAAAAATCAGATTCCAATCTTTGAGATTCTATAATATAATGGGAAATATATTAAGAGTAACTTCTAAGGATATTATAGACAGTACAAAAGAGCTTCTATTATAATTTTTGGCTCTTTTCCTATATCCTTACTTTTTGAGCATTCAGACATTAAATGCTGAGCCTCAGTGAGAACAGTGTTAGCAAAAGACCTAGTGATTCCTGTACTAGGAGGAAAAAGAAAGTAGAGAAATCTGACTAATGACTAGTCATATGTAATTTGAGTCCCTCTTTGTAAGTTCATCTTACCTTGACATTGCTTAATATTGCGGTGCCAGTACCAGCAACACATGTGTACTGGCACAAGCAAATAATAAAGAAATGTCAAGTTCAGTGAATAAACCTTAATGTTCAACTTTTAACCTCCAATGCCTTAGCACTAGAACAATATAATCAACAGTAGCCACAAACAATTGGAAGAAAACCATGGAAGCATTACTGACCAGGTGCCACATTCGAGTTGCCCTGAGATTTCAGTTGTGAAGTTGGCAGCACACCCTGGGGTGTGTTCGTTCTGCTGTCATCCAAGCCCAGAGACAAGTCCTTTTTGGGGGCTTTAACTGTGGAAACATCATCAGTCATGCCCATCTGCTTCTGTCTTCTTCGCTTTTTACTCCACAACTCATGACAGTCTTGCCATAAAGGAAGGCTAGAAAAAAAAGAATAAAATTGTTTCTCAGTGGCATTTCTTAACAAAATGCTAATATTTCTTAACAACCAAATTGCCACTCCGACGCCCCTGCAAGTTGTTCTTGAAGACTTCACACACAGGCTTTACAAACTGTTCCAATAAAAATTGCCCTTGATGCACACCTCCTTCGGTCCTTCACCTTTATAAACAGATGGTGGCTTCTGAATAATCACTAAATAATCATTTATTAAAAACTGTAAGTGAAGAAAATATGGTCAGCCCTAACTGATTTGGCTCAGTGGATAGAGCGTCAGCCTGCAGACTGAAGGGTCCAGGGTTCGATACTGGTGTCAAGGGCACATGTTCACGTTGCGGGTTTGATCCCCAGTAGGGGGCGTGCAGGAGGCAGCTGATCAATGATTCCCTTGCATCATTGATGTTTCTATCTCTCCCTCTCCCTTCTTCTCTGAAATCAATAAAAATATATTTTAAAAAAATAATGTATAAAAATGGGTTACAATGATCCTTGGTATAACCTTTTAAAGCCAATTCTTATCATAGAACATCATACATTGAATACGATATTTAAAAAGGCAAAAAATATGCCATTTGCAGAAACTAGACTAGACAGAGGATTGAAAGTACAAAGACTAAGACATACCAACTGTGAAAAATTTTCTTGCAAAAACTTTTAACTTTTTAATACCCTTGTATTTGCTGCTGTAAGCAAATGTCCTAGAATTAAACTGATGCTAGAGGCATTTCAAAAATAGGTAATCCAGGCTCATTATTCATCAACAAAAGTTCTGAATAACTAGCAAGTATCATCAAAATTACCCTCAATTATGAAACAACTCTACCTGAATGTAATTTCATAAACCTGACAACCGTGCAGAATAACTTTTGCTTAAAAAGAGACTTAAATATTTGATTTATAAATATTTTCTTTTTACCCTAATAATCCAATATTGTGTCTATTTAAAATAAGAAAATTAAGGCTTGGAAAGGTTAATAAACTTGCCCAAAATAACTACAATTTTCCTTAAGAAGCCGCGACCTGGTGATAAAAGTCTGCAGTCTTCAGCCTATACATGTTTTCCTCTAAGGATACATGAGACTTTTTAAGGGGGTACACTTAAAATTGTTTTAAAGTAATTTCAATATCCACATGTCCTCTTTCCTACAATGGATCTTTGAGAATGGCCTGCACATTCAGCAAATTCTTTCATACCTCCTCTTTTACAATTACTCTTATGTCATGTTATAAAAGAAAGGCATATGCAACAACATGGTTGAATCTTAGCAATGTAATATAATATTAAGCAAAAAAAAAAAAGTCATTCCCAAAAGAATACAAACAGCATGACCCCCCTTTTATAAAATTAAAAACTAAAATTAAAAAATATAAATTATTATGAGTACATGTAGATGGCTTCGAACACTGGCTCAGCCACTTATTTATTGTGTCTCATTAGGCAAGTAATGACTTCTGCGATATAGGTAGTGGTGTAGGGTTGGAGTGGGGAAAGGTATGATATGATTAAAGTAGATTGTTTTCAAGATTCCAGCTTTCATTTGGTAGGCTCATAGCTGCTTATCAACACCATTGAAAATAACTAAGTAACTAAAGAAAAAAAAGAGCCATGCATGGACCAATGATGAGTGATACAAGGATTGTGATTAAACCAAGTCTATGCACCTGAGGTCCAAAAACAAAACAAAGGCATACCTCTCAGCCATCTTACTATGGCGCATTGCCTCAGCGTGTAAAAACCTCCTGGAGTAACAAACAAAGGGACGATTGGAAATATTGATATTGGGAAGCTGTAAGGCATCATAATCCCGACAAAGCCTCTCCTCCCCTCTTTCTCCCCCGGCCCGCATGTGTTTTTATAAGATGTGTAGCCTCAGCCTCTGTGGGGATATTCTGAAATCAGATGTACTACAGTACTGCAGTAACGAGTGATTTTACTTCCACCATCCAAATATTCTGGGAATGCGTGGCTCTTATGAAAATGAGTCCCATGAGTGTAAAGCAAAGAAATCCACTAAAAGGGCTTTGTTCCCTCCCATAATTTAAGGTAAGAGATTCTTTATGGATGATTTCAACACTCATCTCTAGGACAGATAAACATCACCCAACAAATAGCTAACACAGTATTAACTCAGTGACGCTGACTCACAGATACACCAGGAATGTTTTCTAGGATGAGCACATTTTTATGTTCTTTTCTGAAGGTTCGAACACTGGCTCAGCCACTTATTTATTGTGTCTCATTAGGCAAGTAATGACTTCTGCGCCTCAATTTCCATGTTTTTAAAAATGAGATAACAATACATTATAGGGTAGAGGTAATATACGTTAACATATGTAAGAGCTCGGGCATGGTTAGGCAATATATTCATGTTTGATTCCATTTATCATCATTCAAAAAGGTAGCTTAAAGCTATTTTTATTAAATCACACCATGAAATATTTATGCAAATACAGCTGGTCATATTTTACCTTATGCATTATTTAATACTTTATACTTGCTATTAAAAAAAAATTATAGGCTAGGTGCCATTCTAATTCACTTTTTAACAATATATTTTTTTTTCTCTTTTCATTAAATACTTCAGAAAAGTTTGACAGGACATCTAACACAATTAATAGAGTTATTTTTTGTGTTTTTTTAATACCCCACTCTCATTTGATTATTCCTAAAAAATTGATCAGAAGAGTGTATTATATACACATATTTCCTAAAGGAATGCCATGCCTTTCTTCATCGTCCTTAGCTCATAAATAATTTATAATTTTAATTATCTATTTCATATTACAAAATGAGGTAATATTGTTTATATAACTTTTTTATTTAAATACTAGATTGACATCTTTATAATTTTACCTGACTGCCTTAGTGATATATCCCATAATTTATTACTGGTTTACAGATTTTTCATCAAAATGTGTATTAATGTTTATTCTTTTTTTTAAAAAATATATTTTATTGATTTTTTACAGAGAGGAAGGGAGAGAGATAGAGAGTTAGAAACATCGATGAGAGAGAAACACCGATCAGCCGCCTCCTGCACATCTCCCACTGGGGATGTGCCCGCAACCCAGGCACATGCCCTTGACTGGAATCGAACCTGGGACCTTTCAGTCCGCAGGCCGACGCTCCATCCACTGAGCCAAACCGGTTTCGGCAATGTTTATTCTTAATGAAAAAAATATAGTCAGGTATGTTCTGATAAAAACAGTGAATTTAGGTGTTACATTTGATAATATGAAGTGTTTTCAATTAAGTTATGTGGGAGACACTTTTCATAAATTGAAGGGAATACATCTATAGTTCCAAGGTTTTGACAAAAAACATATATAGTTTAAAAATGTAGTAAGAAACAATTTAATAAATTGACTGCAAAGTAACACTGGAATGACATGCTGACTTCCTAACCTTTTCTAAGTATACTGGATTAAACAAGTATAAATGAAAAGAAAAAGTAACAAGTATAATAAGTATTTTAGTAAGTATTCGTAAAGCTTCTTTGGCTTACTTTCCCAAAATTTGAAAAATTAAGTGGTTAATGACTGAATAACTTATCTTTATCATGTAGTTTCCAGGATTTACTGTCAAAAACACTAAAGGAGAAAAAAATCTTAAGTTTATATCTGACAGGTCATTAAAATAATTTTTGATGACCGATTACTATGTGGTTTTGGAGATATAATATGGAGGGAATTTAAAACTCAGTGATATAACTATGACAAAACTCCACCTATTCTCAAATGCTTGTTTACAAGGGTACTTATTAAAATAATACTAAAATTAATGTGGAACTACTGCAATCTAGAATAAGTACCATTAATTGATAGATATGCAAATTACATGGGGAAATTAGCCCTACTTATTTCATTAGGTTGCATTTCCAACAAAATTTAATATTTTTTTCCTTTTCTTAACTGAAATGTGTGCTATTACTATTTGCAATGACAAATTAAGAAGAAAAAGAACTTCGTAGTTAGATTTTAAAAATCAAATTTCCATTTATATGAATACATATATTTGTTTTAAAAATGTATCACAAGGTAATCAATTAATGCTTTCAAGCAAAAATATATGCTGCATTAAAAATCTGCAGAAGCAATGTAAGTCCAAAATGAAAAAAGAGCAATGTCAAATTGTTAGTTTCTTCATACATTTTTATTGTTGTTAATCCTCACCTAAGGATATTTTTCCACTGAGTTTTTGAGAGAATGGAAGGGAAGAGTAGAGACAGAGAGAGAAACATCGATGTGAGAGAGACACATTGATTGGTTGTCTCACGCATGTGGCCCTGGGGCCTGGGATCAAGCCTGCAACCAAGGTATGTGCCCTTGACCGGAATCGAACCGGAAACCCTTCAGTCCACGGGCTGACTATCCACTAAGCCAAAGGACTAGAGCTCTTCATATGTTTTCTAAGGGAATGTTTGTGAATATAAAGATAAGATATTTTTACTTCATTGAATATATTTTTAAGAGTGATGTAACTGCTCCATTTAAGTGTCAAATCAACATTTATGATAGACTGAAAATTACATCTTTTGCAACTATTTAAACCATTGATTTAAAAAGTTTAGATGTCGATTAAAATTGAACTTTCATACAGTTTTACCAGAATTCTTTCATGTGTAATACCTAAACCAAGATATCAATTTAGATCAACTTAGACATTATCAATATAAGAAAAATGACATTATATTCCTCTTGATATGATAAAGCAGGAAGCACACGTTACTACCTAGCTAGTTCTTGCAAAAAAAAAAAAAATGTTACTCTAATCCTGATATTAAGAAAGCAATTAATCAGATTTTAGAATGTTTTACAAAACAGCTAGCTTGTACTCTTCAAAAGTGTCAATGTCATAAAAATCTTATCCAAAGAGTGATTCAAGACTGAAAACACATGACAGCTAAATGAAATATGTAAGCTCTGCCCTAAAAAAAAAGGGGGGGGGGGAATAAAAGAAAATTATTGTGGAGAAATTTGACTATGGGCTATTAAATATTACAATGTTAAATTTCTTATGCTTTATACAGAATTAGTGTTAGTTCTTATAGAATCACTTATAAATGAAGCATCACTTCCACAATATATTATTCAAACAGTTCAGATAAAAGTTTTCATAGAGTGATAAAGCAAATATGCCCAAATATTAACTGTTAAATCTAGGTGAAGGACATATGAATGCTCACTGTATTATTTTTTTCTATATAAATGTAAATGAGAAAAATTTTCAAATCCAAAGTTGAAAAAAATTCTTTAAAGGGATACTAGAGCCAAAGTTTCATGACAGCTAATAGCTACTGATAAGCAAACCCGACAAAAATCCATGAGACAATTCAACAATGAATAATTCAGGTCTCTCAATATGTCAGATGATATATCCTTTAAGCCTTTCAAATCATCTCCACAAAGGCTATTTGTATACAGCAAAAACTTAATGAAGCTGAGTATGAGGGTCTCACAGAAATATAGTAAACCCAATCTAAGTGATAAGTGAGAGTCAAGATTTGAACTCCAAAGCCCATGTTTGTTCATTTACAATATGTTAATTGTATTACATGGAAATATTTTATTATTGTACGCACAGGCTTGCTTTATGACGCTCATCGGCATTTTTTAAATTATTAAAAAAATCCCTGCAAAGTTTCTAGATCTTGCCAAGAAGAACCAAATAATCTGCTTTGTCCTCTCCCCTTTCCCCAAATCAATCTTAGAGAAAGTATAGGAGCCACAAGAGAGTAAAGTTTCAAGAACCCAGCTATTCTGACTCCCAAACTCTATGCATTCCACAGCCCCCCGCACTGGACAATAAACTCATTTTATACAGGCTTTTGATACTAATATTCTTTTATCCAATGATTAAAAATTTTATTATATATATAAAAAATTTATTATATAGTTTGCCAAGGAATATATTAGAACTTCTTTCTCTTATTGGACTAACTTGAATTTGAGAGCGGGGTCCACCCTTTACTGTATTTCTATTCTTGGGCAAGTTTCTTAACCTCTTTGAGCCTGCTTCCTCTTCTGTAAAATGGTGATGATGATAATACTCACCTGAGAGTATGAATGTAACACATGAAAAATATTTAGCATTAGCACTCAAAATTTTAGCAACACCAACTAATAGTATAAGCAGTAGTATGGGTACTACAATAAGCTGCAGCAGAAATATATTCTTTGAATTAAAATATATTAATAAAATTGGCTAGAGGAAGGCTACTTTTGTTAGTCTTATGGTTAGCTGAACATTAAGCATTCTAGATATGCAAATTATATATTTTATACTGTTATTCTATTTCTTTTTATTTATTTATTTTGACTTAACCATGAAAAAGCTTCTGAAAGTTATATACAGATGTTTTTAAAACTATCCAGTTTCTTTATATAAGGGATCTAATAATAAAAAGTCACTTACTCTGGTGGGGGCATTTTCGAGGGTTCCACATCCCGTAGGAACTCACATTGAAGAGCTTGTTCTGCAGTGCAGCGCCTACTAGGATCCAAGGCCAGCATGTAATCAAATAGGTCTAGTGCGGCTGCAGGAATACTAACATGAGAGGGTTAAAAAAGTCATTCATGGTCTCTGAAACAAGTTTAATGTTTCTTTAGAAGCTTATTTCAAGTACTAGCATTTTATACCATGTTAATAATACTTTATTCCAGTAAATATCAATTTTCTTTTGAAAAATACTTACACATATTTTTATAACTATCATTCTAACAATTTTAATTTTGGCAAACAATAGTATATTTTATTACTCTATGGGCAATTTGCTGTTATAACATAAATTAAGAATCGAACAGAATAGTTTCCTACCATAAAAATAAAAACCTGAGCTCAAGTAACTTGAAAGATGGTTTCAATAAAATTTAAAATAATGTAAAAGTTCTTTCTTATGTAAGTACCAAATCTAACACACAAACACAAACCACTGATTCCATAATGGTGGTGAAATGATAATTTGCATGTAGCAAAGGGAAACTCAAAATAAAATGACACAGAATAATTGTGATAGATCTACTTTTAGTCAATAGAGAATTGAGTAACATTTAGAATTCAGAGTAATTAACTAAACAAACAAACAAACAAAAAAACATTCAATGCAATATGGATGTTTAAGCATCCCCTTCTTACAAAACAAATTCTTCTCTTAACTTTCGACGATATTGCTTCTTTGGTTTCATGGTGTTGAAATATGGTAGTTTGATTACATCGGGCCACACTGCAGGACATGGACTCCCACATATACGGCTAAACACACAAAAAGAAGTACATCACTATAAACTACACAGACAAAATAATACAACTGCTATACAAAACATCAACTCATTTAAGTCCTAATATAATTATAGAAATTTTATTAAATATTTCAGTCATCCCAACATAATTACTTGTTTTAAGAAATCAATTTATTTTCCGTGGATACTTCTAATACTCCAACATTCAAATTCCTAGAAAGAAAACCTTATTTATAAAATCAAATCTTAAAGGTAACACTCAAAATATGCTGATCATATGTTGAACAAAATAAAAAATTTATTCCAATAAATTAAGAGAGTTTAGTATATGCCTTTCTCTGGTTTTATAGGTACCTGTCATTTACCACTTTTCATAAATATAATGAAGTTTGCGATAAAATCAGAAACAGATATACTACACTCAGGAAGGTAAGTACATTGTAAATAAAGACTTAAATTCTGTCAACTGGTGGACCCTAAAAGTAACATTCTTGAAACATGTATGTTCTTTAAAATTGTGCCACAGATTTCAAGGTATTAAGAAATTTTAACTGCTTTACTCTCTGCTTACCTGTACCTTAAAAATACTAATTTTTTAAAAAGATATTTTTTAAATAATCCTCAACAGAGGACATGTTTTTATTGATTTTTATATATATATATATAAAGAGAGAAATGTCGATGTGAGAGAGAAACATCGATTGGTTGCCTCCCATCCGCGGTATGTGCCCTGACTGGAATCAAACTGCAACCTTTTGGTGCTCAGCAAGCATGTCAAACAAAAAGGCTAACATGAGCCAAATAAATAAGGTTTAAGTTTATGTGGGCCGCAAAAAAACAACCACCTTCCATTTTCATAGAAACGTAGGTTTATTTCAATAGAGACATGCTGAATACAAAGGGCTGAAATAAATGAGTAATTGTTAACATAAAATATAGAACATTTTAATAAAAATTGGTATTTTTTGAACATTAACTTACCAGACAATGAATAACTGCACAGATTAATAAGCATATCACAAATAAACCTATTTTTCTTGTCCTCCAAAGGCGAATTATTTCCTGTTGCACACACCAAACAAGTCAGTACAAGACTAATGACGTGGCAATGGGCTGCTGAAATATTCGCTGCTAGTATGAGTGGAGAGAAATAGTGCGCCTGCGTGTAAGGCACATAAGTGAAATGAATGCAACACGATTATAGTAATCAGTCATTATTGAACGTTGTAGTTCGTTATTAATAATTATGTGTAACAGGATATTGTAAGAATTAAGTTACAAAATTTTTATTAAAACGTTTCTTACATACCATTACATTGGCTGGGCCGCAAAAACATTCATTGTGGGCTGCGAGTTTGACATGCTTGGTGTATAGGACAACAGTTCCAATCAATTGAGCCACCCAGCCAGGGCGAAAACCCTCATAATTATTTTATTAATTAGTAAGTCTTAGTTACAATAATTTAAAAAATGCAATAACTAATAGGTAACTCCAGCTGGTAAATAGTTAAAAACAGATTTTGGTAATAGGCAGATAAAAAATTAGTTAAATATGCTTAACTTAAATATACTAAATCTCAAGGATAAATGTATATAGTATGTAAAATGATTAGCTGGTATTTAAATGTAAAAAGAAAAGGCCCATGTATTGCTGACTAAAAATATTCTATACATACATAAATATAAATGTATGCACCAATGTGCATAAGCATTTGACAACTGAAATTGCCATTCTTTAGTTGGGCTTCAGAATGCTATCTCAGAAACACATTATGTAAGAGAACCTCTCACACTTTTAAAGTTATATGTCAACCAAACTGTGCTTTTTGTTTCAATATACGATAATCTCCCTTATCTATGAGGGATATGTTCCAAGACCCCCAGTGGATGCCTGTAACCAGGAATAGTAACAAACTCTATGTATGCAATGTTTTTTTCCTATACATGCACACACACCTATGGTAAAGTTTAATTTATAAATTAGGCACAGCAAGAAATTAACAACTCTAATAATCAAATAGAAAAATTATAACAATATTCTGTAATAAAAGTTATATGAATGTGGTCTCTCTCTCTCTCAAAATGTCCTTTCTTTTTTTATTGATTTCAGGGAGGAAAAGAGAGTGAGAGAGAGATGGAAACATCAATGGTGAGAGAGAATCATAGATTGGCTGGCTCCTGCATGTCCCCTACTGGGAATCAAGCCTAAAACCGGGCATATGCCCTGATCGGGAATTGAATTGTGACCTCTTGGTTCATAGGTCGATGCTCAACGACTGAGCCACACCGGCTGGGCAAAATCCTTTTTTTAATAAAAATTTATTTTATAATTTTTTTAATTTTATTGATTTCAGAGACAGAAATAGCGAGAAACATCTATGTGAGAAAGAAACATTGATTGACTGCCTCCTGTACACACCCTGATTAGGGATTGAACCCACAACCTGGGTATGTGTCCTGACCAGCAATTGAACCTGCCACTTCTTTGTATATGGTATGATGCCCCAACCAACTGCACACCACCAGCTAGGGCTCTCTCAAAATATCTATTGCCCTGCACTGACCCTTATACAGTGTGGACACCCTGGACAAAGGGATGAGTCATGTTCCCCATGGGAAGGAATGGGATGACGTAAGATTTCATCATTGCACTACCAGGAACATCACATAATTTAAAGCTATGATTTATTTCTAGAATGTTACATTTAATATTTTCAGACCGAGGGTAATGAAAATTGAAACCACAGATAATGGGGACTACTGTAGTTTTCGATTTTTATAAGCCCAAGCTTTAAGAAAAGTACCAAAATCTTATTCGTTGTCCACTCCCAATCTTTTCTTTTTTTAGGAAAGAAAGCCAAACTAGGAGCATGGCCTTTTATAATCTGGTCCCAAACTGCCTTTCCTAGTCTCATCTCCCAATTCCTCTCTCTCCACAGACCAACCATGCCTCCATACTGATGCTCATATTCCTTTCTCCCTAGATCAGTGATGGCGAACCTATGACACGCGTGTCAGAGGTGACACGCGAACTCATTTTTTTGGTTGATTTTTCTTTGTTAAATGGCATTTAAATATATAAAATAAATATCAAAAATATAAGACTTTGTTTTACTATGGTTGCAAATATCAAAAATTTTCTATATGTGTGACACGGCATCAGAGTTAAGTTAGGGGTTTTCAAAATGCTGACACGCCGAGCTCAAAAGGTTCGCCATCACTGCCCTAGATGCTACCTAGCTGAATCTTTTTAACTTCTCAAGGGTCAGATAAAAAGTAATCCATTCACAGAAGTCTTCTTTATCCCCAATACTACTCAAAATGATTGCTCTGTGCATGCTACTTGTTTCCTTTGATACTATTTCATCCTGCTTTAGTTGTTTACATGTACGCTTGTCTTACTATTATTTGGGAATCATGACCTTTAAACAATATACAGGCGGGAAAGGGAATAAGAAATATGTTAATGGCAAAGAGAAGTACTCAGGCAAAAGTATGAAGTGGCCAAATTTAGACATTTAGGAGGAAGACTAAGAAAATCAGTACAGGAGGAATTTAGAGCTCAGGGAGGTTTACCTGGAAGATAAACAGGGGCCACACAATTCAGTTTTAAGAGGCAGTTTGCCTAACTAAAGTTGACCCTTAAACAATCCAGTTCTGCACAAGTCCACTTATACACAGATCTTTTTCAATAAATGCTGTAAATGTATTTTGCTCTCAATAACATTTTTTTAAAAATATATTTTATTGAGTTTTTACAGAGAGGAAGGGAGAGGGATAGAGAGTTAGAAACATCGATGAGAGAGAAACATCGATCAGCTGCCTCCTGCACACTCCCCACTGGGGATGTGCCTGCAACCAAGGTATATGCCCTTGACCGGAATCGAACCTGGGACCCTTCAGTCCGCAGGCCGACGCTCCATCCACTGAGCCAAACCGGTTTTGGCTAACATTTCTCTAGCTTACTTTATTGTAAGAGTACAGTATATATGTAACAGAATACTTATTAACTGACTGTTTCTGTTATTTGGCAAGGCCTCTGACAGCAGTAGGTAGGCTATTAGTAGTTCAGTTTGGGGGAGTCAAAAGTTATACTCAGATTTGACTGCGCATGGGGTCGGTGCCACAACCTCTCGTGTTATTCAACGGTCAACTGTACAATGAAGACAAACTTTAGAACTGAATTCTATGTGATAATGATCAAATTGCATTGCATAAGAATCTGTTTCTTCTTTCACAAAACAGATTAATTTTACTTAAGAGCTGTGAAATTAAATGAGCTAGCATCCTGGCCCATGAATAGCCTTATAATAAATATCAGTTTCAATACCTCTTAGCTAGAGTTTTAATTACTTCATTATATATGTGGTGGGAAATTATCTAAGTCTTAAAATTATCAATTGGTACCAGCATTCAGGATGGAATAGACATACTGAGGCATGGAAAGTTACTAGAAACTAGGGAAGCAGATAGGAATTGATAACTACACATAAGCAACATCTGTGCCTGATGATCAGCCAGCTATCCGAAAATATTTACTGAAAATGTCTTAAAATGTATCATATGCTAAACCCCAAATATTTGAGGTCTAATTTTGAAATCTATTACCTGACTTATATATTCTGTCAATACTATATGAGTTCTACATTTTTTATGAGGCTGACAGGACAAACCCCTCTACCTACCCATTCCTCTAATTAGTCTTCTCAGAATTTCCTTACAGCTAAAATGTAGAATCAATACTGCCACACTCCAGAAGAGCATCCTATTGGAATTCAACTACTGCTCTGATTTATAGATTAATTCAGAAAGTATTGCTATCCTTACAAAGCTTAATATTTCTATCACAAAAATATTAAACTTTTTATATTTCATTCATTTTAATATATATTTCTTCAATTAGATCTTATATATTTTTTAAATGTATATTTTTTATTGATTTTAGAGAGGAAGGGAGAGAGATAGAAACATCAATGATGAGAATCCTTGATCGGCTGCCTCCTGCACACCCCCCACTGGAAGGGGGAGGGGGGTTGTTAGAGCCCAGGCATGTGCCCTTGGCTAGAATCGAACCTGGGACCCTATAGTCCGCAGGCTGACGCTCGATCCACTGAGCCAAACCGGCTAGGGCTTATATATTTCTTTTTATAGGTGTGTGTTTTGTTTTGTTTTTACTTTTTAAAAATTCCTATCCTTATTGTATTCCCTAAACAGTAAGTAGGAAAGTTTTACTGTAGGAAAAGCTTGAAATTTGACATGAAAATTTTAGGCAGCCATCTGAGATCCTATGACTCCTAACAGTTTTAGTAGTTGTTTCTTTGAGGCTTTCTAGGTTTATAATTGTATTACCTGTAATCAGAATTCATCCATTTTTTCAAATGAGTATATCTCTTTATCATTATGGCATGTTACATTATATAGTAATTTCCAATCAATGTAAGAATGATAATGATGTGCTACACAATACTGGATAATTTTGCTTTGTTTCTGATTTTAATGGGAGTACTTTCATTGCTTACCACTGGGAAAGATGATGACTTTCGTTTGAAAACAATACATAATAAAGATAGTTACTGGTACACAAAAATTCGGCCACATGTCCTATTCAGGAAGCATTTTTTATTCCTTTTTACTATGGGTTTAAATATTTAAAGGATGCTTTAGTTTAATCAGTTTAATTTTTAGAAACCTTATAATCATTATCTGCATTTCCTTCCCTAAGCTACTAATGTAGTAAAAGATTTCCTGAATACTTGATTATCCTTACATTCAGAAAAGGAATGCCACCTAGGCCTAATAAAAGTACTATTATTTTAGTAACATGCTGCATTCTACTTGTTAATTTGTCCTGCATCAATACTCATGTGAGATTGGTATATAGCAGCAGTTTTCAAAATTGGGGTCCAAAGACCTTTGGGTGTCCCTTAGGCCCTTCAAGGGCCTGGCACTTTGAAGGTATTACTAAGACATTATGTGCCCTTTGCAATATGTTGACTTACTACTGATAGTAGACAGCCAATAGTGGGTAAAACTACCAGAACCTTAACATGATTCAAGGCAATGACACAAAGCAGTAAGTACTCTTCATTACCACACAATCTAGGAGCAAGGCGGAAGCCAGTTTCACTTAAGAATCTACTTGTGCCAAAACCGGTTTGGCTCAGTGGATAGAGCGTCGGCCTGCGGACTGAAGGGTCCCAGGTTCGATTCTGGTCAAGGGCATGTACCTGGGTTGCGGGCACATCCCCAGTGGGAGATGTGCAGGAGGCAGCTGATCGATGTTTCTCTCTCATCGATGTTTCTAACTATCTCTCTCCCTTCCTCTCTGTAAAAAATCATTAAAATATATTTAAAAAAAAAAGAATCTACTTGTTGAAGCAGTAAAAAATATTAATGTATTAAACCTAATACTTTGAGGATATATCTTTTTAACATTCTCAGTAATGAAATAGAAAATACTCATAAAGCACTTCTACTGCACAACAAAATCTGATAGCTACCTTGAGAAGCACCTGAACAATTATTTGAGTTGCAAGCTGAAGTAGCTGCTTTATTCACGGATCACTTTTACCTGCAAAAACAACTACAAACTATGATCATTCAGACTTGGGTATCTGTCAGACATTTTCTCAAATATGTTCAAAGTCAGCTTTTTACTTCAAGGAAGACAATTGCAATATTTACTGCCAATTACACAATTCGAGCTTTCAGGAGAAAAATCAGAATACTAGAAAGCTTATTATCTACACCATGAAATTGACAGCTTCATAATAAATACCTACAGGCTCCTCCGCTGAGAAGAGTGGTGATAATAAATAATATATAATGAAATGTTACACGTGGAAGAGATGCCCAATTCAGTGATACAATATTTTCCAAATGACCAATATATAATTTACAAAATCATCAGAGTTGTAAAAAATCCATTCAGATGGCAAGAGAGACCAATGGATTTCAATATATTAGAGTACAAAGTATTCCTTCATTTGGTTTCAGATTGCACATAACTAACCTGCAAAAAAATTACCATTTATTTAGTGCAGTTTCAAAAAAGAAGATGCACAAAGATTTGAAAAGACTAGTGAGAACAGTGCATCAAAGACATAAGGATCCCAGATGTACTTACTAAGCCAAACAGTAAAAGATTTCTAAAAATATAAAAATGCTACTCATTTCACCAACATTTATTTCCATTTAGAAGATGATTTTTTACAATTTTAGATGTCATTTCTAACCTATTATTTTTAAATGAATTAAAGTATTTTTAATTTATCAGTTTTAATTTCAGATGTGGTAAATATCAATAAATACTATCAACATAAACAAAAGCTCCTGGGACCTTTCATAATATTTAAAAGTGTCGATAAGTTTTGAAACCAAAATTGCTTAAGAAGCATAAGTCTACGAAATTTTTTTATGTTATTATTTACATATGCTTCATTTTTTTAAAAAATGGGAAGTTTCCTTCTTTTCCTGTATTCTGAAAAAGCCAAAGCCTGTGTCATTAATGTTTTTAAAATTTCACCTGAGTCACCATCCAAGCCTGAGGCTTTGGAGGGAAGAGTAGTGGGGGGAGTAGGGGAAGGTTGGATAGAGAGAAGCAGGATTCTTTCCACTCCAATCTATTTTCAATTTCTTCCATGATTATAAATGTCTTTTATTTCATAAGTAATGTACACTGTGTGATATATAAACAGTCTTTCGCTGGCAGCAAGAAGTCTTAAAAAGGGTTGACTCTTGTGTAAAAACATTTTTGCCCTCATTCATCCCATTATGTCCTCACCTTTGCTTTTCACTTTTTCCATCACTTTTTAAAAACTTTAGAGAGAGAAAAAGCAGGGAGAGGGAGGGGGAGGGGGAGAGGGGGAGAGAGATGGAGAGGGAGAGGAAGAGGGAGAGAGAAGGGGGAGGGGGGAGGGAGAGGGAGAGGGAGAGGAAGAAACATCGATTTGTTGTTCCACTTATTTATGCATTCACTGGTTGATTTTTACATGTGCCCTGACCAGGGATCCAACCTGCAACCTTGGTGTATCAAGAGGACACTCTAACCAACTCAGCTAACCGGCCAGGGCTTGCCATCACATTTTAACCTATGCTCTTCTATCACAAAACTTTTGTGATCTGCCTAAGATACTTTCTGGGACAAGGCAACATACAGACTACCTGCCTACTGTAGTAGTATAAAGCTCTTTAAGACAGAGTCTGATTAGTATTCCCACTCTTGATCAGTTTACACATTATTTTTATAATACAAACTCTGGCCTCATCATTCCTGAGGTGTTTTGTTTTGTTTTTAAGATGGCAGAAATATCCCAGCATTACTGCAAATAAATTGGGGGGCGGGGGGGAAGTATGTATTGGAAACTTACATTTACTTAATTCTTATAACCCTAAGCATAAGTCCTGTTTTACTTGTGAAGAAACAAACACTACGGAACTTACCGTAAGTCACAAGTGCAGGAAGTAGCTGATGGTCATTAGAACGGAGGTCTGTAAGATTCCAGCCCACCCCTTTCAATACACTCTGCTGCCTCCTTCAAATCAGAGAGACTTGTTTCTTTTATCAGAAACTTCCATTTTCTCTTCATATTTTAAAAAATAATGCTATAGAATCAAAGGTGAAGCATCTCTTTCTGTTTTAAATATGGTATCTTACCAACAAAACAAAAACATTCTGAAATATATAAACTGGAAAGCAAAACAGGTCCATGTTGATAAACAATTCCAGACTCTAGATGTGTTTGTTTTACCTAAATGGGATCAAATTAAACACAGTCTTCTGGAAAACTGCTCTTTTCATGGAATCATGCTGCTTTTCCATGTTAGTACCTTTGGATCTACCATTTCCTTGTTAATTACTATACACTTCGCTGCTAAGCAGATGGACTGAGCTTTCTTTCTTTTCCCATGTGGTTCACACTAAGGCAGCTAACATGCTCATAAATAACTCACCTACACTCATGCCTCAGGATTTTGATTACTTTGCTGTTCCTTCATTTCTTTCAGATCTCTGCTCAAATGATACCTTATGGGAGAGACATCCCTTCTACCTACAACACTACCTTCTACCATTTTCCATCCCCTTTCACATATAATCACTGGATATATTTTATTGTTTATGTTTGCTGTCTTCAACTAGAAAGTAAAAGAAGTTGTGTGCCAGTTATGAGGCACTGAGGATATAGCCTTGACCCTCCGTTGTGTCCTAAAAGAACCTATGAACTGGCACACAACCAGCAATCAATAAATACTGTTCAATTAATCTCCTAACTTGAAATGTCTTCTGTATTATAATGTAAGGTCCATATAAACTTGGTTTATTTCTGGACTTTCCATATAATCCTATTGATTTATCTATGTATCATGTGCCAGTACAAAATAGTCTTATTAGTTACTATAATTTTGTTTTAACATATGATATGCCAAATTTTCCTTCTTTTTGAGAATTTTCTTGATTATTGCCATATTTATCTCTCCAGGATGAATATCAAAAATCAAACATCATTTCAAAATATCTTTTTAAGTTCTCATTAGAACTACAATGATATAGAATGAATTATCATATTTAAAAACAATTAAGTCTTCCTAGTCAAAAACAAGTTATTTCTATATAATAGTTATTCAATCTTCTTTATAGTTTTAAGCAGGACATTATAGTTTTTAATATTTCTGGAGAATATATGGTGGTGGTTTTTAAAAAAGCTTCTTTCCCACCATGTTTCTAACTGGTGATTATTGGTTCATATTTTATAAAAGCTATTGTTTTTAATATGTACGTATCATTATATAACATATATTAGCACATTTTTGTGTATACACACACACACACAATTTTCTTAACACTTCCCCATTTTACAAAACTTGTTATTTAAGATGTTTCAGGTAATTCCTTTCTATGTTGCATGTATATATGTGATGTTATCTATAATAATAAAAGTGTAATATGCTAATTAGACCAGACAGCTGAATGACCTTCTGGACGAATTTTGTGCATCGGGCCTCTAGTCATATATAAATTATGACAATACTGCCTTCATTTTTCCACTATTATACCTCTTATTGGATCCCTTTTCTAATTCTCTTAGGTAACTGGTTAGTACTTCTAAAATACTCTTAAATAATACTAGAAGACAACTTTTTATCATTCTTGTCTTTACTTCTAATATTTCACCACTAAATATTATTCAGGCTACTAATTTGTGATACACATTTTTATCATGTTAAAGAAATATCTCTCTACACTTCCTCAGTTTAGCAAGTTTATATTTCTAGAAAATACCTATTCAACACCTATCAAGATAACCATATTATTTTACTTCTATTAAAATGCAGAGTTATAAGAACAGACTTCCTAAAACGAAGCATCCTTTATTCTTGAAGTGAACTTTACTTGACTTTCTGCAAGTTACATTTTCTAATGAAAAGCCTGACACTATTGGCTAATCTCTCTCCTTTTGAATTTTTGGACTAATATCCTATAGACATTTTTCATGTTGTCTTTGTCAATTTGAAGTTTGTATCACACTATCTTTGTAAAAAGTCTTATTTCTTACATAGTACTGAGAATTGATTAAAAGTTTGGATACTAAGGTAAAACTGTCTACATATTAATTTTAATTTTGTCACCATTCTAGTTATTTGACCCTGGACAAATTCTTTATTTCTGTAAAGTCCATTTTTCTTAACTTTATAAAAAGAAGACAAAGGGTTGTTACAGAGCTCAAATGTGGCCAATTCAGATGAAATTCTTAGAACAATGCTTGCATCATATGTGTGAACTTATTATTAAAATAGATGCCCTAGTATCCAATACAATCAGAACAAACAGTAAGTAAACTGAAAAGATGGTCAGAGGGAATCATAAAAAAATAAAGATACACATACATAATTTAAACATTTTTATTTTAACATAAAATTTATAAATGAACATTTATTCTCCAATCTCCTGATATAGCCAACGCTTTCTCTTTGCACAGAGGATTCACTGAATGGGATTCTACATTAGCTTTCTTGCATAAACCACATCGATACATATCATCAAGGATTTAAAACAATCAGAGTGTCTTCTAAATTTTTATGACTTTTCTTTCTAATTTATATCTATTTGCCAAACTTTAAGTCCTTGCAAAGCACTGCATCTGTTAATTGAATGACAAATATACAGTAATAAAAAGTTGGCATGAAAGATTGGAAACAACTGCCTCTTGGTCATCATACTCTTCAGTGGGATAGTTACCAGAGTTACTAGCTGCAAAAATTCAGCTTCCCATGTTATCTAAGCTAATATTATTTACAGAAGAAATGGAAAGTTATCTATTAATCTAACAAGTCTATTGAAGGAAAAATTCATAGTATATTGGTATCTGTCTCATATCAATTTCTTTTCTAAAAGTTTTCATGCATATTTTAAAATACTTATGCAAATCTTACAAGTTGTAAATTAAGCATATATAATATAGGGGTAATATGCAAATTGGCCCCAACAGTGGAACGACCGGTTGCTATGATGCGCACTGACCAGCAGGGGGCAGACACTAGACGAAGGAGCTGTCTCTTGGTGGTTAGTGTGCTTCCACAGAGGGAGTGCCACTCAGCCAGAAGCCGGATCATGGCTGGCCAGCACAGCGGCGGTGGCAGGAGCCTCTCCCACCTCTGCAGCAGCGCTCAGCTGTTAGTTAGACATCCCCCAAGGGCTCCTGAGCTGCCAGAGGGATGTCTGACTGCCAGTTTAGGCCCAATCACCCGGGGAGCGGCCTAACCCAGCAAGTGGACATCCCTGAGGGCTTCCGGACTGTGAGAGGGCGCAGCCGGGCTGAGGGACC
>NW_005871066.1:6399219-6491340 GCF_000147115.1 Myotis lucifugus
TGAGAGAGATCCTGATCAGCTGCCTCCCGCACGCCCCCCCACTGGAGACCAAGCCCTCACCCAGGCATGTTGCCTTGGCCGGAATCGAACCCGGGACCCCTCAGTCGCAGGCTGATGCTCTATCCACCGAGCCAAGCCGGCCAGGGCGGGAAAGCTCTTTTTAAAAAAAATTATTTAAAATATTAGATGAAGAGAAAGGTGACTGATGTATGATAATTACTTATAACCTAGGTCATATGATGGGCTCAAATCATGAAGACCCATGCTTCATGATGAATATATTTTGCTGTGTATACATATATAGATACATTTAAACATATATGCAAATGGATATAAAATAAGAGTATTTCTTTGCAATATCCCAAACCATTAATTCTTCCATCCTGTCATACTTAATGAAAATGTATCTACCATTCATTTTCTCCTCCCTCATATTTATTTTTTCCTTCCCAGTCTCATCTTTTCTACTTCAAGCCCTTTGATTTAATCACACACACACACATACACACACACACAGATTTAGAGACCTTAAGATCCTTAATTTTACTAGATCAAAGTGCCTGCATTCTAGTTTCTCTGTCATTCAGCAGTCATTAGAGCCTTCAAGAGAATCATGCTGTTCTCCCTCTGAAAACATTCTGAAAGATTTTAAATATCCTACAGAGTATAACAACCTCCACTCGGCAAATATGAAATCATAAGCTTACCTTATTAATTCTAGTTGTGCAAGTTCCTGATTTGCTTGAAATATAGGTTTTTTAGTGAAGAGTTCACCAAGGATACATCTAATGGAAAAAATACCCATCATTAGCAAATGATATGGATTTTACTTAACAAAGGTTTCAAGTAAATTAAACCAATCAATAAACCTATCTTACCCACAGCTCCACACATCAATAGCCGGTGTATACCGTTCTTCTCCCAACAGCAGTTCAGGTGGACGGTACCATAAAGTGATGACCTTGTTAGTATATGGCCGACTAAAACAAAAAAACAAGCAAAACAAACAAAAAAACACCAACTCTTTAGATTTAGTATCTGTTAGAATAAGAGAAATTCTCTTAGGAAATATTAGTTTGGCTGCTCAAAAAAAAAACTAAAATCCTAACTAAAATCACTTTCATATGCCTATTAAATACAGACAGATAATATATGATTATAAAATACATGTGAGCAATGTGATTAACTGAAAAATCCCATAATATATAAAAATAAAAATTGGCTGGTTTTAATTATAATGTGGCCAAAGAAAGGTCTTTTTATCAACTCCACTGTTCAGTACTGCTTTTCCTTTCTATAATAATGTTTAAAGAGATTAACCGGCTTAAATAGAGTTGATTTTGACCAAACCTGGCAAATTACCAATATGTAGCAAGATATATTTTCAACTGGAACACCTAACAAAAGTTTTCAACTGGGCATATCTCTGGCAATCTTTCATTGGTTTCAATCCACTTTAGTATGTGAACAGAAAGTACAGAAATGTAGATTGTAGTAGCTGAAGTCTATGCTGCAAAAAATCACTAGCAACAGGTATAATACTTTATCAGATGATTCCTTTGTCACCTTCTAACAGAGAGGGCATATATATACCGATATCTCTTTATTTACCATATAAGAGATTATCTAGTAAGTTGTATTAGGGACAAGTTTTACCACCACAGTACAAATTCTCTGGCAAAATGTTTTCAATCCTTAGAGAATGATCACACTCTGCTGATTTACATGACTAAAGAGGGTCTTAGGAAGTTAGAGGTGGTTCTTGCACTGATCGTGTTTAGGATATATACTTCAGGTTGATCACTATGTGTTTAGATCAACTCTAAACCTCTTTCTGGATATCATCTGAATCACAAGAATGCCAAGGCCATCTCATAGGAAATGCCCCATTAAGGCTGTATTTCACTTGAGGTTGGCTTAGCCCTGAATCAGTTTTGGGAATAAGGAAAGGAGTATCCTATATCATAAAAGCCTAATATGCTAAGTGTCCGGTCGATGGGTTGGCCGTTCAACCAATCAAAGCGTAATATGCTAATGATATGCTAAGGTCATTCAACCGCTCACTATGACGTGCACTGACCACTCGGGGACAGACGCTCTGACCAGTAGGTTAGCTTGCTGCTGGGATCTGGCCGGTCAGGACTGAGCGAGACAGGCTGGACACACCATGGAGCCCTCCCACAATCCCTCCCCGCTGGCCAACCTCCCGCATCCCTCCCCGGCCCTGATCATGCCACCAGTGGGGTCCCTTGGCCTGACCTGCACCCTCTCACAATCCAGGACCACTCGGGGGATGTTGGAGAGCCAGTTTTGGCCTGATCCCGCAGGCCAGGCTGAGGGACCCCACTGGTGCACAAATTCATGCACTGGGTCTCTAGTATAATTTATAAAGCAATTCCCTCTTACTAACCATAGGTCTGAAGTTCCAGATAGCGTAAGACCTCAGCAGCCTGCACCCAGCCAAATTTCTCCAAATAATTTAAATACTTGTGCTATATGCCATCAATCTGGGCATCACAGCATTATCACAGGCAGGACTATAGTAACAGTATGCCAAAGCAGGAAAAAAGATTGACCTTGGTATAAATTGTGAAAATAAGGAATATAGTATAAGAAATATATGTTCAATAGCAGATTAGAATTTGACTTTTCTAACATTATTAAAATACCTTTTTTAGTGATTTTTGTTTGTTTACTAGAACCACTTATTTTCACATAAGGTCTTTTAAAATATAGATACTAAATTAGTATCACACTACTCTAATTAAACTGGACTTAATCATTCTTTAAAAATATGTTTATCTCATTATAAATTTGAAATTCCTTCCCTATTTTTCTCAATCAAATCCTGTACCTCTTTCAAGGCACAGTGAAAGACCCATCTCCATAATGACTTATTTCTGTTTACAACAGATTTATTTTCACATTCTGAAATTTGTATCACACCAACCACTGTATTAAACACTCTATTTTAGGTTTTCTACCTTCCCAAAGAGTCAAAAGACCCCAGAGAGCATTCTTTTAAAAAAAAATAGTAATACATGCTCAATGTAGTCATTTTTAAAAAAGATATTTTTATTATTTCAGAGAGGAAGGGAGAGGGAGAGCTAGAAACATCAATGATGAGAGAGAATCACTGACTGGCTGCCTCCTTCATGCCCCCTACTAGGGATCCAGCCCATAACCTGGGCATGTGCCCTTGGCTGAAATCGAACCTGGGACCTTTCAGTCCACTAACGATGCTCTATCCAACTGAACCAAACGAGCTAAGGCCCAGAAACCATTCTTTATTATGAACCCCACACACAAAGCCTGAACAATGCTGGCATAGGGCAGACACCTTAATGTTTATGGGCCTGCAACTTTAGGTTACATACATGAATTAGCGACCTGGGTGAAAGAACAAAATTTGTGAAAATTATGAAGACTAGTTTTCTAAAACATTTCAAGCGTCTATAAGCCTATGAAACCCATGCTCTTATTACTAAAGTGCAACGAGTTATCTATAGTAAAGAAAATGTTTAAATTAATATAAATCTATCTGTAAATAGCTAATTTTAAAATCTTTTTATGTTTAAAATGGTTTTCTTAATGTTTTTATTGATTTTTAGAGAGAGAGAAAGAGAGAGGGAGAGGGAAACATCGCTGTGAGAGATAAACATTGATCCGCTGCTTCCTGCACGCCCCCTACAGGGGATAGAGCCCACAACCCAGGCATGTGCCCTGACCAGGAAATGAACTGGCCCAGGATGACGTCCAACCATCTGAGCACACAGGTAAAGGCTTAGATGTTTTTTAAAAAAACATGTTGAATTATGTGGAGAAATTACACACATAAAGGTTACTAAATCATAATGAGAAAGAAGTTTAAATAAGATTATTATTTTACATCTCAAGTTCTAGGCAACATTTAGAGCATTTTAGCAGTTTAAATTATGTTTTAAATGTTTTTCAAAACATACTTTAAATAAGCTTTTTAATAAACTAGTTTAATAAACCATTTTTAAAATATTTTTTATTGATTTCAGAGAGGAAGGGAGAGGGAGAGTGAGAGATAGAAACATCAATGATGAGAGTGAATCATTGATCGGCTGCCTCCTGCATAGCCCCCACTGGGGATTGAGCCCGCAACCCTGGCATGTGCCCTGACCGGGAATCAGACCGTGACCTGGTTCATAAGTCAATACTCAAGCATTGAGTCATGCCGGCTGGGCTAATAAACATTTAAAAGTTAACACCGACAATAGACAATAAAAAAGACTGCTTTATTAAAGTCAAGAAAAATTTCTTGATGATTCCAAATTTTTGCAAAACAGGTGCCAAACATCACTTTCCAATTTAGTGTTTAATGCGAAAGAAGCAAACATCGAGAAAGTATGCAGACAAAAGGACTTTAATCATAAAAGCAAATTGCTAGGTGGCATTAACAAAAAACGTCAACTGAATCACACAGTTAATAACTGTTTAGAGCAGCGGTTCTCAACCTGTGGGTCGAGACCCCTTTGGCAATCGAACGACCCTTTCACAGGGGTCGCCTAAGACCATCCTGCATATCAGATATTTACATGACGATTCATAACAGTAGCAACATTACAGTTATGAAGTAGCAACGAAAATAATTTTATGGTTGGGTCACAACATGAGGAACTGTATTTAAAGGGCCAGAAGGTTGAGAACCACTGGTTTAGAGCATTATGAAGAAAATATTCCATGCTATGATCAGGATGCTGTGTTTACAAACGTAAAGACAAAAGTAAAAGGCACTGAAACTGTGTTTAGAAACGAGAACATTTAAATCCCAGAAAACTGAAGTACTGTTGTAGTATGAAAATATATCATCCAAAATCCAACAAATAAATAAAAATCTAGACTCTTCAAAAATGAATATTCTAAACTTGGGTCAACTAGGTTTGGCTACCTACTGTCAACTTCTAAAGATGGTCCTGGTTAGATCACAAAAAGAAAACACAAACTGATGTGACACCGCATATATGATGCTTTATTTTTTCTAATGAATTTTTAAAAATTACATTTTTGAGAGATGTCTACCCAATTTCTCCACATACACACAAAAAAACTGATTCCTATTGAAAAACAGGAATGAAAAACATATGGTCGGGTTCTTAGGTGTTACAGAGCAAATATACTTTAAAAAAGGAAAACCAAAAATAGATGAACACCAAATTTAACCTCATAGTTAAATTCCAAGCAATACATTCCATAAAATAGCAACACACCCAATACACAAAATCTCTCCACCATTAAATTAAAAAAACAACAACGAATACCAATGAGCTACATTCTTAGATGGACAAAAACTAAACTTTGTAAAGATCAAGACATAATGGTCTTGCCCTAGCTGGTGTGGCTACTGGCTGGAGTATCTGCGGTACACAAAAGGTGGTGGGTTCAGTTCCTGGTCGGAGCACATACCTGGGTTGTGGGTTGGATTCCTAGTCAGGGAGCGCGCAGCATGTGAGGGAGACAAACCAATAGATGTTTCTCTCTCACATTGATGTTTCTCTTTCTCTCCCCCACCCCCAAATCAATTTAAAAATTTAGAAATATTTTTTAAAAAGAAATAATGGTGACAATGTTATATACTCTGAATTTCAATTTCCACTAAATATTTTCCTCTGTAAATCTCAATAACATTTTAAAAAATAAAAGCAGAACTATTTCTTGGGAACAGTTGGGGAATTAACACCCAAAAATAAAAACACTTTCTTTTTATTTTAAACTATCTACCTTAATGTGGCAAACAAAAATATTAAAATGTAAAGTCATTGGATTTTTACTAATAAAACTTTCATGTGAAATCCCAGGTAATTTTAAATATTTAATGCTACCAAAATATTTCTCACTTCTTATTACATACTTAAGAAACTTCAAGTGAGATTCAGAAATTAAAATATCACACACTTGCTAACCTGGTAATAAGGTAACATTTTTTAAGCAAAAATAAAACACAATATTTGAAGGATAAGATAACAGAGACAATGAAATTCAGCAGACAATATTTGCTACAAAAGAGCTCCAAAAAACTGCCATATATCTCCAAAGCAGACTTGAGCTCTCCACCTGTAAAATACTTTTTAGGTAATCAAGGTTACATCCAGAGTCCAACCAGGGAAGCACTCCAATTTAATGAAAATAAGTAGCTTTTCTGTCAAATAATCCAAGTTTAATTCTTACTTAGCTCTGCCACTTACTATGTGAAAACTTCAGTTTTCTAAACTTCAATTTATAAAACGCAAGTAAGAATAATGATATTCACACCACCCATGTCACAGGACTGCTTCCCCTTAAAATAACTATTGTAAAAGGAAACTATCTATAATAATAAAAGTGTAATATGATAATTAGGCCAGATGTCCTTCCGGACAAGCCAGGGCTGCGAGGGAAGCCTGGGTCCCAGGTGCCTGTTGGTGCTGGAGGGAAGCCCAGGTCCCGGTGTCAGAGGGAAGCTGGTCCCGGCAGCCTACTCTTGCATGAATTTCGTGCATTGGGCCTCTAGCATATACTTATACTAATAAAAGGGTAATATGCTAATTAGACCGGACATCTTCCGGACAAAGCCACGGTGGCAGGGGCCTAGGCAGAGGTGGTTAGGGGCAATCAGGCCAGCAGAGGAGAGCAGTTAGGGCAATCAGGCCGGCAGGCAGAGGCGGTTAGGGGCAATCAGGCCGGCAGGGGAGCAGGTAGGGGCATCAGGCCAGCAGGCAGGGGTGGTAAGTGATCAGGCAGGCAGGCAAGTGATTAGGAGCCAGTGGTACTGGATTGAGAGAGGGATGTCTGACCGGCAGGCGGACATCCCCCAAGGATTCCTGGATTGGAGAGGGTGCAGGCCGGGCTGAGGGACCCCCCACCCGTGCACAAATTTTGTGCACCAGGCCTCTAGTCCTATCTAATAATAGAGAAAAATGGTAATTAGCGTACGACCGCTACCCTTCCCATTGGCTAATCAGAGCCTTATGCAAATTACCTGCCAGTCAAGATGGCGGTTAACCGCCTACAAAGATGGCGGCTAATTTGCATACTGCAGGCAGGATGGGACAGCGCTATTCGGCCTGGCCTGCCACCTTCCGGGCCTGCTATCTGTGACCCTGATCACTGGCTCCCCTGTGCAACCCGACCCAGGGCTGGCAGGCGTGACCCCAGCGATCTGCTGCTGGCCAGGCCCCCAACCAGCTCTCCCTCCGGAGATCCCCTGGCACTGGCGGGAACTGCTGTCCGTCAGCCAGCAGTCAGGCCCCCAACAGGTCCTCCCACCAGGGATGAGCAACCGGAGATCCCATAGCAGGAAAGGGCAGCCTGAAGCCAGCCCCTGTGTGTACCTGCCCGTGGGATCTCAGCCGCGATCAAGAGCATGAAAGGGCGGCTTGCAGCCAGCCCCTGTGTGCACCTGCCCGTGGGATTGCAGCAGCCATCACAGAGCAGGATAGGGCAGCCTGCCCGTGGGATCGCAGCAGCGATCACGGAGCAGGAAAGGGTGGTCTGCAGCCAACCCCTGTGTGCACCTGCCCGTGGGATCTCCGCAGAGATCACGAACAGGATAGGGCGGCCTGCAGACAGCCCCTGTGTGCGCCTGCCCGTGGGATCTCCGCAGAGATCACGAACAGGATAGGGCGGCCTGAGACAGCCCCTGTGTGCACCTGCCCATGGGTTCACAGCAGCGATCACGGAGCAGGAAAGGGTGGTCTGCAGCCAGCCCCTGTGTGCACCTGCCCTGTGGGATCGCAGCCGCGATCACGGAGCAGGAAATGGCGGCCTGCAGCCAGCCCCTGTGTGCACCTGCCCGTGGGATCGCAGCAACGATCACAGAGCAGGATATGGTGGCCTGCAGCCAGCCCCCCTGTGTGCCTTTCCCTAGGTAGCCCTGAGGATCCCACAGTAGGGAAGGGCGCCCCACCCTGGTCACAGCTCAGGGGAGAGTACAACATGCAGTGGAGGCCAGGAGCCTGAGTGATCAACAGAGAGGGGCGCCTGCTTGAAGCCTTCAGGGTGTGGGTGGTGGTAGGCCCCCAGCAGACAGACAGACAGACAGACACACACACACACACACACACACACACACACACACACACACACACGGAGACGGCTGCACCGAGCCTCTGCTGCCAGACTGTGGCCATCAGTAGGACATCCACTGAGGGCTCCCAGACTGAGGGGCAGGCTTGGCTGAGGGAACCCCATCCCCCAGTGCACGAATTTCGTGCACCGGGCCTCTAGTTAGTATATAAAAGGCTAATATACTAAGTGTCAAACTGGTCACTATGACACGCACTAACCACAAGAGGGCAGACGCTCAATGCAGGAGCTGCCAAGCTGCAGTGACTTGGCAGCAGAGGTTCTCAGGTGACACACCCCAAAACCAGAGAGGAGAAAGCCCTATTCCTTGCAGGGCTGCGCAATTCCACCTTTGCTCGTGGGTTATGTTGCTGCTGGGGCACTGTCGGCCCCGAATCTGGTTTACTGCACACTGGCGTTTGCGTTCCATACCCTGTACGACAGCAACTTTGCAGAGTGCCCTCTCACACTCTGGGGCACCTCGGGGGATGTCAGAGAGCCAGTTTTGGCCTGATCCCCGCAGGCCAGGCCGAGGGATCCCACCTGCCAAATGCTAGTTAAGTGTGTTCATTTCTTTATAAACAACAAATATTTACTTAAATTCTAAGCTAGGCACTGCACTAACAGCCAGCCAACCAACCATGGTTGTAGCTGTTTAGAGCCTTAAAGTCTGGTGACAATATAGATATAAATTATAACAATATACTCTATGTACTACATAAAAGAATGAATAATATGCTCTGGACACATAGAGAAAGATGTGCAGATGTTGCCTGTGGATTCAGGGAAGATTTCAGATAATGTCAAAACTGCACATTGAAGAGAAAAAAAACCCACAAAACCACAAATTTGTCAGACTAATAAAACAGGGAAGTCCAATTCCATACAAAAGGAAACAACTTATGTAGAATCACAAATGTAGTCAAGAGCCCAACTTGTTTAGGAAAGTGCTAATAGTTCAACACTGTTATTACTAGGAAGTGGGGGTGGTAGTTTATAAGAACACTAGAGGCCCGCTGCACGAAATTCGTGCAAGGGGCTCGGCCCTCGCAGCTGCAGCAGCTTGCCTCGGCCCTCACAGCCTCGGACCTTGCAGCCCCAGCCCTCACAGCCCCGGCTTCATCCGGAAGGATGTCCTGAAGGTTGTTTGGCTGTCTGGTCTAATTAGCATATTATGCTTTTATTATTATAGATAGATAGGAGAAAAGAATGTTAGGGCAAAAGAACAGAGGCAGGAAAACCAATTAAATTTTCTTTGCAATAGTCTATATGAGATATTTATATGTGAGAATGACTGAATACCTTTAACTAAAGTGGAGAATAAAGTAAAAGAAATAGACTTTTTTGAGGGGATGTGAAGATAGGTTTTGTAACTATGTTTAAGGTACTTAGATAATCTAGGAGGAGATTATGTCCAATAAACACACAGATTTAGAGATCAAAAAAAGGATCAAGGCTTGAAATTCAGATTTGTAAGTTTTCAGCATTAATGTAACTGAGGAATGGTAACACTATCTGAAAGAATTAAACTGCCTTTCCCATTTTATATGCTTAAAATGTAGCCTACTCCATTAGGGCCACACAAAAAAAGTACAATTTAATCTTGTTAAATTACAATTAAATCAGTAATCTAAATGAGATTTCCATTTCTGAGGCTTGTTTAGTCACATTATTTGTTGTTATTCATGTTATGAATGATCTTTTATATTACCATGGTTCCTACAGTGTCCAGGGTCTCCCAGAAGATCCTCTGCATTATCTAGAATTCCCAAAGCTACCTGCACTAATCTATACCAGAAGCATCCTCCAGATCAGGATAATCTTTTTATAAATCAAAATTAATGAAAGTTACTATAAATGTATAACTACAATTCTAGCTTGAGTGAAAAGGCAAGAACACAAGTAATAAGATCAGCATTAAGGTGACAATGTTATCATTAATATAATTTCACCCAGTCCTCGGATAAATATCAAAGAGGCAATACCTCTCTACCGTTTAACCTATACATAGAGCTTTGGAGAAATTTAATTTTGCTTTTAATGGTAGTTTTATGAAAAAACACTAGATGGCGATATTGCCTTCCAAATGTTTTCAAGACTTATTTTGATCAGTTAATTTTTAGAACCATAAAAGATGTTTTTCAATACCTTATAAATAAGGATTTTAGAGATTTTTAATCCTTCCTCTTAAAGTTGAGAACTATGAGGTCTAGAGATATTAAGTGACTTACCCAATATTCCACAACAGATTAAACAGCAATGCCAGGACTAGAGCGTACATGTTTTATGTTACTTGCATTAAAAAAGCAAATGTGCTAAATTATAGTTTCTTCTATAGAAAATGAAATTAATTTCAACTTAATAGGAAAGCAAATACTTTTTTATATGGGACAATCACATAAAAAGAGATATTCCATCATTTAGAAAAGCACTGGAGCAATCTAGTAAAATAAAAACCCGAAAGAGGGCATATCAGTCATAGGAAAAGTTGGACTTAAAATAGTTACTAAAAATAATCAAATGAAGTAATTGGGGGTCTGGTCTCAAGATCTATTATTTCCCAATGCCAAATGAGATAAAATATTAATAATTAATGTTCAAAATGAGAAAATGATTCTGCAAGTTTTTAAAGCAACTGTTTTCCTTCTCATTTTAATCTAGTAGTTCTTGCTTTTTCTTATATTGCAGTACACATGACAGTGGAGATCCATTTTGTTCACACCCACTCAGTGTTCAATTCTTCCATATTAGCTGTAACTCCATCCAGTTTTCCTCAAACTCAAAAAAGATATCCAAAAGTACAAGAGTGAAAAGATGTAGTTGATGCTATTAAAGTGGCAAGCTCAAATCTGCTCAATTTTTAAACAAATAAACCCTATAATAATTTCTTGAATCCTTTAGTTATTCTATCTATTGCTAATTACTTGGAAAATATTTCAAAGTAATATTTTCTTTGATTTGACATTTGGATGGATAAGTATTACGGTCAAGCTCTACCTTTCTGTTTATAATTTTAAAAATATGAATGAAAAATCATTTGCTGTATGTTTAGTTCAATATCCAGAAAACATGGGACAACACAGCACAATCTGTTAAAGGCAGGTTTCAGTGTTAGAAATCAAGTTATGTTATTAAACTTTACTGGAACAATATATATTTCTTAAAGTCATACCATCAAAATAAGCCTACTTCTCTGATTTTAAAGAAATTGAAAATATTCAAATCTGAAAAAGATAAATTTTAAAAGAATATATAAATTCCTGAAGGATATGATACTTATGAAACAAAATGATACACCAAATTTTCATCTTACAAATTTGATTAAGCAGAAAAATTCAGTAAACATTATATAAAAATGCAAAGATTTTAAATTTCCTGCTCCTCTAAGCTCAAAATTCCCATATGAATTTAGCAGGGCAATGAGGACCATGGCTCAGTGAACATCCCACAGCCATGGCACATCCAACATTACATTTTAAAAGTTTTGATAAAATTTGGCTTTAAAATCAGATTTTCTGGAACATATCTATTCCAATGTGAACAAATATCTGCATAAAAATAATCTGAAATGGGAAATGGTAATTTAGCTGTTCTCAGTCTACACTGACAACTAACATATAAACAAGAAAAAGTGAGTTTATATTCAAGTATGACAGACACATACTGTATTATGAAAGAATGATCTAATTACAGTGAAATCTCAATTAATCAGCTAAGCAGATAGATGCCTTAATTAAGTAGAATTTCCCCCTAAAGAATAGGAACTGAAATTTAGTCATTCAAAAAACATATTTCAAGTGAAGTGTTGGATTAAGTACACATTTGGACCAATTCATTTTTTTCCCTTCAATTTCTACCATGAGGCACTATTATATATGATGGAAAGAATAAAAAATTGGGAGTTGGAAACCTTGAACTATATATACACTTTTAACTCTGCCAACAACGTATTTTTTTATATTTAAAGTCACTCAACCCTTTCTGGATCTCAGTTTTCTCAAATACAAAATGAGGGTTATAGCTGTGTAGTGGGTAAAACAAAAGCAAAAAAGGCTCTGGCTAAAGTAGGTAGAGGGGACTGTAGCCATGTTCACAATAACCCACCCACACCACAGTTTCTGAAGCGTTTCACAAACTCACATGGACCCAAAACACACCATTCAACAACCTCCTAAACAGTAAACAATGAAAATAACTTTCAGAATGATGTCACAGGCACTGCAAGATTTGAAAATAAACAGATTTTTTTTCACTCTAAAAAATTCAAACAAAACCGGATTTTTTTCAACTAATCTGAAACTGGCAAAAATTCAGTGAAAGTAAATACCTGTTTTTAAGAATTCTAATTAACTAATATTTTATTACATTGTAGTTACACCAAAGAAATTACGGAGTTGCCATAAAGAATGTTAGAATTAAGTATGTATTTAAAAATAAAGAAATTATACTGACAGGAAAGTAATGGGCTAAACTAGAGCTTTATTAAACTCAGTTAATTCCATAGTTTGTTTATATAAAATCCACTACTTCACAAAAAATATTTTTAAATTCCCTATTAGTTCTAATAAAACAAATCATATTTTCACTACCACCAGGTATAAAAGTACCAAAGCGGGATATACATGCCAACTTTCAACAGAGAAACTCCACAAAAAGAAGTTACTAGTATACACTGAACTTCTTCACAAATTTGCTTAAATAAAAGGCTCTAAGGAGCTTAAAACAAACAAATACCATTATAGATATAACTATAATTTTAAAAGAAGTTCAAAATAATAATCAAAACAAAATATATAGGTTTAAACATGCAATATAAAAAGTATATACCAGTGTTTTTCATTAAACACAAAAATTACAAATGTCTTAATATCTCAATAAGTATAAATTTCTAAAAAAGTCCTAAGTTCACTGAAATATGGAAAGGCTTGCTGAATAATCAATGGAAAACTCACAGGAGAGAACCCTGATACCCAAGGACCGAAGGTGGAGACCACATAGAGACTGGTGGGAGGGGCGGAGGCGCGAAAGGGTTGGCTGGGCAACCATAGATGGCAACTGAAGTCCCAGAGAGATAGTCATTCCTTCACACAGAGGAGGACATCTTTCCCACATAGATATTTGCCTTGCCTGGGGGAAGACAGTTGACATACCCTATTGGAAAACACCTTGCCCTAAGGCCACTTAAGAGATTAAAAGTAACAATTAGCCTCCAGGCAGAAGCAACTGCCCCACCTTGTTGAAAAAACTCTCCCTACACTTGAGGATGATTGCCTGGGGGCAATTCAAATCAGAATACTATTTTAGTCGGCAGACAGAGGCAGTCTCTGGAGGCTTTGAGTCTCTGCCTGATCCAATTAGTCAAAAACAGCCTTTACACTATCCTGCATTAGAGATTCAGAGGTGTAGAGGATCTACCTAATACATAATCACAAACCCAAACAGGCAACCAAAATGAGGAAACAAATAAACAACCCCCAAATGAAAGAACTAGTAAATTCTCCAGAAGAGGAGATAAATGAAACAGAGATAAAAATTTATCTGAAACAAAGTTCAGAGTAATGATGGTAAAAATGCTCAACAGTATGAAAAAGATATAGTGACTATGAAAAAAGAACAGTCTGAGATAAAGAATGACATAACACAAAGAACACATGGAAGGAATACACAGCAGATTAGGGGAAGCTGAGGATCGAATCAGTGAATTAGAAGACAGAGTTGAAAATATCACTCAATTAGAGAACGAAAAAGAAAAGAAAAAACATTAAAAAAAACAGGAGGACCACTTAAGGGAGCTGTGAGACGATGTGAAACGTAACAATATTAGAATAGTAGGTGTGCCAGAAGAGGCAGAAAGGGATAGAGAAGGTGTTTGAAAAATAATGGTAGAAAACTTCCCTAACCTGGTAAAGGAAAAAGTCGCACAAGTTCAGGAGGCACAGAGAACTCCGAACAAGAAGAACCCAAACAGACCCATACCCAGACACATCATAATTAAAATGTCAAAAATTAAAGACAGAATCTTAAAGGCAGCAAGAGAAAAGAAAACTGTTACCTACAAAGGAGTTCCTATAAGGCTGACATCTGATTTCTCATCAGAAACTCCATAGGCCAGAAGGGAATGGCATGAAGTTCTCAAGGTAATAGAAAGCAAGGATCTGAGACCAAGGTTACTATATCCAGCAAGGTTATCATTCAAAATAGGCGGTCAAATAAAGACCTTCCCAGACCAAAAAAAAAAAAAGGCTAAAGGAGTTCATCACCACCAAGCCAGCATTACAAGAAATGCTAAAGGGGTTGCTATAAGGGATTGCTGAGAAGAAAACAGAGAGAAACCTAGCCATGCAGAATTAAAATGGCTATAAATAAGTACTTCTCAATAATAACCCTAAATGTAAATGGATTAAATGCTCCAATCAAAAGGGGTAGGGTAGCTAAATGGATACAAAAACATGACCTAACTGTATGCTGTCTACAGGAGACCCACCTCAAAACAAAAGACACACACAAGATGAAAGCAAAGGGATGGAAAAAAATTTCCCATGCAAATGGAAAAGAAAATAAAGCTGGAATAGCAATACACATATCCAACAAAATAGACTTTAAAATGAAGACCATCACAAGAGTCCATCCAACAAGAGGATTTATTCACCCAATATAGGTGCACCTAAATATATATTAAAAAAAAACTTCTAGAGGACTTTAATGGAGAGACTGACAACGATACAGTAATAGTAGGGAACTTTAACACCCCTCTGACTTCCGTGGACAGATCTTCCAGACAAAAACTCTACAAGGAAAAAAAGACTCTAAAGGACACGCTGGATCAGATAGATTCAATAGACATTTATAGAACATTTCACCCCAACACAGCAGAATATACATTCTTCTCAAGTGCACATGGATCATTCACAAAGACAGACCAGGTTAGGACACAAAACAAATCTCTATAAGTTCAAGAAGACTGAAATCATATCAAGCATCTTCTCAGATCACAGTGGAATGAAATTAGAAATCAACTACAGTAAAAACACCCAAAACATTCAAATACATGGAGGCTAAATAGCTTGTTATTAAACAATGAATGGATTATCAATGAGATCAAGAAAGAAATCAAAAACTTCCTGGAAACAAATGAAAATGAACACACAACAACCCAAAATCTCTGGAACACAGCAAAAGCAGTCCTGAGAGGGAAGTTCATAGCACTATAGCCATACCTCAAAAAACAAGAAAAATCAGTAATAAGTATTTAACTCTACAACTTAAAGAACTAGAAAGAGAACAAGAAAATACCAGAGTAAATGGAAGGATGGAAATAATAAAGATTACAGCAGAAATAAATAACACAGAGACTAAAAATCAATGAAACCAAGAGCTGGTTCTTTGAAAGGATAAACAAAATTGATAAACCATTAGCCAGACTCATTAAGAAACAATTAAATAAAATCAGAAACTAAAGTGGAGAAGTAACCACGGACACTACAGAAATACAAAGGATTGTAAGAAAATACTATGAATATGCCAACAAGCTGGACAATGTGGATGAAATAGATAAATTCCTAGAAAATTACAATCTCCCAAAATTGAATCAGGAAGAATAAAAAAACCTGAATAGGCCAATAACAACCGATGAAATAGAAGCAGTAATCAAAAAACTCCCACCAAACAGAAGTCCAGGTCCAGAGGGCTTCATAGGGGAGTTCTTCCAAACATTCAAAGAAGAAGTATCACCTATACTCTCAAGCTATTTCAGAAAATTCAAGAGGAAGAAACACTTCCAAACTCTTTTTATGAGGCCAGCATTATCCTAACTCCAAAATCAGATAAAGACACTACAAAGAAAGAGAGTTACAGGCCAATATCCCTGATGAACATAGATGCTAAAATCCTCAACAAAATATTAGTAAATCGCATCCAGCAATATAGATCATACACCATGATCAAGTGGGATTTATTCCAGGGATGCAAGGCTGGTACAATATTCACAAATCAATAAACGTGATACATCACATAAACAAACTGAAAGACAGAAAACACAGGATTATCAATAGATGCAGAAGAAGCATTCAACAAAATCCAACACCCATTTTTTGATAAAAACTCTCAGCAAAGTTGGAATAGAGGGAGCATATCTAACCATGATAAAGGCCATATATGACAAACCTACAGCCAACAACATACTCAATGGGCAAAAACTAAAACCATTTCCCCTAAGAACAGGAACAAGACAGGGATGCCCACTTTCACCACTCCTGTTCAACATAGTACTTGAAATGCTAGCCAAAGCGATCAGACAAGAAGAAGAAATAAAAGGCATCTAAATTGGAAAAGAAGTAAAATTGTCATTATTTGCAGATGACATAATATTGTACATAGAAAACCCCAAAGACTCCATCAAAAAACTACTAGAACTAATAAATGAATTTGGCAATGTACCAGGATACAAAATCAACACCCAGAAATCTATGACTTTTTTATATACCAATCAAAATCACAGAAAGAGAAACTAAAAAAAAAAAAATCCCATTTACCATTGCACACACACAAAAAAATTAAGATACCTAGGAATAAACTTAACTAAGGAGGTAAAAGACCTATACTCGGAAAACTACAAGACTTTGAAAAAAAGAGGTAGAGGAAAACATAAACAAATGGAAGAATATACTGTGTTCATGGATTGGTAGAATTGACACCACTAAAATGTCCATACTACCCAAAGCAATCTATAGATTCAATGCACTCCCCATTAAAATATCAACGGCTTATTTCACAGACCTAGAACAAACTCTCCAAAAATTCATCTGGAATAAAAAAAGACCCCGAATAGCTGCAGCAATCCTGTGAAATAAGAGCAAAATTGGAGGGATCACAATACCAGATATCAAGCTATATTACAAAGCCACAGTTCTCAAAACTGCCTGGTATTGGCACAAGAACAAACATATAGACCAATGGAACCAGAGAACTCAGAAATCGACCTAACCCATTAGGCTCAATTAATATTTGACAGAAGAGGCAAGAGCATACAATGGAGTCAAGATAGTCTTTTCAATAAATGGTGTTGGGAAATTTGGTCAGATACATGCAAAAAAAAATGAAACTAGACCACCACCTTACACCATATACAAAAATAAACTCAAAATGGATAAAGGACTTAAACGTAAGAAGGGAAACCATAAAAATCTTAGAATCCATAAGCAGCAAAAACAGCAGACATATGTCGTAGCAATATCTTTACCGATACAGCTCCTAGGGCAATGGAAACTAAAGAAAAAATAAACAAATGGGACTACATCAAAATAAAAACCTTCTGCACAGCAATAGAAACCATGAACAAAACAAGAAAGCCCACTGCATGGAGAACATATTTACCAATGTTATCTCTGATAAGGGTTTAATCACCAAAATTTATAGGGAACTCATACTACTTAACAAAAGGAAGACAAGCAATCCAATCAAAAAATGGGCAAAGGAGCTAAATAGACACTTTTTAAAACAGGACCATGAAGAAGGTCAAGAGATATATGAAAATATGCTCAAAGTCACTAATCATCCGAGAGATGCAAATCAAAACGATACCTGTCAGAATGGCTATCATCAACAAATCAACAAATGACAAGTGCTGGAGAGGATGTGGAGAAAAAGGAACCCTTGTGCACTGGTGGTGGGAATGCAGACTGGTGCAGCCACTGTGGAGAACAGTATGGAGTTTCCTCAAAAAACTAAAAATGGAACTTCCTTTTGACCCAGTTATCCCACTTCTAGGAATATATCCCAAGAAAACGGAAACTCCAATCAGAAAGGATATAAGCACCCCTATGTTCAGAGCAGCACAATTCACCAGAGCGAAGATTTGGAAACAACCTAAGTGCCCATCAGCAGATGAGTGCATTAGAAAACTGTGGTACATCTACACGATGGGATACTATGCTGTAGTAAAAAAGAAGGAACTCTTACCATTTGCAACAGCATGGGTGGACCTGGAGAGCATCATGCTAAGTGAAATAAGCCAGTCGGAGAAAGATAAATATCATATGATCTCACTCATTTGTGGATTATAATGAACAACATAAACTGATGAACAAAAATAGAGCTGGGGGGGGGGAGGGTGGGGTGGGGGGGAATGTTCTAGAATATAATAGAGTAATCTGTTATTTGCAGACTTTTAATATTTCCTACAACTTTTGTGGTATCATACCATGTTAGTACAGTTTTAGAATTATTATACTTAAAATCCTTTGATTCTTGAGATATTAATGTCTATTGCATATAATATTATATGTAAGATCATTTTTCTTGAGTAATTGGTGTTTATTGCATATAACATTATATTTAAAATTGTTTTTCTTAAGATATTAATGTTTATTGCATGTAACATTATATTTAAGATTATTTTTCTTGAAATATTAAGGTTTATTGCATGTAACATTTTTATATTTAAAATCATTTTTCTTGAAATAAAAAACTGAAAAAAAAATTCCTAAGTTCACTTAAGTTACATTTACAATGGCACATTTTAAAAGAAATTATATTTACCTCTAAGTGTTAAAAACACAATTATTTAAAATTGAGATAAATGTATAAAATTCTGTAATTAAAATAGTCAAGCCTATTATGGTGTAAAGTTTTCTTACCCCATTTATTTAACTACAAAAAAGTAAATTTCCTTTTTCTTAAAAAAAATGAACTATCAATAAGATATTCTTACACAGCTTCTAAAACTGGTCTCTAATATGTCTATATTAATTTAAAGTACTCTTACCTTTCTTCTGAGCTATACAATCGAGCGAGTCCAAAATCTGCAAGTTTTATCTGCCCTCTGGTGGAAGTAAAACAAAATGAATAAAAGATATTATTCTACTTTGAAGTGGTCATACAAAATCATGTTCTTAGAACTAATAAAAAATATGTAAACTTTAACTTTGATCACACTGCAGTACTCAAGGTACTATAGGTATAGGAAAGTAGATAAACTCAGGATAAAATAAGGTAAAAACTTTTTCTTTGGAAGAAGTTCAGCTAATACCATAATACTAGTACTATTTTTATTATTATTGCTATTATTACAGTATTACCAGTATAACAGTATTTCAGCACTATTTAGTTGCTATTTAGAAAAGTACACTTCAAAGAAAATAACACAAAATGAGGCAATTTCTACTACTTAGTAATAAGACAAATTACTTGCTCAAGTCAATAATGTTCAAGATCTAAATCACAATGTTTTAAATTTAAATTGATTTTCCTGTTCTTAGAGGGGCAAGGTGCCTGGAACACTTTATACTAACCCAAATCAGGACCAGACATGCTTCACTTAAACTAACAAATAATACCAATTACAATAGACTTATCAGGAGTTCAGGTTATGCTGCCAGTAAAATATTCAATACAAGCTTTGCGTGTGTGTGTGCGTGTGCGTGTGCGTGTGTATGCACTTCAAAAAGGCCACTTTAAAACTTTGATATTTGTATTCATCAAATACTTATATTCTTGGTAAAGCTTCCAGTCAACAGGAGGTTATTAGTAAAGTATTTGGAATCAAAAATTATATGCAAATTTTCAAATGTGTTGGGAGGATGAAGAGGAGGTTGGCACCCTAGCCCCCCCCCCGACCCCGCCCCCAGTTGTTCAAGAGTCAACTATAATCTAAATTAAAAATCCTTTAAACAAAATCAAGGTATACATTATATAACACTCACTTTGAACATATATATCAAAGTTATATCATACCTATTATTTAGAAGAATATTTGAACATTTAATATCCCTATGCAAAAAGTTCTTCTTATGACAATAATCCAGACCTTCCATGAGCTGTCTCATAAATGACTTTATGTGATTTTCATTAAAATGAACCAAGCCTGATTCCAGTAGTCCCATCAGATCATGGTCCATATATTCAAATACCAGATAAAATGCACCTAAGAACAAGAACAATTAAAACATTTTTATTCTTACAACTTTTCTATAGGTTCAAAATTTTTTAAAATTCTACGGTGAAAACTAATCCTTTCCTTGAAAAGAAGTGTTACTTTATCACTTTGATAATGTTCATCTTTCTCTCTGAGTTTACTATCAATAAATACATCCCAAGGACACATTTAACCCAGTTTTTGTCTCGTAAACAAAACTCTTATTATATAATCAACCCTGTTGATTTTCACATAGCACAGTTTCTGGGTATAATTAATGTAAAATAAATTCTTAACTGTTTTACATATCGAACAAATTGTCTCTTAGTGAAAAGGGAATAAAATCAGTACAGCTCATTAAAGAAAATTTGAAGGTGGCAAAAGTGTTGTTTTTAATTTAAAAAAAAATCTGAGCTCAGTTGGACTTTAGATGAATCCATTTAAGCCTTCTACATATAATTTCATTCTATCTATACAGCTCCAGAGCATTTGAAAGCATACAAATTACAGCTTTATATAATAAAGCCAGCTTAATCCTACCAAAACATAACATAGCACATACACAACTGTACTTATGAGATTCAAAAATCCTAAATGAAACTTGCATAAATTGAATCCAAAGCTGTATCAAAAAAATATCCCAATCAAGTACAGTTTAATTTAGCAATTCAAGAATGAAAAAGCTGATAAAATTCAATACATCTATTTGTCAAAGGAAAAAATATCAATGTGTCAAAAAAAGGCATCTGAAGAAAGTTCACAGTTTCTAATTTAAAACAAAGCAAAGATCTCATAGTAAACTTACTGTCTAAAAATCCGAAAGAATAAAAAGAGAGTTACAGAAAATCATACAAAAAAGCAAAGGACTTCATATATGCCAGCAACAATTCATTAGAAAATAAAATTTAAATGACTCCACAATTGAAAAAAATTATATTACAAATTACTAGGAATAAATTTTAATAAGAATTAAACAAAAACCAGAGTACCAGCCAAAATGTTTCTGGTGATAAACATTTACTGTACCAGAAATTAATATGACCTACCATACTATTAGGACAGACAGAACAGTGTAATATACATACACCAGAAAACAAACACCAAATACAAAGGGTGTTCCAAAAAAATGTATACATACAACTTTGAATAATTATAAAAGCAATGTTTATTAAAATACATTTCATTTTCAAAACTGAGCTATTAGCTGTTAAAGTGTGTATACATTTTTTGAGAATACCCTGTATATCTAATAATTACTAAAACATTTTAAGTCAGTGAGCAAAAATAGAAATTCCAAGATAAAATCAAAGGGATATGCTAGAAACCAAAAACAGCATAATACAAGTAAAGAATGCCTTTGACAGGCTCATCAGTTTGAAGGATATGGCCTAGCAAAGAATAAGTGAGTTTGAAGATAGGTCAATAGAAATTTTCAAAACAAAAGTGCAAAGAAAAAGACAGAATATCCCCAAAATGTGGACAATTACAAAAAGTGTTAACATATGTGTAATGGGAATACAAGAAACAACAGAAAAAGAGAGAACGGAAAACAAGAAATATGTAAAATAAAAATGACTGAAATTTCCCCAAATTAATAAAATATATGAAAACCACAGATCCAGGAAACTAGGGAGGACATCAAGGGGAATAGCAAAACTGCTGAGAATCAAAGACAAAAAAAGAAAACCTTGACAGAAGCCAGAGGGAAAAAACATCTTACCTATAACCGCATTCAAGGATAAAAATTATAACTGATTTATCTTAAGAAACATTGAATAAAAAAAGAGTGGAATGAAATATTTAAAGTGTTGAAAGAAAAATCCACCAACCTAAAATTCCCTATTCCATATCCAGCAAAATTATTCTTCAGAAGTGACAGAGAAATAAGAACATTCTCAAAAAAAAAAAGGAAGAAATTTGTCATCAGTAGATCTGCTTTGCCAAAGGCCAAAAAAATCTTCAGAAAGAAGGAAAATGATACAGGAAAGGAACTCAGATCCACATAAAGGAAGGAAGAACATTAGAAAATAATAAAGGTAAAATAAAATATTTATTTTTCTTATTAATTGATCTGTTTGTTCAAAATAACAGCAATGGTTTCTGTAACTAGCTTGTGAAAGAATAATAATAATGTTATAACAAATGGGAGCAAGGAACTGGGAATACTCTGTTATGAGGTACCTATACTACCTATAAAGTAGTATAATGTTATTTTAAAAATTATAAATATATTCTGTGAACATAAGAACAACTACTATAGATAATTTTAAAAAAAATAAGCACTGTTGATATGCTAAAGAAAGGGAAGAAAAAATGGAATCATATGAAAAGCTTATTGAAGGCCAGGGAAGGCAGAAAAAGAGGGGGGGTAGACAACAAATAGAAAAATAACAAATATGGACGATATTAATCTAACTATATCAATAATCACCTTCTATACCAAAGATCTAAATATATCAATTAAAACATAGAGATTGGTAAAGTGGATAAGAAAAATAAGACCCAACTAGATATTTCCTATATACACTTTAAATATAAATAGAGCCTTGCAGCGGTTGCCAACTGGTGGTCCATGAGGTCCGAAAGGTTGGTGACCGCTGGAGAACATTCTCCCATACACCAAAAGGTTATGGGTTTGATTCTCAGTCAGGACATACACCTAGATTGTGGGTTCAATCCCTGGTCACAGTGTGTAGAAGTGGCAACCGATCCATGTTTCTCTCTCACCTCACCTCACCACCCCCTCCCTCTCTCCCTCTCTTCTCTCTCTCCCCTGACCCCCCTTAAAAATCCTCTTTCTAAAAATCAATAAAAACATATCCTTGGGCAAGCATTAAAAAATAGAGAGAAATAGACAAAGATTAAAATTAAAGAACAGAGGAAGCTATGCCATACTATCACTAATCAAAAGAAAGCGGGAGTAATTTATTAATTTCAGACAGACCAGATTTAAGAGCAAGGAAAGTTATCAGGAATAAAGGGGTCAATTCTCCAAGAACATATAATAACCTTTGCTGTGTTCACTCCTTACAAAAGGCTGCCAAAATACATCAGAAAAAAAAACTGAAAGAATTACACTGGTTAATAAATATTACATCTATATTGTACTTCATCCAACAATAACAAAATACGTATTCTTCTCATATTCACATGAACCATTCACCAATACAGAGCATACTCAGGACCATAAAACACACCTAAACAAATTTAAAAGAAACCATACAAAGTATGCCAATGAAATAAAACTAAAAATCAGTAACAAGAAGATAGCTGAAAACCAAAAGCACTCAGAGTTTAAAAAAATAAAAAACTTTAAAATAACACCTGAGTTAAAGATGAAGTCTAAAAAGAAGCTTTAAAATATTTTGAAGTAAATTAAAATAAAAACAACTAAAATATGTGGGATACAGCAAAGCTATTCCTTAGAGAGAAATTATAGCACTAAGTAAATGTATAGGAAAAGAAGATCTAGAATCAACAACCTAACTATCCACTTTAGGACTCTAGAGAAAGAGCAAATTAAATTTACAAGTAAGCAGAAAAGTAGAAATACAGTTACAACTTGGTTCTCGAACATCTCCCACCTTGAACAATTTGGTTCTCAACCAAGTTGTTCACAGAAAAAAATGTCTTGGTTATAGAACAAAACTTCAGTTTTCGATCAGACAACGCTTTCATGCTGATACCTCACCATAAAAAAAAAAAAAGCATCTCTCAGGAAACAAATGAGAAAATGCTTTTGTTGATGGCAAAATCAAGGATCAGCACCATTTATACTAATAAAAGAGTAATATGCTTAGACCGGGAGCCTTCCGGACAAAGCCATGGTGGTGGAGCCAAGACAAGAGGGGGTTAGGGGCAACCAGGCCGATGGGGGGGGGGGGGGGGGGCTTGCAATTGGGGGTGAGCAGGCCAGCAGGGAGGGCAGTTGGGAGTGAGCAGGCTGGTAGTGGGGGGCAGTTAGGAGCGATCAGGCAGTTGGGGGTGAGCAGGTTGGAAGGGGGGGCAGCTGGGGGTGAGCAGGCTGGCAGGGGGAGCAGTTGGGGTCGAGCAAGCCAACACAGTTGGGAGCAAGAAGGCTGGCTGGGGGGGGGGGGTAGTTGGGGGCGAGAAGCCAGCAGGCAGAGTGGTCAGTGGCAATCAGGCAGGCAGGCGAGCTGTTAGGAGCCAGCGGTCCCGGATTGTGAGAGGGATGTCCGACTGTCAGCAGTCGGACATCCCCCGAGGGGTCCCAGATTGGAGAGGGTGCAGGCTGGGCTGAGGGAACCCCCTCCCCCGCATGAATTTCGTGCACCAGGCCACTAGTTTTAAAACATAAAGAAGCCATCAAGAGTGCTAATGTTGCTAAGGAGTGAAAAAAAGGATCACAGGAAACTGAAGAGGTAAAAAGATTGCTGGTGATTTGGATAAAGGAAAAGCAGTTTGAGAGTGACAGCCGTTTTGGAGGCAGGAAGATGCCGCATACAGACTTCCTGAAAGATACCTCTGGAACTAGTACTGAAAGTGATTCCTTTAAGGTTAGTAGAGGGTGGTTCAATAAATTTAAGAAAAGAAGTGTTTATTTCTATATTAAACAGTACATTAGACATGTACTGTATATAAGAAAGGTTAAAATGGAATTATTTGTGTGTCTAGAACAGATTAATTCAATTTATTTATTTCTTTTAAATCTTTATTGTTGAGAGTATTACAGATGTTCCCCCCTCATTCCCCCCCAGGGCCCACTGCCACCTTATTCCCGCCCCATCCCAGGCCAATTTACATTTCAAATAGGAAAAAATGATTCACTTTTCGAACAAATCACTTCTCAAACAGCCTTCAGAATGAAAAAAGTTCAAAAACTGAGGTTTTGTAGTAATAAATATCAGAACTTAAATCAATGATATTGAAAATAGGAACTCAACAGAGGGGGAAAATCAACAAAACTAAAAGCTGATTTTTTGCAAAGATCAATAAAACAGGTAAATCTTTAGCCAGGTTAAGGTGCTAATTACTAATATGAGAAATGAAATCACTAATATCAGGTCATCACTATTGCTCCCAGGAACATTAAAAGGATGGTAAAGGAATACGCGAACAACTAGATATACATAAATTTAATACTCTAGATGAAATAGATCAATACCTTGAAAGATATAATCTACCAAAACTAAAAGGAGAAATAGATAATCTCAATAGGCCTATAACTATTGCAGAAAATTTATCAATACTTAATAACTCTAAAAAACAGGAAGCACCAGGCTCAGATGGATTTACTGATGAAATTTAAGGATGTAATTATACCAATTCTCTACAATCTCTTCCAGAAAATACAAGGAGACCACTTCCCAACTCATTCTATGAGGCCAGCATTATTTTAATACCAAAATCAAACAAGACATTACAAGAATGGAAAACTAAAAAGCAGTCTCTCATGAACACATATGTAAAAATCCTCAACAAAATATAAACAAACTGTACCCAACAATATATAAAAAGAATTATAAACCATGACAATTGAGAGTCATTCTATCTAATAATAGACAAGAAGGGTAATTGACCGTACCTTCGCTACACCTCCCATTGGCTGATCAGTGTGATATGCAAATTAACTGCCAACAAATATGGTGGTTAATTTGCATACATAGGCGCCCAGCGGCTATCGGCTATCTGAGCCTGCAATCAGAGCTGAGAGGACCCCTGCCCAGGCCTGACGCCTTGGTCAGAAGCGTTAGGCCTGGGCATGGCGGAACCACGATGGTGGGGAGCAGGGCGGGAGGCAGCAATGGTGGGGAGCAGGAGCGAAGCCCACGATTGCGGGCAGGGGCGGAGCTGGCAATCGCAGGGCGCTGGGGGGGCGGAGCTGACAATCGCGGGGAGCTGGGGGTCCCCTGCCCAGGCCTAATGCCCCAGCCAGAGGTGTTAGGTCTGGGCAGGGGCGGTTCCAGCAATCGGGGGTAGCAGGGGCGGAGCCAGTGACGGTGAGAGATGGGGGTCCCTTGCCCAGGCCTAAGGCCTTGGCCAGAGGTGTTAGGCCTGTGCAGGGGCAGAGCCAGCGACTACGGGGAGCAGGGAGGGAGCCAGCGACTACGGGGAGCAGGGAGGGAGCCGGCGATGGCGGGGAGCAGGGAGGGAGCCAGCGATCATGGGGAGCAGGGGCTGAGCCGACGATTGAGGGAGCTGGAGGTCCCCTGCCCAGGACTAATGACTTGGCCAGAGGCATTAGTTAGGCCTGGGCAGGGGCCAAGCCGGCAATTGGTGTGAACTACAGAGGAAACACCTTTTCTGACTGCTCATTGGTTTAGCTCCCTGTATGCCACTGGTAATATTCTTAGTAACTTTGGTAATAAGAATCCAAATAGGTGATCTAGGGTTTTTACCACACTCCTGGAGAAAAAAAGGAAGGTCCGCTGCTGGAGGGTTAAGAAATGTCATATCCTGTCCTAGCTGGTTTTGCTCAGTGGATAATGCCTCAGCCTGCCCACTGCTGGGTCTGGGTTCAATTCTGACTAAGGGCATGTACCTAGGTTTCAGGCTCCTCCCTTGCCTGGGCCCAGGTCAGGGCTCATGCAGGAGGCAACCAACCAAAGTGTTCCTCTCACTTCGATATTTCTCTCTGTCTTTCCCTTTCTCTTCCACATTCTCTAAAATTCAATGGAAACATATCCTCAGGCAAGGATAAAAAAAGAAAGAAATGTCATATCCTACGAAAGACACATCTTGAAAATGCCTAAAGAAAGTTGTCATTTTTTCATGGTGAAGGGACTGGAGTCCGTGTTGATAAAAACACCTTGGTGGCTGCGGTGACTGGCAGTGGCTGCAACAGCGGGGTGATGGGGCTGGTGCCTTCCCCTGATCAGCCCGGTCGCCTCCCACAAAGGGAGGCCAGACTGTGGCTTAGGCCCGCTCCCCAAGGGGAGCAGGGATCAGGGAGTAGGACATCCCCTGAGGGCTCCCAGTATGTGAGAGGGGGCAAGCTGGACTGAGAGCCCCCCCCCCCCAGTCCAGTGCACAAATTTTTGTGCACCAAGCCTCTAGTTCAGGGGTGGGCAAACTTTTTGACTCGAGGGCCACAATGGGTTCTTAAACTGGACCGGAGGGCCGGAACAAAAGCATGGATGGAGTGCTTGTGTGAACTAATATAAATTCAAAGTAAACATCATTACATAAAAGGGTACGGTCTTTTTTTTTTTTTAGTTTTATTCATTTCAAACGGGCCGGATCCGGCCCGCGGGCCATAGTTTGCCCACGGCTGCTCTAGTTCCAAGTATGCAAGGCAAAATTCAATTAATGTAAGCCATTACATTAAACAACAACAAAAACAACACATATATGGTCATAGAAACAGATGCAAAAAAGTATTTGAAAAAATTTGGCAACCATTCATGATTAAAAAAATAATAATAATTCTCCCCCTGACACACACAAAAACTAGGAAGAAAGGAGAACTTCCTGAACTTGATAAAGAATATCTGCAACCTACAGCTAACATCATTTTTAATGGTGAGAGAACTTCCAATAATATCAACAAGCAAAGGATATCCCCTCTCACCACTTCTATTCATCATTGTACTGTAAAACCTAGCTAATGCAGTAAGTTAAGGAAAAGAAGTAAAAGATATATAGATTAGCAAGGAAGAAATGAAATGCCTTTGTTCACAAATCACACAATTGTCTATGTAGAACATCTCAGAGTCAACAAATAAGTCCTGGAACTAATAAGCAATTACAATAAGGTTGCAAGGTACCAAGATAATATGCAAAAGGTAATTGCTTTCCCACATACTGGCAATGAACAACTGGAATCTGAAATTAAAAACATTACATCATTTACCTGAGCAGAAAAACACACACCAGGTATAAATCTAACAAAATATATACAAGAGCTATATAAGAACAACCACAAAATTCTGATGAAAGAAATCACGCTCTAAATCAGTAGAAATATTCCATGTACATGGGAAAAGAAAGACTCAAATTGTCAAAATGTCAATTCTTACCAAATAGATCAATAGATTTTTAACACAATCCCAGCAAGTTATTTTATGGATATTGACAAGCTAAAAAAGTTCATATAAAGACCTTGAAGAGGTAGTGAGGTGGATATTGCAATAACCTTGTGACTGGCTTATAGAACCTGTTATTGAAGATAAATAAGATATAGCATCCTCGCCAAAACCGGTTTGGCTCAGTGGATAGAGCCTCGGCCTGCGGACTGAAAGGTCCCAGGTTCGATTCTGGTCAAGGGCATGTACCTGGGTTGCGGGCACATCCCCAGTGGGAGATGTGCAGGAGGCAGCTGGTCGATGTTTCTCTCTCATCGATGTTTCTAACTATCTCTCCCCCTTCCTCTCTGTAAAAAAATCAATAAAATATATTTAAAAAAAAAAAAGATATAGCATCCTTGTAAAATGTGAAACATTTATAGCTGGCAATAAGTATTTCTTTCACTACAAGCAACAATGCAATTTAGATTTGGTTTTAATATAAGCAAGTGCTGTCAATTAGTTGTAAATTTTGAGGTGTTTTCATCAATAATATTTGCTTCTAGGAATGGCAGCATGATGATCCCCTCGGCTTCTCCTCCTGAAACTTCAACTATAACAAATGATTCCCTGCTCAATATAGAAGCACACCTGAGAAACCCATGCATTGAAGCAGCTGAAGTTGAACAACCAGGAATAAACCAAGGGGCAGACACTCAATGCAGGAGCAGAAACCACAGGCATGGAAACATGGAACAGACTGATGAATCTCAGAAGGGAAGCAGGAGGGTGGGAAGAGATTAACCAAAGATCTTAAGTGCGTACTAGAGGCCTGGTGCATGAGTGGGGTCCCTCGGCCTGGCCTGCAGGATCGGGCTGAAACCGGCTCTCTGACATCCCCCGAGGGGTCCCGGATTGGGAGAGGGTGCAGGCCTAGGGACCCCACTGGGCCTCAACTACATCAATAATTACCCTAAACGTAAATGAAATGAATTCACCAATAAAGAGGCACAGAGTAGCAGAGTGTATGAAAAACAAAACTCAACCATAAGCTGCCTTCTAAAGAAATATCTAAGCTGCAAAGACAAAGATAGATTCAAAGTGAAAGGGTGGAAAATGATTCTCTAAACAAATAAAAAAGCTTAATGACACATTAGAATTGACATAATTGACATTTATAGAACCTTTCATCAAATTATACGCTCTTCTCTATTGTACATGGAACATTCACAAGGATAGGCCATATGTTAGGTTATAAAACTAGCCTCAATAAATTTAAGACTGAAATTACACCAAGCATATTCTCTGATCAAAATGCTTTGAAATTAGAAATCAACTGCAAAAAGGAAGTAAAGAAATCCACAAATATGTTGAGATTAAACAACATACTACTAAAAAATGACTGGGTCAAAGAAGAAATAAGTGGTGAGTTCAAAAGACATACAGTGACAAACAAGAATGACAATATGACATATCAAGACTTATGAGAGCCCTAACTGGTTTGGCTCAGTGGCTAGAGCGTCTGCCTGCAGACTGAAAGGTCCCAGGTTCAATTCCAGTCAAGGGCATGTACCTTGGTTGCGGGCACATCCCCAGTAGGAGGTGTGCAGGAGGCAGCTGATCAATGTTTCTCTCCCATCAATGTTTCTAACTCTCTATCCCTCTCCCTTCCTCTCTGTAAAAAAAATAAATAAATAAAATAAATAAAAAATATATATATTTTTTTTAAAAAAAAAGACTTATGAGATGCAGCGAAAGCAGTAATAGGGAAGTTTATATCATTGCAAGGCTATCTCAAGAAATAAGAGAAATCTCAATGAAACAATCTAACATTACATCTTAAAGAACTAGAAAAAGAAAAACAAAAGCAACCCAAAGACAATAGAAGGAAATGCCACCAAATTCAATAATTTTGGTAAGTTCCTAGAAATGTATAACCTTCCTAAACTAAATCATGAAGAACTGGAAAATCTAAATAGACGAATCAGCAGTGAAGAAATTGAAACAACTATAAAAAAGTCCCAAAAAATAAAAGTCCAGGACCAGATGGCTTCACCAGCAAATTCTACCAAATGTTCAAAGATTTAAAACCTACCCTTCTCAAACTCTTCAAAAAAATTGAGGAGGCAATACTTCCTAACACATTTTATGAGGCCAACATCACCCTCACACCAAAACCTGGCAGGGATAACACAAAAGAAAAGAAAACTACCTACAGATATAAAAACCCTAAACAAAATACTAGTAAATCAAATACAACAATACAACAAAAAATTAATACATTATGATCAAATGGGGTTCATTCAAGGAGCACAAGGATGGTTCAGCATATACAAATCAATCAATGTAATACACAACATCAACAAAAACACAAATAAAATTCGTATGATCTTGCTCTAGCTAGCGTGGCTCAGTGGTTAAAGCACCGGACCATGTGCCAAAGGGTCACCCAATCAATTCCCAGTCAAGGGCACATACCTGGGTCTCAGTTTCAATCCCCGGCCCTGGTTGGACCACATGCAGAGGCAAACTATCAATATGTCTCTCTCACGTTGATGTTTCTCTCTCTCCCTCTCCACCCCCTTCACATCCTTCCCTTCTACTCTCTCTAAAACTCAATGGAGCCCTAGCCAGTTTGGCTCAATGGATAGAGCATCAGCCTGTGGACTGAAGGGTCCCAGGTTTGATTCTGGTCAAGGGTACATGCCAAGTTGCATGCTTGATCCCCAGTAGGGGACGTGCAGGAGGCAGCCAATCAATGACTTCCTCTCATTGCTGATGTTTCTTTCTGTCTCTCCCTCTCCCTTCCTCTCTGAAATCAACATTACATCTTAAAGAACTAGGATATTTTAAGAAATATCCTCAGGTGTAAATTAACCCAAAAAATAAATAAATAAAATAAAAATCATATGATCTTACCAACAGATGCAGAAAAAGCTTTTGATAAGCTAAATATCCATTTATGACGTAAGCACTAATAAATAAAATAGGAACAGAGGGAAAGTACCTCAACATAATAAAGGCCATCTATATATAGAAAAGACTAAGCGACTGTCCGACCATTAGCTATGACATACACTGACCACCAGGGGCAGATGCTCAACGCAGGAGCAAAAACCACAGGCATGGAAACATGGAACAGACTGATGAATCTCAGAGGGAAGGGGGGGGTGGGCAGGAAGAGATTAACCAAAGATCTTATATGCATACTAAAGGCCCGGTGCACAGATTTGTGCACCAGTGGGGTCCCTCGGCCTGGCCTGCACCCTCTTGCAACCAGGACCCCTCAGGGGATGGTGGACTGCTGGTTTTGGCCCAATTCCCACAGGCCAGGCCAAGAGACCCCACTGGGCCTCTAGTATATAATAAACCCTCAGACAATATTATACTCAATGGCAAAAAACTAAAAGCTTTCCCTCTAAAATCAGAAACAAGACAAGGAGGCCACTCTTATTCAACATAGTTCTGGAAGTCCTAGCCAGAGCAATAAGGCAAGAGTAATAAATAGAAGGCATCCAGGAAGAAATAAAAATGTTACTTTTTACAGATAACATGGTTCTATATATAGAAAACCCTAAAGATCCCAGCAAAAAAAACCTACTAGAAACAATGAAAAAATACAGTCAAGTTGCAGGATACAAAAGCAATGTATAAAAATCCACTGCTTTCCTATATGTTAACAATGAAACTTCAAAAAAAGAAATAAAGGAACCAAGATGGTGGCGTAGGTAAATGCCAATACTCGCTGCCTCCCACAACCACATCAAAATTACAACTAACATATAGAACAACCATCATTCAGAACTGCTGGAATGCTGGCTGAATTGAAGTCCTACAACTAAAGAAGTAAACAACAAAGTTCATCAAGACTGGCAGGAGGGGTAGAGTCACAGAACAGGCTGGTCTGACAATCACATGCGCATATTTTTTTAATTGGGGCGCAGGGTGGGGAGTGATATCTCCACTGCAGAGGCCTCCCATGATAAGCAAGAGTCCCAGCCCCAGCTGGATTAGCGCCTCCCCAGAAGACAGACGTTTTCCACACAGCTGATTCCTACAGCCAGTCGGCCTGGTGGTCAAATCCCTCTAGTGTTAACTACAACAACTAAGGCTTGGCTAGAACAAGACTGCGCACAAAGACCACAAGGGGGTGCACCAAGAGAGCATAAAAGATGCGGAGACAAAAAAACATGACAGAAATGGAGGATATGGAGCTAAGAATCGCAATTTTGAGGGCTTGCTATAAATTTGAACAGAGCCTCACGAAAACTAATGAGACCCTCGATGCTACGATAAAGAAATTAGAAAGTAAGCATATACGGACTGAAATAAAGAATATTATACCCAATAGCAGACCAGAGGAGCACAAGAATCAAACCAAAGATTCGACAAAAAACACCCAACTGGAAAAGCAAAATGAAAAAAGAATACGAAAGTGTGAAGATAGTGTAAGGAGCCTCTGGGACAGCTTCAAGTGGACTAATATCAGAATTATTGGAGTGCCAGAAGATGAGAGACAGCAAGATATTGAAAACCTATTTCAAGAAATAATGGCAGAAAACTTCCCCCACCTGGAGAAAGAAATGGACTTACAGGTCCAAGAAGCGCAGAGAACCCCAAACAAAAGGAATCCAAAGAGGACCACACCAAGACACATCATCATTAAAATGCCAAGAGCAAAAGACAAAGAGAAAATCTTAAAAGCAGCAAGAGAAAGAGGCTCAATTACCTACAAGGGAATACCCATACGACTGTCAGCTGATTTCTCAACAGAAACTTTGCAGGCCAGAAGGGAATGGCAAGAAATATTCAAAGTGATGAATACCAAGAACCTACAACCAAGATTACTTTATCCAGCAAAGCTATCATTCAGAATTGAAGGTCAGATAAAGAGCTTCACAGATAAGGAAAAGCTAAAGGAGTTCATCACCACCAAACCAGTATTATATGAAATGCTGAAAGGTATCCTTTAAGAAGAGGAAGAAGAAGAAAAAGGTAAAGATACCAATTATGAACAACAAATATGCATCTATCAACAAATGAATCTAAGAATCAAGTGAATAAATAACCTGATGTACAGAATGAACTGGTGATTATAATAGAATCAGGGACATAGAATGTACCTGGGTTGCGGGCACATCCCCAGTAGGAGATGTGCAGGAGGCAGCTGATGGATGTTTCTCTCTCATCGATGAAATGCTGAAAGGTATCCTTTAAGAAGAGGAAGAAGAAGAAAAAGGTAAAGATACCAATTATGAACAACAAATATGCATCTATCAACAAATGAATCTAAGAATCAAGTGAATAAATAACCTGATGTACAGAATGAACTGGTGATTATAATAGAATCAGGGACATAGAAAGGGAATGGACTGACTATTCTTGGGGGGAAAAGGGGTGTGGGAGATGCGGGAAGTGACTGGACAAAAATCATGCACCTATGGATGAACACAGTGGGTGGGGAGTGAGGGCGGAGGGTGGGGTGGGAGCTGGAAGGAGGGGAGTTATGGGGGGAAAAAAGAGGAACAAATGTAATAATCTGAACAATAAAGAAAAAAAAAAAAAAAGAGTCCCAGCCCCACATCAAACCTCCCAGCACAGGATTCCCAAGCTTGGAAGAGAAGTCTCCTTAACTTCAGGAGACTGTTCCTATGCTGAGACCTCGCCTATCCCAGAGCTGACTGGCAGCCATATCTGAGTTTCCATCAGCCTGGCTCACACTGTTTGCTCGGTCCTGGAAATTCCCTGAGACCCCTCTCCATTCAATTTGCAGCCCCACCCAAGTTGTTTGCACTGGCTTTTCCTTATTAATAGCCTATCCTGCTTCAGGTTTCAGGCTTTGCTAAAATCTCTCAGACAAGCAGCAGCTGGTATCAGTTTGCCCTAAACCTATCAGTAAAAGGCTCAAGATCTGGCACTAGCACCAGCCTGCCTTGCTTCACAGCAGGGCCTTGCCTGGGCACTTCCAAGCCCAATACAAAAAGCAGCCATCTGTAGACCTTTCTGTAGCTCCTGATGGGTGGCCCTAGGTAGTGGCTGACTTTGCACTTCACTGGAGGCCCCAACGGCATTTTAATTCAGTGGACAGCTTCAGACCATGCCAGGTTACAACTCTATATATCCACAAGTGACACACTTAAGGGGCAGATTCAATTAGCAATAGAGTCCCACTGAAGCAAGTCCTGCTCCATAGGGGTGTCTCCTGCACAGCAGCTCTTCCACTGTAGTCATAGCTGGTCCTCACAGCCAATTGGTCTACACTTGAATTCCTCCCAATAATGCCAACAGCAATCAGGGCTCAACTACAATAAGACTGTGCACACAGCTCACACAGGGTCTCACCTAGAGTGCCCAGCTCAGGTGACTGGGGAGGCTGAGCCACTGGGCCCTAGAGGACACCTAATATACAAGGCCACTCTACCAATTCCAGGAGACATAGCAACTCTACCTAAAACATAGAAACAAACACAGGGAAGCAACCAAAATGCAGAGGCAAAGAAAAATGTCACAAATGAATGTAAGCAAGTAAACCACTGGACAGCATTCAAAACAATGATTATAAGGTTACTCAAGGATCTTAATGAGAGCTTCAAGGGACTTAATGAGAGCTTCAAAGGACTTAGTGAGACTTTCAAGAGTCTAAGTATGAATGTCAAAGACATGAAAAAGGACCAGTCAGAAATTAAGAATAAACCGGCAGCTGGACATCCCCGAGGGGTCCCAGATTGGAGAGGGTGCAGGCTGGGCTGAGGGACACCCCCCCCCCCCCAGTGCATGAATTTCATGCACTGGGCCTCTAGTCCTATCTAATAAAAGAGAATATGCAAATTAACCATCACTCCACGACAAATATGGCGGTGCACATAGTGGCAGGGGCTTGAGGGGGACCCTGGCAGTGTCGCCCCAGGAACGTGAGCCCAGCGTCCTGGCCCTGGCCGTGCGTGGGACACTGGCATCGTTGCAGGCTGGGCTGAGGGACACACCCCCCAAGTACATGAATTTCGTGCACCAGGCCTCTAGTATCCTATCTAATAATAAACAAAGACTGAAATTAATCATACCTCTGCTACGCTTCCCATGGGCTAATCAGCAAGATATGCAAATTAACCACCAACAAAGATGGCGGCCGGCAGCCACGCAGCTGAAGCGAGCAGGAGGCTTGCTTGCTCCAGTGATGGAGGAAGCCAAGCTTCCTCCCTGCTGCGGCCGGGCTCTGAGCTCCACTCTAAGCAACAAAGTTGCAATTATAGAAGCTAAACAAACTCCAGATACCTGCTTTCAGCAGGCCGTGGCCTCGGAGCTGGAGCGGCAACAAACTTTCAATTATAGAAGGTAAATAAATCCCAGAATAAAAAATAAAAAAAAGAATAAAAGGAGAGGCTGGGAGCTTCAGTAGCCGGCGGGCTTGGCCAGCCTGAAAACCTTCAGCCCCTCATCCAGACTGGCCAGGCACCCCAGTGGGGACCCCCACCCTGAAGGGGGTGCAGGGAGCCTGAAAACAGCCATCAACCCCTCATCCAGGTTGGCCAGGCACCCCAGTGGGGACCCCCACCCTGAAGGGGGTGTGACCAGCTGCAAACAGCCATCAGCTCCTCACCCAGGCTGGCCAGGCACCCAAGCGGGACCCCCACCCTGATCTGGGACACACTTCAGGGCAAACCAGCCGGCCCCCACCCGTGCACCAGGCCTCTATCCTATATAGTAAAAGGGTAATATGCAAACTGACCCTAACGGCAGAAAGACTGGGAATGACTGGTCACTATGACACACACTGACCACCAGGGGCAGATGCTCAATGCAGGAGCTGCCCTCTGGTGGTCAGTGAGCTCCCACATGGGGGAGCTCTGCTCAGCTACAAGCCAGGCTGATGGCTGCTAGTACAGCAGTGGTGGTGGGAGCCTCTCCTGCCTCCTCAGCAGCGCTAAGGATGTCCGACTGCAACTTAGGTCTGCTCCCCGCTGGCAAGTGGACATGCCCCAAGGGCTGCCAGGGGGATGTCTGATTGCCAGCTTAGGCCCAATTCCCCAGGGAGCAGGCCTAAGCCAGCAGGTGGTCATCCCCCGAGGGGTTCCAGACTGCGAGAGGGCACAGGCCGGGCTGAGGAACCTCCCCCCCGCCCCCCCGCCAGAGTGCACAAATTTTTGTGTACCGGGCCTCTAGTTTAATATAAAAAAGAATGAATATCTGAATAGCCAACACAATATTGAATACAGTATTAAAGGAGAATGAAGTTAGAGGGCTGTTACTATTTGACTTTAAGACTCACTATAAAGCTACAATAATCAATACTAGTATTGTAGTATTAGCAAAAGAACAGACAAGTAGGTCAATGAAACAAAACAGAAAGTTCACAAAATAGACCCTTTCAAAGAGTCAACAGATCTTAGATAAAAGAGCAAAAACACTTCACTAGCAAAAAGGTAGTCTTTTCAACAAATGCTGCTGGGACAAGTAAACACAGATATAAAAACAAAAACAAACCCCCTACACACACACACACCAAAAACACCCCCAAAGATTCTAGATACAGACCTTACATAGACCTATGGGTAAAATACAAAACTGTAAAACTCCTAGAAGGGAACATAGGAGAAAATTTAGGTGAACATAGATTTGGTGATGACTTGGTAGATATACCACTAAAATTACAACCTGTAAAGAAGAAACGGGCCGAAACCGGTTTGGCTCAGTGGATAGAGCGTCGGCCTACAGACTGAAAGGCCCCGGGTTCGATTCCGGTCAAGGGCATGTACCTGGGTTGCAGGCACATCCCCAGTAGGTGTGCAGGAGGCGGCTGATCGATGTTTCTCTCTCATCGATGTTTCTAACTCTCTATCTCTCTCCCTTCCTCTCTGTAAAAAAATCAATAAAATATATATATGAAAAAAAAAGGAAAAAAAAGAAAAAACGGTCTTTTTGTGTAAGAAGAAGTTGGACTTCATTAAAATGTAAAACTTCAGCTCTGAGAAAGACATTGTTAGGGGGATGAAATGACAAACCACAGATTGGGAGAAAATCTTTATAAAACATATCTTTTTAAAAAAATATATCCAACATATGGAAAGAAGTCTTAAAAATCAACAATAAGTAAACAAACAGCCCAATTAAAAAGTGGGAAATATATGAAGAAAAACATCCCCAAAGAAAATGGACACATCCCACATAAGCATATGAAAACATTCTCAACATATTTCATTAGAGAATGGCAAATTAATACAATAATGTGAAATCATATCCACATCAGAATGGCAAAAATCCGAAACAGTGATAATATCAAGTGCTGATAAGGATTTGGACCACCATTCATTGCTTGTGGGAATACAAAATGATACAGCCACTGAAGACAGTGTAAACGTTTCTAACAAAATCCAACATACTCTTACCATATGATCCAGCAATCACACTCCTAGGTATTTATCAAAAATAGCTGAAAACTTATGGTCTACACAGAAACCTGCATATGAATGTCTATTAACAGCTTTATTCATAATCATCAAAATTTGAAAGCAGCTGTAGTACATTGAGACAATGGAACATTAATCAGCACTAAAAAGAAATGATGTTTGAAGGCATGAAAATTCATGGAGCAAACTTACATGTATATTACTAAGTGAAAGAAATCAATCTGAAAAGGCTACATACTGTATGTTTCCAACTATATGGCATTCTGGAAACGGCAAAACTATGGGGACAGTAAAAAATTCAGTGGTTGCCAGGGTTTCAAGAGGGGAGAATGAATAGGTGGAAGAGAGTATTTTTAAAAGTCAGAATATTATGTGTGTATGTGTCTGTCTGTCAGTCAGATTCTCTGTGTCTGTGGGACTTCTTATGCCTCTGTCTTTGTCTCTATTTCTGTGTCCTGACATCCCCTGAGCCTGCAACCAAGGTACGAGAGTGCCCTTGACCCAAATCGAACCCAGGACCCTTCAGTCACTCTATCCACTGAACCAAACAGGCCTTCTATGCTCAAGAATTGCCATTCTTGAGCATAGGTCTAGAAGGATACAACAGGCTGATAACACTGGGTTGGGCAGAAAGTTGCAACAGAAAATGGGAAATTAATTTTTTCTTATTCACATAGATTAGCATTATTTCAACGATTATGGTAAACTAATTTTACTTTTATACTTTTTACAGAGGAATTCTACTTCCAAAAGAAAAAATTACAGAATAGTTATAAGCCGTTAAAATACAAGCGATTTTAAATTCATTAAAAGCTAGTCACATTAAACTCTATCCTCATAGGCAAAGCAATAAAATGAAATGAGAACACCCCAGGGGAAATAAATTATTGTGCTACTTGCATTTCTGATCCCCTTCATTGAGTAGTAGACGGTACAGTCATTATTGTTCACTGTAATTAGGTTGAATCCTTCAATATCTGCCCACCAAAAGATCTGAACAACCCTTGACAAGAAGTCAAGCCAGCCCTAACCGGTTTGGCTCAGTGGATAGAGCGTCTGCCTGTGGACTGAAGGGTCCCAGGTTCAATTCCGGTCAAGGGCATGTACCTTGGTTGTGGGCACATCCGCTACTGGAGGCAGCTGATCAATGTTTCTAATTCTCTATCCCTCTCCCTTCCTCTCCCTAAAAAAAAAATCAATAAAATATATTTTTTTTAAAAGAAGTCAAGCCAAACATTTGAGGATTGGGAATCAACTTGACCTGACTTCTCTACTTGGTCAAGTTCCAATCATCAACTTCAGAATAACGTGATGCTATTGGGGCATTCTAAGACAGGCTATTTTAAGATGGACCTCCCTAACCCATACCTCTCAAACTTGGATGTTCTACAACCCAATGCACACTGGCTTGAACAAAAAAAGAAAACTTATCAATCTTCTAAAAATTTTCCTTTGTTTGGGGTAAGGAGTAAAATCGAGCTTTCAAAATTTTTATGGCAAGATTCCCTCTCTCTAGCTCTAGCCGTTTGGCTCAGTGGATAGAGCATCAGCCTGGGGACTAAAGGTTCCCAGGTTTGATTCTGGTCAAGGGCACATGCCTGGGTTGCAGGCTCGATCCCCAGTAGGGGGCGTGCAGGAGGCAGGCGATCGATGCCCAGTAGGGGGCGTGCAGGAGGCAGGCGATCGATGATTCTCTCTCATCATTGATGTTTCTATCTCTCTATCCCTCTCCCTTCCTCTCTGAAATCAATTTTAAAAAAAATTTTTTTTTAAAAAGGGTCCCTCTCTCTCCATTTCTCAGTGCTGGCTGTATCCTCAGAACCCATACAGCCTCAGGTGGTTGCTGCAGCAACAGACCCTTCTTGCTCTTAGGCTCACATTTCAGTTACGATATGAAAAATCTTAGGAAAGTCTCAAACTCTGGACAGGAGAACTGAAAGGATCTAAGTGACATGCCCCTAGGGAAATGAAAGTGGAGTCAGCTCCACAGCTACATGGACTTAGATTAGATAAAAGGTGGATCCTCAACAAAAGGCCAATCTCTTCTATCTATGACTATACTGTTCATTCAGAAGCCATTGGCCACAAGTACCTATGGAGCTCCTGAAACATGGCTAGACTCACTGAGATGAGATGTTCTGTGGATTTTGAAGATTTAGTATAAAAATAAGGGAAATAACCTCAAAATTTTAATATTTATTACATGTTAGAACAATATTTTGGGTAAAATAAATTATATTAAAAATATATGGCAAGGGGAGCGTGGGTTACACCAAGAAAGTAAACAATTTCACTGGCACACCAATTTAAATAGATTAAACTAAATTGTCTACCTATTACTAATTCCAAAATCATGACCAATTAGGAAAAGGTGAAATCATAGCTAGCACAGTTTATAAAAATGTGTTTTAAAATTTTTATAGTAAAATTATTCCTAATTAAAAAAACATTTCGAGAAAAGGATGTGAAAGACCAATCTACTTTCAATTATCCATTCTATAAATGATATATATTAACCTAGAGACTATTTGTTCAAAAATAATAAATCAGTAATGGCTGAAAGCAGACATAAGGAATAGGAATAGTGAATGTGAACCAAAAAGCTACAAGTTTCCCTTGCAAATCCTAATTTATTTTTTAGACTATATATTTATATGAACTCTTTATATTATATCAATTATTTTAGGATTTTACTTTTGTGAGACTTTATACAACAAAACAGTCAACAGAAATATATTTTTATTAGTACAAAAAAGAATAAGAGTAGCCTAATACAGTAACAAAAATAGATAAGGTAGCACTACAGATAGATAACTAAATAATTATATCATAATGCTTTAACTAATAGGCTTTAAAATGCAGTGTTATCCTGAAAGATGAAATCTGACTCGGGAATCATGAAGAGAAATCTAAGCTGAGATTTATAGCAGGGCTTGGAGCAAGCGAATGATGGGGACAGGGGCGTGCTCAGTTTGAGATACCTTTGTAAAATGTGAACATGGAGGGATCTAGTGAATAGTTGTAGCTTTCTGGAGCTCAGGGCTAGAGCTAATGATGATGATAACCTTAGAGCTATGAGAGTATCTGGGAAGAAGAGATAAGACCACCAACAACATAACCCTGAGGAACACCAACATTTAAGAATAAGGCAAAGAAAGGGCCAATTAGATTTAAGCTATGAAGCAATAGTCAGACAGAGAGAAAAAAATCTGACTAGAGCTTTTTCAGAAAAGCCAAAACATTCAAGAAGCAAATCAACATAATAAATATTGCCCATGAAAAGAAAGAAAAAACTAAGAAATTACTACTGGTTTGGCAAGAGATCCTTAGTGACTTTATTTTTATAAAGTGGTAGGAAAATTCAGACCAATTAATGAATGAAAAAGTGAGAAAGTACAGACAGCAAATACTGATTACTCTTTCAAAAAATTTGGCAACAAAGAGTAATGGAGCCATTGGCTGACTCAAATCAGAGCAAGATTTGTCTGTTTAAGACAGAGATTTGAGTAGGTTTAGTGCTGAAAGTAAGAAGCCAGTGAAGAGGGAAGAGTTTGAAAGGAAGAGATGACACACGTTGGTTCCTCAGAACCTGAAAGCATCAGCTCTGAGCAGGAAGGAGAAATACTACCTACTCTGAAATAAAGGAGTGAAATAGTAAGGAGTGAAGGAAAGGCATGGAAAGTTAGAAGTTGAGAGAGTAAACGCTCATCGGTAAGTGTAAGCTTTGTAGAGAATGAAGCAATTTCTTCTCTTAGGAGAATAGAGTGTTTGCTTTGTAGAAGGGAAGAAGAAGCTGATTAAGGACTGCCCAGCAGTCCTGGAGTTCCAGCTCTATAGGCCAGTGATGGCGAACCTATGACACGCGTGTCAGAAGTGACACACGAACTCATTTTTTTGGTTGATTTTTCTTTGTTAAATGGCATTTAAATATACAAAATAAATATCAAAAATATAAGTCTTTGTTTTACTATGGTTGCAAATATCAAAAAATTTCTATATGTGACACGGCACCAGAGTTAAGTTAGGGTTTTTCAAAATGCTGACACGCCGAGCTCAGAAGGTTCGCCATCACTGCTATAGGCCATAAGTCTGAGGAGAAAATAATCTACATGGTTATATGATTTCCACCCCCAGTAAGTTTAATATTAAAAAAAGTGATCAATCCAAGATTGAAGGTTAGGGCAGGTTTATAACAGAAGGACAAATAAATAGGTATGAATTTCTTTATGAAGAGTCTTAGAAAATCATTAATTACAACTCCAAATATCTTTATAAATTCAAAAGAAAAGTGTAAGATATATTAGAATTCTGTTTCTCAAATTCAACATCAGAAATAATCAAGAAAGAAGTTAACAGACATGATTTAACAGTTCTAACTGTAAAACTAAGGATACAAAAAAATACACTGCTCTTTATTTGAGAAAACAAGTTAAAAAATCAAGTACTAAATATTTGTAATATGTAAATTTTTAAGACATTTGTATGAAATTCAAAAACTTTTCTGCCTGAAATCTGCAAAGGAAAAAAAAGCAAAACATTTCTTCCTGTGGCCATCTTTGCCTTTAATCCATAATTGCTAGAAAACATTTCTAGCTTTAACAGGAGGAAGTGAATTAACCTAACATTTGGAGTCCCAACCCATATATTACCACTGAGGATGGATAGGGACACTCCTTCACTCTCCTTTGAACTTGTGTTCTTTTCCTTGTTTCTTTAACCCCCCCCCCTGCCCCCGCCCCCGCCACCACCACCAGCCCCAATCCTAAGCTCTTAGGATAGAATATCCAAGACAGCCAAAGTCATACTCACTATACTGCTAATGTAGGCCATAGGGTAGAGACCTTGTCTGTCTAATTTACTGCCTGCTCCCAGCAACTACAACAATGCATGGCATTTAATAGGTATTCAACAGATATTAATTTCTTCTAAAAGTATTCATGGATCTTATTTCAGCATTTTTATTTACCTCAAAGTCACATTCGTAAGTCTGTATTCCCATAGGTCAGAGAGACAGGAAAAAATGTCTGAGAGGGGTTGGGGGGTGTGAGTGTTGTCAGAGAAGGAAGGAACTCGCACACCTCTCTGTCTCATTGGTATTAGTGGTAGAAAACCTAAAAAGGAGTGCATGCACATTACATATTATAAGAAATTGTGGCTGAGAGTGGCAGCAGCAATAAAGAGAGAAATTTATCAATTCCTGAAATGGCAGAAGAGAAAGGTTTGATGATTAGACCAGCCTGGAAACAAATTATCTCAAATTCAGAGGTGTTGACACCAAAAAGAGGTTCAAAGAAAACCCAAGCTCTCCAAGCTTCAAACTCTAAAAACTTGAGAGCTTCTGGCTCTTCACACTTCAGGGCCTCCATTCCTAACTTATTCAGGCCTCCAGTGATAGTAAGCTGAGTAAATAAATGTGCTTCCACTACATGAAAGGTGGTAGGAGTAAAAAGAGTAGAACTCTATTAATGCTACCAAAACTGGGAGTACGAGGGAATAGGTGTGAATTGGCCTCAAATTTGAATTTCCAATGCTTTTTCCCACAAATATACTGTGATACATGGAAATTCGATTTTTCACATCCTATTAAAATAAACTGAAATGACTATATACTTGAAAAAGAATATTTCTAGTCACTATTTTCATTTATCAAGTATTGTGTCTATCAAAGAATGGTTCTAACTTTTCCTGTACCTCATTTCTTTCTCTGCTCCTCACAGATTTTTTTAATGAGGATTAATATGTAAGGAGCTTAGGACAGAACCTGGCTCCTTTTTCAAATGACATAAAATACTAACTCATTTTTTAGATTTGTTAAAAGTTTCTCTAATTTTCAAAAAGTATATTTGCTTCTACTTTTTTCGTACTGTTTTCATAAAATTTTTGGTCTACCTCAAAGACAATTGTATAGAGTTAAAGAGTCAAAATTATTATTTCTAAAGACTTGCACATGAACTAACCTTTGTGAATTTTGGATTAATTTAATTTATAAATTCAATATGTTTAAAGCAACTTTATCTTTCAAAGTTACCTGGCTTTCTAAAAACTTTACCTATAACTTGCTTTACCCATAACAATATCGTCACCACCTAAAAAGGCTATTTATTATTTTACTCAACTTCTCTTTAAATTAATCATGAGTGCTCCATTAAATTGTCACCTTTTAATGTAACATGCTGTAAGAGTTGGCTATACAATGAGAGGTATGTGCAACCTCAATGACATTCTGGGACAAGACAAATGTAACCACTTAATTTTTAACAGCAGTGAAATGTGGAATTGAAATGCGTTGTTTTCCTCTGGGCAGGATGCAAAGGTGATTTCCTGGGTTCTTGTCCAGGTGGATTCAAAGAATGAAGCCATGAAAAAAAGGTGGTATAGAAAAAGGTGGAAATGTATTGGGAAACAAGCACAGACTCCTACATGGGGAGGGAGAGAGAGACCCACTAAGTCAGTGATGGCGAACTTATGACACGCGTGTCACCTCTGACACGCGAACTCATTTTTTGGTTGATTTTTCTTTGTTAAATGGCATTTTAAATATATAAAATAAATGTCAAAAATGTAAGTCTTTGTTTTACTATGGTTGCAAATATCAACAAATTTCTATATGTGACACGGCACCAGAGTTAAGCTGGGTTTTTCAAAACACTGACACGCCGAGCTCAAAAGGTTAGCCATCACTGCACTAAGTCCATCTTCTCTAAGGTTTATAAAGGCTACAGTTGTGTCCTGATATCCCCTCTAACTGGTTACTATATAAGCAGCTTCAGAGCTCAAACCCTATGTGGGGTTCCTCTCTTTTTTTTTTGCTCCCTTTGGCCTTCCACTTCCTTTTCTGAATGAGTGGCTTCCCTTCCCTTTATTCTATAAATGTATACATTTTGGCAGCTCCCAGCCCCCTTATTCTATGAATGTATGCCTTCTGGCACCTCCCTTATTCTGTGAATATATACCTTCTGCAGCTCCCAGCTTTGCAACCCTGTATTTCTCCCCCATGGACCCCCTAATTTCTAAAGCTTCCTAAACCTGTCTTTTTCACCCCTAAAAACTCCTTTTATTAGCATGCCAGTCCAGCTAAAATTCCAATTGGAATTTTACATTATGTCCTAGATTTAATACCAATAAGGCCCCTGAGAAGCCTTCTTGGACTTCAGAGAGCCATGGAAAGGAAGCCAAGGCCCTCTTTCACTGCCACTCCAAGTCATACTACAATGAGTATGAAACAGATGCATGGGTAACATAACTGGGGTCTTTGATGACATCCGTAAGCCACTGAATCAACTAACCCTAAAGTCTGCTTATTCTCTGGACCTCTTCTTAAGTAAGCTAATAGAGTCCCATTTGGTTTTAACAATTTCAACTGGATTTTCTGTTACTCTGCTGAAATCACTCCAATACAGTGTGGTAGTTAATTATATGTGTCAACACGGCTAGGCTATAGTGCTCAGTGTAGATATTGCTGTGAAGATATTTTTTAGATGTGATTAATATTTATTTTATTTTTCAGAGGAGGGGTAATTTTTTAAATATATATAAGCATTCTAATGCATTAAATTATATTTTAATACAATTAAAGAGCATTTTTAACCTGTTATAATCCAAACTGAAAACATGTCGTGCTCATCTCAGATAAGTTATGACACATAAAGCTCAGTAACAAAAGGCTTGTTTCATGCATACAGCATTAAATGTATTTACTAGTCTATAAATCAAGCGATTTTCAGTTGAACAGTCCCTAAAAACTTCCATATGTTCTAATGAATACATACAATTAAATTAAATGTAAATGAAAATGTCTGTACTATTCTCACAAATCAATACCATGAGTACAAGATAACAAGCCACTGATGGCTTAAGTCATTTACCCAAAATCCACCAGCCTTTCCTAGATGAGAACACAAGTTCAGACAAACTCAGTGACCTGCCTAAGGACATTCAGCAGTAATTTCCCAATGATCATTTGAAACTTAACAGTCATGTTTTACTTGTTAATTTATTTAATCATGTATAAGTCTTATAAAGATGCCTGAAGTGCCTGTTATAATAAACACACACATCACTCAGAATATTCTGCAGCTCACTCTTGTGTGGCAAAATGACAACTGGTAAAGGATGTATAGGCAGACCCACATTCTAGATAAATATCCTTGTATAGAAGATCCACAAAAATGTTGTCAGAAGTATACCAACCTCCCCCTCTTCCCTCACTGATCACCATCAAATTCCTTCATAGGAGGACCTCACAGAATGTCAGGGGATTTCTAGGATATACTAAGATGTGGTTACCATACTCAATATGAATAATTTAGACAGGAAAGACAACTGTTCTCGAGGATTGAATTGACTTTTGTCTTTAAATCTGGACTATACCTTGCCTAAAATGGCACCAATTGACACTTAAGGACTTTTGAAGAGAAAACTCCACTATTTCTTTTCATTCCTGAGTACTCTGCTTCCATCGGAGACAGAAAATTGTCCATTTTCTTTTGACCAACCTTTTGTCTCGCTCTCTCTCAATGATTGCTCTCAAGTTATCTTCTTTTTCAAGTCCCAACTCCTTCCTGCTCAATTCTGCTTCTTTAGCCAATTCCTGAGCCCTCCTTTTCCTAGCATTAATCTTTTGCTTCGATTCTCTGACAAAGGCATTATAGGATGGGACCTCTCTAGCATAAATAGCTTGCTGAATAATGTTCCTTATCCTGATTCCTCTGTATACTGCACACATAGCACAGACTCCATGACCTAATCCATGTCCCCTTTGAAGTCCAGATAGGCCTATTTAATATCAGCCAGCTCTTCTTCAGAATCTCTTTGTCTTCGTGAAAGCTTGACTGTCTTATAGAGATATATTTTTAAAGAGTAACATCCAATATACCTTCCAGTCCTAATCTTGGTTGAGCACACAGCAGAAACCTCATCCACTCTCCCTGCTCATCATACACGGCTCTCTGCCACTCAGAATGCAATACTTTCCCAAGAATCTGGAAGTGGCAGCTGGCATCCTCCTTGTCGTGCTCATCCACCTGGTCTAGGTGCAATTGCAAGGACACCTTGTGGTGGCCGTGTGGGACCTTGCCTCACAGGGCACACCGGACACTGGGTAAAGGTAGGTGATAGTGAACACTTCCTTATACAGCTAGTTTAGCCAATCAATCACAGCTAGTTAGATGTGACTGGAGCTTTTCACTCTTCTTGAAACTTTTACAATTAATAATTAGAGACTACTTCTAAACTTTCAGAAAAAAATTCTTTTTTTACTTCTGGGTCAACACCATTCCTGATGTCTGATCTCCACATAAATTTCATTAGAGGACTAAAAGTAAAATATTAATTTCTTCCAAACCTCCATCCTCTCTGCTTAATTATAAACAATTATTATTATATTATCGATCTATTTCTGCTCTCATGATGTACCAACAAGCTATAAAAGCAAATTTTATTGTGTACTTACTATGTGTAATATTCTAGGATAAGTGTTTCATATGCATTATTTCATTTAATATAACAAATCTATGAGTTAGGTACTATTACACCATTTCCAGATGAGGAAAACAGTATGTAATGATGGAAAAACCAAGGATTCAAACTATATTCTTAACCACTACATGTAATTTCCATTATTATTACCTTATTACATCTGCCTCAAAAGAACATTATTTCTTATTCACCTATTTAGGAAATATTGGCAGGGGAAAGCCCCACCTCCACCCCTTTCTATTTCCACTACACCTTCCCTACTTTGCCACAGATTCCTTTTCCTTTAAATTCTTTGCCATAGGTTATCTCCTGGTAGACACCTATATATTCTGATTTCTCTATGTTCTATAAACTCTGAATTTCAACACATGATACTAACTCTGTTTCCTTGTGACCCAGAAAAGGAAGTCATTTTTTCCCCTGCAAAAGATTATTTGCTATAATTCACTAAATATAACTAAAGCACCTTCCTATATCTTTTCCTGATTATGCAAAATTCACAATCATGACAGGTTAATTTGGTTAATCTGGAACAGACTACAATCTGTTTTATAAATACTTTTCTCCTCAATTCAATTCAACATTTACTGAGCACTAACGTTAGGAAACACATGGAAAAGAAGGAAACCAGATGGCTATATAGTTTTTCTGCTAGTCACTCAAAATATAAACATTCCTACTATGTAAAAAAAATTTAACATCTGTGCTAGCGGGTTTGGCTCAGTGGATAGAGCGTTGGCCCAAGTACTGAAGGACCCTGGGTTCGATTCCAGTCAACAGCAGGTAACTCGGTTGCAGCAGGCTCCATCCCTGGCCCTGGTCAGGGCATGTGCCAGAGGGAGGCAACCAATCAATCGATGTTTCTCTCCCTCTCTGTCTTTCCCCATCCCTTCTACTGTCTCTAAAAATCAATGGAAAAATATCCTTGGGTGAGGATTAACAACAACAAAAAACCATATTTAACACCAACTAAGAAAAACATTAATACACTAATAAAAATGGGCAAAAGACATAAACAAGTATTATATGAGTAAAGAAATTATATGGGCACAAGAAATCATCAATCTCCTTGGTAATAAGAAATAATTATTAAAAAGATAAAATACAGCACAAAAAACCATTGATCTTCATAGTAATAAGAAATATTAAAAAGATAAAATACAATTTTTTATCTGTCAAACTGCTAAAGGTCAAATAAAATTACTATAATGCTAGTTCAAATACACGATAAGCACTGCACTATTTTTGTTAAAGAAGGTGAAAGTTAATATTTTAGTTTCTTGGCATAGATTTAAGGTCAAGCACCAATTTTGGTCCTAACCTACTTCTACAGCTTCATTTTCTACAGATCCACCACTTCCCCCAACAGTTATCCCTCTCAACTCACACAGTATTTTCATCAGAACACGGAATTCTTTTTTTATTGATTTCAAAGAGAGAAAGGGAGAGGGAAAGAGAGAAACATCAGTGAGAAGAGAGAATCATGGATATGCTTCCTCTTGCACATACACTATTAGGGATCAAGCCCACATCCTGGGCATGTGCCCTGATTGGGAATTGAACCGTGACCTCCTGGTTCATGGGTAGATGCTCAACCACTAAACAACACTGGCCAGGGTAGAACATGGAATTATTGAAAGCTAGTTGGGTTTTTTTGTGTGTGTGTCTTAATAATTTTATTGCGATCTAATTCACATACTGTACATTTACCCATTTATAAAGTGTACGATTCAACTGGTTTTAATGTATTTGCAGTTATGCAACCATCTTCACACTGAATTTTAGAGCACTGTCATCACCACAAAAAGAGCCTCGTACTCATTGTCAGTCTCCACTTACAACCCCCTCTCCAAGTCTCTAGCTAGGGCTCTTAAATTATGTGTGTCTATATTCAGCAGAAAATAGAAAGACTGGTCAGGTAAGGCCTTACTAATGAATAAAGCAACATTCATGTTGAGACCTATTGAATGAGAAGTTAGCCTTTTAAATCAGGTGCATGCATATTTGTGTAAATGTGTGGTATGTATGTGCTGGGAGTGCAGATGTTTAAGTCCAGGAAAGCAGCATGTTTAAGGTAGAGAAGTGCAATGGCATATGTAATAATTCAAAAGGCCAATGTAACTGAAGTTTGGTGAGCAATCAGAAAAATGGCAAAGATGGGATTGAAGAAATGGGCAGGCAGTGTGTCCCCACAGATCAAAGAAACAGGAGGTTCAGGGTATGATGGAGGAAAAGCAAATATTAATTTGATTATAGTACTAGGGTAATAAAAAACATTTCCACACAATCCTCAGATATAAAATTTTAATTAAATTTTCCTATCCAGTTAGAGAAGTAATGTTTCCCTTTAATGAATGAAGGGATAAACAGCTAATAAGGCTGCACTGCTAATAAGCTATGTCACAAATCCCAGACATACTAGCCTAAGTCAAACCAGTATCCTTTCAACTACACAATAAGAAGATGAGCTTTATTATGGCAAAAACTAATGGAAGTGACAGATTAAAAAGATAATTTTGATGATCTCCAGAGTCAAAAACTAATGGAAGTGACAGATTAAAAAGATAATTTTGATGATCTCCAGAGTGCATAAGAACACTCTCACCAGAATAAGACTGTGTGTGTGTGTGTGTGTGTGTGTGTGTGTGTGTATGTGAGAGAGAGAGAGAGAGAGAGAGAGAGAGAGAGAGAGAGAGAGAGAGAAAGAGAGAGAGAGAGAGAGAGAGAGAATAAGAATGAGAATATGTGTGGTTGAGGATAGAAGGAAGTTAAGACCATGTTCAATCAGAACATACCCACTTAAATCTGTTTTATACTAGAGTTAGGATTTTTTTTTAAATATATTTTTATTGATTTCAAGAAGAAGGGAGAGGGGGAGAGAGAGATGGAAACATCAATGGTGAGAGAGAATCATTGATCAGCTGCCTCCTGCACGCCCCCTACTGGGGATTGAGCCCCCAACCCATGCATGTGCCCTTGACCAGAATCGAACCTGGGACCCTTCAGTCTCCAAGCCAATGCTCTATCCACTGAGCCAAACCAGCGAGGGCTGCTAGTTTGTTTGAAAAAAAATTCTGCTCTTCAAAAACCATAGATTATAAAGGAGGTAGCACTGGCTCCAAAATCTTACTCTGAAGATCTAAAACCTACTGGCCAGTAGAGCTTTTCTTTCACCCATCATGTTCCCTAATAGTATACACTAATTTCTTTTCAACTTTTCTGCTAAAAGCCAACCATGTACCAGGTACAGTTTATTCAATGCAATTTCAGGTAAGATTTTTGACTCCACACTTTTAGAATTAATATATAAGTCTACCATAAATTTCCTCGTATGTTAAGACATTATAACATTAAAAATGTAAGGTATAAATATTCTAAGACAACTATAAATTATTTCTCAATCACACTGATGCTCAAAAACCAAATACTACTAGTGAATATTTTATGTGTAATACTGGTAAATGTGCTTTGATGTCTACTTGGGTGACTCAAAAACCACTAAAGTAAATAAATTAACTCTTCAATTCAACTACATTTACTTAAGCGGTCAACACCTATAACAAAATCTGCAAGATAGCTTAATCATGAATACACAGAATGGTTCATTAAATATGCACACATACCTTTATCCTTCTTAAAATCCAAAGCATCTTCTTTATCAGTAACTATCTCCTTCATATTGATAATACTCTGATGAGTAAGCTGCCGAAGAATTTTAATTTCTCGAATTGCTGTAATCGGAAAGCCTTCCTTTTCATTATCGAGACGTACTTTTTTTAAGGCAACCATTTCTCCTATTAGAAAATTAAATAAAATCAAGTTACTAGCTAACAAAAACCACAGGACATTTTTCTTAATTTTAAATTTATTTTAATTCATAATATTTGTTCCTACCTCTTCAAGTTACAATCCAAAATATATATTTAGTTTCCAACATACCACATTATAATGTTGAGAGTTTAAGAAATTAGATCTCTGGCTAAATAACCTAAGAGATATTTATCCAAGCTGTGGAATACCATACAACTGTATAAAGATATAGGGTAGGTGCATATGTATTGTTATTTTATGTTCTCCAAGATAAATGAAAAAAGAATGATGAGAAAGAGTGGATAAATTACACTGCCATTTTTGAAAAGTAAAGAAGGAGAAGATAAATATATACAATAAGCTTATCCTATATAATAAAAGCATAGTATGCAAATTGTCCCCTCAACCGGGAGTTTGTCCGGGAGTTTAATGAGGTGGCGGGGCCAGCCAGGGGAAGGGAGGGACGCCCTGGCCAGCTGTGGCGGGCGGCTGGGGGAAGGGAGGGAGTACCTGGCCAGCAGCCGCTAGGGACCCTACCAGTGTACGAATTTCGTGCACTGGGCCTCTAGTATATGCATAAAATCCCTCTGAACAGAAGAGAAAATTCTGTAGATTGCACAGGTGAGAAATGCTAAGACATATTAACTTGCCTAAAGTTGGCCAATTATCCAGTAGTGAAAGTGGGATTCAAAATCTGGTTTAGCTGTCTCAAAATCTGCTCTTCCCACTGCTCTAATAGCCTAATAATTTACACATATTTGTGTCAGATAAACCCTAAATAATAAGTAAAATACACACATGCATATATACAAATTCTATTATAAGAATATATTCATCACTATAATAAAGGTTTGTTCATTCTACTTTGGAGAAAAAAGAATTCTGTATTTACAAATTTTTTAAAAGAAAAATGTTTTTACCTTTAGTAATTAAAATGTATTTGACTCTTTTAAAGGGAATTCTAAAATGTGGGACTTCTTGTTTTACTAAACAGGTTTAAAGGTTATAATTTAATCTGTTTTTGATAAAGCAGAATCATCATTATCAATATTATTACTCCACGCCGTAAATGCCTTCAGGAGGTTCTAAGCATAAGGTAGTCCTCCCCGTATTAAATGGCCTGAATAGCTATGCTATTTTAATCTATTGGTTATTTCAACAAGGAATTATAAGATTATACTCTGGCTCAGAGCATTACTTTGTAAAATATACAGCCTCTGACAGTTACATTTTCCTCTTCTGCAAGGCCTTTTAAAACTTTCTCTCAGGTTCCTGATTATGTTCTGAAAGATTCAGCTGCTAAATCTGGCCTCCAAATAAAGGGTAATTTCTACAGAAGAAAAAAAAAAAAGATTTTGGCCAAAATAAGTGTTGTATAAGGCTTACTACAACAAGATTTATTACTAAGTCTAATAACATCAATATACTTTTTTTCCTCTGATTACTGACAACGTTAAGAATTTATTCACCATAAAAAAAGAAACCTAAATCCCAGCATACTACATATTACAAATACTAAACACTTTTAGAATATAAATATGCACACCCACTTACATGTACTCAATTATTACTTAAGTGCATATATAAAATAACAAGATGAAACAAAAACATAATAAAAATTTAACTGTTTTCCTGAAAATTGCTGAAGTTAGTTATTCATTAGAAAAGAAACACAAATACAGTCCATAGTCCTAAAGATCCACACATTTGGCATTCTTACCAGTGTCTTTATCCCTGGCCTTGTAAACTTGTCCATAGGTTCCTTCTCCAATAATTCCGATGATATCAAACTTATCCACGCATCGTTTTCCCCAGTCAATATCTTTTTCTTTGATTTCACCATAGCGAGGCCCACATATTCTATCAAATACAGTTCTGAAGTTTTTATATACAATCAAGCAAACTGAATAAATTGTTAAATACTCAATCTCCTCCCATCACCTAATCCTACATCCTTTATTTCCCCATACCCTTCCACATTTGAATGCAAGTAACTCCGGGATTTGGTACTATAAAATATCATGAAAGTCAAGGTATCAATCTCCACACTGACTCTTCTTTTGTACAATAGCACTTAAAACTGTGGAAGAAAAGATGTAAAGCTGATATGAAGGACTTTCAGAAATAAAACCTCATTTGCAGTGAGTGGAAAAAACCAACATTGGTATAAAGAGCCAAAGTTAAGTTCTCTAACCAACCTCCAGAAAGTTTTCTTTTTCATTCATTGACTATATATATCTGCTTTCAAAACACAGAATTTTGATAATGAGCGTTACCAAAAATCTAACTATAAGGCTCACTGACAAATTTAGACTTATGGTAGATAAAATTATCTTGAAAATGGAAACACCAGAAAGACTTTAGTCTGACAGTACACAAGTATTAATAAAATCAACACTCAGGAATCCACACTTTAAGTGTGTGTGCATGTATGTGTGTGTTATACATATGATATTTGACATTCTTTAAAAAAATGTAGTTTTGTAGTATTTTAATATTCTGTAGTAACAGAAATTCATATAATAGAATAAAGCTATTAATACTCAAAGAAAGACTATTTTTAAAAGTTTTCTAGCTTTCTGCTCCATACTAGAAAAATCATCTTATATTCTTACAATAAGTGCCACCTGAACAGCAATGCTTACAACGGATGTAACTCTAACACATTCGATTGGTTAAGTTAAAAAAAAAAAAAAAAGAAATCAACATTCTTCCTGCTTGACTGATGCAGCCAAGGAAAGACCAGCAGCTTGCCCATTACTAATTTTGTTTGGGATTACTTAATGCTGACTACCACCTGTCCAATTTCAGTGTTTCTGTTATAAAAATATCTTCATTATAAAAGTTATCTTTAACACATACAATAACCCCCAAAATCAATACATTACAAACTGTGAGAGAAAGTTAAATTTAATTTTATTAGTCATTTTGAATAGGTATGCAGGCAACTAAGAAATTTTTTTCAAAACTCTAATAAGAGTTTATTCAGATATTTAAGTCGAACAAATAAATACACTTTTTATTATTTTAAATCTTAATTTTGTGTTTTATAAGGATCCAGAATCACCTCTGGTCAATTTAAGAGCAGGTAGAAAGCAAGCACATACTTAGGCCTCCTTTTATTATGTAACTGTGTTGCTGTTTTCTTTTCCTCTGGACTCTTTGAGAGATCATCTCCTCCTGGTAGCTCAGGGGGCAGTGGTAAATCAGCAAGTAGACATCGTAATTTCTTTTCTACTTCTTTTTTAACTGCTTTTACTGAAATATTTCCTCGTAAGCTAAAAAACAAAGGAGTCAGACAAAAATAAACAAAAAACGCAAACCAATAAAACTTTATTTTACTGAAAAATAAAAATGCAGCCATGTCTTATATTTAAGTAGCATACAATGGCAAAATACTGAACTATGTTTCTTATTTTCCAGATAAAATATTATACTATATTCAAATGCAAATTTAAAATTAGGTGGTAAAAAACTATGTATAATTTCATAACTAAGGAAATTTGAACAAAGTATGGATTATCAATATTGGCTCATTAATTTTAACCAATGTACCATACTAATGTTGTTTATACTGAGGAAACTGTGTGCAGGGTATATGGCGGACTCTTATTTTTCTGTAAAAATCTGTGTATTTTTAAAAATAATATATAATTACCATAAGGCTGTATTAGAACAAAAAGTAAACTGTTTTACAAGAAAATTAATTTTATAATAGCATTTGGTTTTATTCCAGTGAAGAAACAAAAGTTGTTTTGTTGCCGAAACCGGTTTGGCTCAGTGGATAGAGCGTCGGCCTGTGGACTGAGGGGCCCCGGGTTCGATTCCGGTCAAGGGCATGTACCTGGGTTGCGGGCACATCCCCAGTAGGAGATGTGCTGGAGGCGGCTGATCGATGTTTCTCTCTCATCGATGTTTCTAACTCTCTGTCTCTCTCCCTTCCTCTCTGTAAAAAATCAATAAAATATATTTAAAAAAAAAAAAAAAAAGTTGTTTTGTTGTAAGAAATAATAAAACTACAAGCTATTATTCATCTTGCCCATTTAAATAACCACAAACAACTAATTTAGCTTCATCCCTTTTCAGGTTAATTTTTCTAAAATCAAACATTGATTCTTTTAAAACTTTTTTAAGGCTCTAGCTTACTAGAATTGCTGGTGAAAATTTTAGCTTAGTTATTAGTTTAGTACTTTTTATGAATGGATAAAGAGCTCTGATTTTTAAAGTACTATATCTACCTTGGTAACTCATTATTTTAAACCTCTCAGATATTACAAAATCTTTTATCTAATAATATGACATGTTGAAAGAGAATCTTAAATTGATAATAAAATGTGGACTTAATATACTTTCATAGCAGGTATGAGTCCCATAATAAGAAAGTTTAGTGAAACTACACTGCTGTAGTCAGAAGTTACTAAGAAGTTATCAAAATATATGATTTAATTTCTTACAATAAAACTCTTACTAATTTTCAAAATTAATATTATTGTATAAAAAAAATTGATCCTTTTCTTCATAATCCTGTTACTCACCAGAAGGTTCTTTAACAGAAAAAAACATGCTCAAAAGAAGGTTTGTAGTTTTAATGGTATCAGAGCCTACTCTTCAATTTTACTGTCTCCTATTACAGATTGTATACCTCTATGTGCTGGGTATTACAAAAGGCACTGGAGATTTAACAACAGAAATAATAACAATTAAGACACAGTTCCTCAGAAATAATAACAATTAAGACACAGTTCCTCTCAGAAAAGAGCTTACAGTTTTTTTAGAAGACAGTCAGGTAAGCAACAGGATAAATACTACACAAATGGATTCCCAGAGTAATATGATATCTAACGGGCATTTTATTCAGGATTGAAAGACAATAAAAGCTTCTTTCTAGAAAAGGTACAATTTGTACTCTGTCTGAAAATACTCTTATTAAAATAATTTATTTAGAAGACTAAGTTGCTAACTTGTAATTAGGTTTTAGTCAAAAATTCTCATTTATCTGAGGATTCAAATCAACTTTTTGGGGGGGAAAAATAAACTAAAAGTCTTAACTTTACTTATAACTTAAAATTTAAAAGACCGCCTATATTCCAATATGTCATTATATGAACTATTAAGTTCAGCAAGATTCACAGATTTAAGAGAAATGAAATACTGTTTTTCAAGAACATTACATAATTAAAAAACATTGTATTTTCACTGAATATCTGCAATAACCTATTTGAAAATGTGATTTTTTAAAAGTTTCCATATACTACAGCATTAAAAATAATAAAAAGCATTAATAAGAAATGTACAAGACTAAGAGAAGAAAATTGAAACATCTGACTGATGAAAATAAATTTGACTGAAAAGAAACCATGTTTTTGTATGGAAACTATAATACCGTTAGTCTCCAAATTAACCTATTATATTTTTTCAAAATATATATTTTATTGATTTTTTACAGAAAGGAAGGGAGAGGGATAGAGAGTTAGAAACATTGATGAGAGAGAAACATCAATCAGCTGCCTCCTGTACACCTCCTATTGGGGATGTGCCTGCAAACAAGGTACACGCTCTTGACCGGAATCAAACCTGGGACCCCTCAATCCTCAGGCTGACGCTTTATCCACTGAGCCAAACCGGCTAGGGCTTAACCTATTACATTTAATAGAGTCCCAAACAAAACCCAAGGAATAGTCTTTTTTAAAAATATGGTTTTTTATTGATTTCAGAGAGGAAGGGAGAGGGAAAAAGAGAAACATCAATGATGAGAATCATTGATCGGCTGCCTCCTGTATGCCTCCTACTGGGGATCGAGCCAGAAACCTGGGCATGCATCTTGCCCAAAATCAAATAATAACCTCCTGGTTCATAGGTTGGCGCTCATCCACTGAGCCACACCAGCCAGGCAGGAATAGTCTTTTAAATAAAACTTGACAAGCTGACTGAATAGAAAATTTGTCTAAGAATAAAAGCAAAAAACTACCAAGAAATTTCTGAAAAAGAATAATAAAGTGAAATTTGCCCTGTGAGTCACCTATCCAAAAAAATCTCAAACCAAAAGCCAAAGGCTTGGATGATGTCAAAGAATATGTATTACTTTCTTTTTTTTTCTTTTTTTTTTATTGATTTTTTACAGAGAGGAAGGGAGAGAGATAGATAGTTAGAAACATCGATGGGAGAGAAACATCGATCAGCTGCCTCCTGCACATCTCCCACTGGGGATGTGCCCGCAACCCAGGTACATGCCCTTGACCGGAATCGAACCTGGGACCTTTCAGTCCGCAGGCCGACGCTCTATCCACTGAGCCAAACCGGTTTCGGCTGTATTACTTTCTATACAATGTTTTGTAAAAGACTATCAACTATCAATACTTTTAAATCAGAAGATTTACATAAACATTCAGATTCCAGACTTCTTAAAAAACAAACAAAAACATTCTAACAACAATGGACCTAAATTCAGGTACAGCATCACTGAAGCTAAAGATGAATAGCAGGGCTGTTCATTAATCAGTAATTGATTCCATCTCTCCACGTTCACATTATCCCTACCCGCATAATAGAAATTTGAGTTTGAGAGCCAATATGCCATGAAAAGATACTGGTAAAGAAATAATAAAATATGATAATAAAAGAGAGTCCGGAAACACAGATAGCTATAAGAATTTTTATATATGGCACCACAAATCAGTGAAATTGAGCATTCAATAAATGATGTTACTAATTGGATTTATTAGTCCACAGGGTGATAGTGGGGAGACGTATCTTCCCTCTTCATTTAAAAACTAAAGACAAATATTTGTAAGATGTAAGTTAACCTTTTTATATACTCAGAAGTTTTAAAAGAAAAAGAACAGATTTCACTACAATTTTTAAAATGGAAAACACCAATGTAGCCAAGAACGAAACAAATAAATCTCAAAGGCAATCAAACAGACTGAGGCAAAGGTCAAGATCCCTAACATAAGGAGTATCTACAAATCAATCAGAAAAAGGAAAACAATCTTGAGAAGCCAGCATAAGATATAAGCAAGCAATTCACTGGAAAAAAATAAATAGCCAATAAATATTCAAAAAGATGCTATGTCTCAATAATCAGCAAAATGCAAAATTAATCATTACATATTTTAAAGATTATCAAAAATTCAAAAATGGCAATGCTGTTTAAGAAATTTCATACATGTGGGTGCATAAATTGGTACATAGTTTTATTGAAATACAATTTGGCAGTTTCTATCAATTCTTAAATGTTCATAATCTGATCTTCCAACTCCCCTAAAAATAACTCACATGTACATGAAATATTAATATAAGGTGAGTTTAATAGCAAACAAATATGAATCTAAGTATCCATTAGTCAACAGCAGAATAGTTAATGAGAGCATGATGCATCCATTCCTATAAGTAGGAATACTGAACCTAACCTAAAAGACTCACTAGGAAACAAGGAAGACTCACTCAAACACCAATGGCTGCCCTAGCTAGCCGGTTTGGGTCAGTGGATAGAGCATCAGCCTGCGCCCAAAGGGTCCCGGGTTAGATTCTGGGCATATGTACTCAGGTTGCAGGCTTTTCCTCCTTCCCCGTCAAGGGCCCTGGTCGGGGGGTGTGCAGGAGGCAGCCAATTGCTGTATTTCTCTCATCTCAATGAAGTTTCTCTTTGTCTTTCCCTCTCTCTTCCACTCCCTCTAAAAATTAATGGAAAAATATCCTCGTGTGAGAATTAACTAAAACAAAACAAACAGCAACAACAAAATGGGATCAAGTTAAAAGGACAAAGGAGTCAGCTTTAAAAAGTCCCCACAGGCCAAATTTCCGACACTTGGAGCATCAAAAGGAAGAGTGACTATAACTGGTCTTGAATCAACCTCTGACCACACACATTAGTAGAACTCAGGGTCTTAAGAAACATCTTTGCCCTGGCTGCTGAGGCTCAGTTGGTTGGAGCATTGTCCCAGGTTGAGAGTTCAATCCCTGGTCAGGGTGCATGGAGGAGGCAATTGATCGATGTTTCTCTCTCATATTGATGTTTCTTTCTCTCTCATTCTCCCCCTAAAATCAATGAAAACATATCCTCGGGTGACGAATAAAAAAAAAACAGAAGAAACTTATATATCCACGAAACATACAAACACATTCAAAGAAATAAAAGCAGAGACACAACAAATAGAAAAAAAGAAAAGACAGATCAAAAGAAATTTTTTAATGACCAACTATGAAATGTGTCACCATCTCATTAAAAATAGATGCACAGAGCTCTTTTCCTCCCTGGCTGCTTAAAGATCAACCTCCATCAGGAATGACACAGTAACTATCAGGACCAGGAAGTTCATGAGCAACAGACTACTTCAGCGGAAGCAAATTGTCATTGATGTCCTTCACCCTGGGAAGGCAACAGTACCCAAGACAGAAATTCGGGAAAAATTAGCCAAAATGTGTAAGACCACACCTGATGTCATCTTTGTGTTTGGATTCAGAACTCACTTTGGTGATGGCAAGTCCACTGGCTTTGGCATGATTTATGATTCCTTGGATTACGCAAAGAAAAATGAACCCAAACACAGACTTGGCAAGACATGGCCTATATAAGACGACGACCACAAAAACACAGAGAAAGGAACGCAAGAACAGAATGAAGAAAGTCAGGGGCACTGCAAAGGCCAACATTGGTGCTGGCAAAAGGTGAGCTGGAGATTGAACTACAGAAGGAGTAAAGATTCTTCGGTGACTTTATCTGTGATATCTGTGCAGATTTTTCATGAGAGGATTAATAAACTATAAACCTAAAAAAAACACACACACACACAAAAAAACAGATGCACAGAGAATATCCTCCTTGAGCATTCACATGGGTATGTCCTGAGTTCTTGAAAATACCACCAGTAAAAATTTATCCCTAAAGCATGTATGAAAAATAAAGTAGAGACAAGTCTCACTGGTCCATAATCACTGAATTCTCAGGTACCAATAAGTGACTCAAATCTGCACTCAGTTGTGCTGAAAAGCCCATTTCAGCACTTATGAAAATTCCAAATCACTACTATGAACCTTCAATACTCCTAGATAACAGTCAAACCTGGAATTACCACAATTATAGTAGTATAATGGAATAACACCAAATTAAATTGAAAGGGGTATCTTGGTAACATTTTTTTACTGTAGGATAAAAGGGCCTCAGAAGGCATGACACAGGAAATTTTTTTTTTAAGTTATAAAATTTTCATAATGCTAATCAAAGTGAGCACTTGAAAGAACTGCCCACGTGGTGTTTTTATCTGCTTGTTTTGGCAGAATTCTTTCAGTTAGGAAAATTGTCCATAAAGTTGCTTCTCAATAGAAAGAAGGAAAACAGCTCTAATTTCTTCATAAAAATTGAAAAAATTAAGTGGCATAATAGGCAGATATAACACAATAGCATAATGCATCTATCCTAGCATACATTTAAGAAATTTACACATATTCTTACCTTCATCCTCTTAAAAATAAAATGTTTCAAAATAAAAAGCAAGCCACATCCCCAATATTCATAATAGAAATCTGTAAATATATTAAAGGAAAGCATAACCACATTATGGGTTTTCTGTAATATATAATCAATCCCTAATTGCAAAAAAGTTAAAGTCAAGAAAGACTAAAGGGATAAATTCATAAATCCACCCAAACTGGTAAATTTAAAAGGCCACTAAAGAAACTTAAAAAACCAAGACACATGCATTATATTACCCAGTACAGACTCCCTCATAAAATGTCCTGTCTCTCAGCTCTAACAGGTTTGGCTCAGTGGATAGAGCGTCGGTCAATGGACTGAAGGGTCCCAGGTTCGATTCCGGTCAAGGGCATGTACCTTGGCTGCGGGCACATCCCCAGTAGGGGGTGTGCAGGAGGCAGCTGATCGATGTTTCTCTCTCATCAATGTTACTAACTCTCTATCCCTCTCCCTTCCTCTCTGTAAAAAAAAAATCAATAAAATATATATATATATATATTTTTTTTTTAATGTCCTGTCTCTGATACTATCATCAAGGAATATTAAATCAAAGTATATACCGGCAGTTCTAATTCTCAAACTCAAACTGATATATACATTGTATTCCAAGACATTGGCAAATTTTTCCAGGGAATTCTTAGCATAAGCTATAATTATGCTAAGAATTATACAATGTGCTTCATTTTAAGACATATATCAGAAAATTAATCCACATAACATTTTTTGTAAAGTTTTTTGGGGGGGAAAAAGTCAAATAATTTCTCACTTCAAATTTACATATTTTTTTCTTCAAATAGTTATTGACCTGCCCTAGCCAGTTTAGCTCAGTGAATAGAGCATTGGCCCATGGACTGAAGGGTCCTGGGTTCGATTCCAGTCAAAGGCACATACACTGGCCCTGGTCAGGGTGCATGCAGAAGACAACCAATCAATGTGTCTCTCACATCAACATTTCTCTCAGTCTCTCCCTCTCTCTAAAAATCAATGGAAAAATATCCTCAAGTAAGGATTAACAAAAAAAATAAAATAATAAACAGTTATTGACCAAATTTTCTGCACTTACCTATCAGCATCTTTATCTTCAGGCAGCATGGGAGGCAAAGGTAATGGTGGTAATGTAGAGGTCACTAGAGCCACATGTTGTTCCTTCTCCTTGGCTCCTGTGCTTGGTGTAAGTGGTTTGGTTTTCTCTTTAAGAGATACTGGTTCCTCCTTTGTAGCAGCAGATTTACTCTCCTTCCCAACTGCTTTCTTGGCGGTTTTATCTACAATCAAATTATTGTCCACCTTTGTTACCTGGGTAAGTGGCTTTGTTTTTGCCTTGTCATTTTTTAAAGTTCCACCACTTGAGGGAGAAGGTGCAGGCTCAATCTTAAGTTTCTTCACATCCTTCACATGGTTTGCTTGTGATGCGCTGGCACCAGTTTCCGTGTTCCCCTTGGTAGGAGTAGAAGTGTTTGAGGCTTTGGCAGCTTTGGCAGCGGCCTCAGCAGCCTTGGCTGCCTCTGCAGCTTTCGCTGCCTCTGCAGCTCTTGCTGCCTCTGCAGCTCGTGCTTTTTTATTCTTGTTCAATTCAGCTGCCAGGCTACTCTTCAGAGTTAGTGTGCTAGGAGAAATGCTAGAATGACGACTTCTGGATCTAGACAGTCTGTGCCTACTACGAGATCTTGAATGCCTAGATGAATATGGGCTTCTGCTTCGGGATTTGGCAGACCGTCTGGTGGAAAATAATTAAGATTTAGTTAGTAATTCAGAAAAGTTCAGTTGAAATTTATAAAAACTGCTAACTCCAGCCTGTGAAATGAAAGATTTATTTAATTTCAAAATCATAATATAGTTTTTGTGGGAGGATTTTTAAAAAACAAAAAATGCTTTTAAGTAGAATATTGTCTGGTGATCTGTTGGCTATAGTTTTACTGAAACTAGAGGGAATGTCTGAGTATATTGACCTAGCCTACAAAAGCTCAAAGGTGAGGTTGGATGAAAACAGATTCTGAGAGAAGAAATACTGTTAAGAATTAGGAGGAAGTCCATCAGGTGCGGCTCAGTGGATGAGCACTGACGCATGAACCAGGAGGTCATGGTTCGATTACCAGGGCTGTGAGCTCGATCCCCAATGGGGGGGGGAGGGGGGGGGCAGTAAGAAGGCAACTGATCAAATGATTCTCTCTCATCATTGATGTTTCTATCTCTCTCGCTCCCCCATCCTCTCTGAAATCAATAAAAACATTAAAAACAAAACAGAAAACAGAAGAAAACAGAAGCAGGTGACAAGGATACCAGGGATAGCAGTAGCAGGGTGACTGATCTTTTACCAGGGAGATGATCTCTACATCTCAAAAGCATCTTCACCCATTAAGTTCAGAAGTAGGTCTGTCTACAAGAGTGAAAAAGACAACACCTGTCATTAGGCAATAAGTAAAAGTCTCTAAATCTTGGGAACTACTTAATGACTGTGCAATTCACGTCTCAGAAATTATTGGAGGCCTGGCCGGTTTGGCTCAAAGGTTGAGCATCGACCTATGAACCAGGAGGTCAAGGTTCAATTTCCTGTCAGGGCACATACCCAGGTTGCGGGCTCAATCCCCAATGTGGGGCGTGCAGGAGGCAGCCAATCAATGATTCTCTCTCATCACTGACGTTTCTATCTCTCTCCCTTACTCTCTCTGAAATCAATAATAAAGATACACACACACACACACACACACTCACACTAGAGGCCCAGTGCACGAAATTCGTGCACTGTGGGGGGGGGGGGTGTCCCCCTCAGCTCGGCCTGTGCCTTCTCGCAGTCTGGGAGCCCTTGGAGTATTCCGACTGATGGCAGTTGGACATCCTTAGCAGTGCTGCGGAGGTGGGAGAGGCTCCTGCCACTGCTGCTGCACTCCCCAGCCATCAGCCCGGCTTCTGGCTGAGTAGTGCTCCCCCCCCCACCCCCCCCCCGTAGGAGCGCACTGACTACCAGGGAGTAGCTCCTGCATTGAGCATCTGCCCCCTGGTGGTCAGTGCGCATCATAGCAACTGGTTGTTACATCGTCTGGCTGAAACCGGCTCTTTGACATCCCCCAAGGGGTTAGGAATTTCTAGAGTGCACAGGCCAGGCTGAGGGACCCCACTGGTGCATGATCGGGGTCGGGGAGGGATGTGGGAGGTTGGCCAGCCAGAGAGGGACTACAGTAGGGTTCCAGAGTATGTCCAGCACATATCACTCAGTCCTGATCAGCCGGACCCCAGCAGCAAGGTAACCTACTGGTCGGAGCATCTGCCCCCTGGTGGTCAGTGCACATCATAGCGACTGGTTGACTGATCGACTGCCGCCTGTTGGTCAGTGCACGTCATAGCAAGCAGTTGAGAGGCCTTAGCATATCATTAGCATATTACGCTTTGATTGGTTGAACAGCCGACTGGATGACCAGACACTTAGCATATTAGGCTTTTATTATATAGGAGAATATATATATATATATATATATATATATATATACACACACACACACACAAAGGACCTGAATAGATAATTCTCCAAAGAAGATATACTGATGGCCAACAGACATATGAAAAAATACTAAATATCACTAATCATCAAAGAGATGCAAATTAAAACTACAATAAGATATTACCTCACACCTGCCAGATGGCTATCATCAATAAATCAACAAACGTGCTGGCTAGAATGTAGACAAAAGGAAACCATCATGCACTGTTAGTGGGAATGCAAACTGGTGCAGCCACTGTGGAAAACAATATGTCATTTCCTCAAAAAAAATTAAAAATGGAAGTGCCTTTTGACCTGGTGATCCCACTTCTGTGAATATATCCTAAGAATCCCAAAACACTAATGTGAAAGAATATATGCACTCCTATGTTTGCTGCAGCATTATTTACAACAGCCAAGATCTGGAAACAGCCCAAGTGCCCATCAGTAGATAAGTGGATGAAAAAGCTGTGGTATAATTATACAATGAAATACTATTCAACCATGAAAAAGAATAAACTCTTATGCTTTGTGACAGTATGGAGAGCATTACGCTAAATGAAATAAGCCAGTCAGAGAAAGATAAATACCATATGATCTCACTTATATGTGCAATCTAATGAACAAAATAGAAACAGAGGTATAAATACTTGGAACAGACTGACAGCTGACAGAGGGGTGGGGCATGTGGGGACTGACTGAAAGAAGATGAAGGGATTAGCCAAAAATCATATATACAGCCTGGCTGGTGTGGCTCAATGGTTGAGTGTTGACCTATGAACCAGGAGGTCACGGTCTGATTCCCAGTCAGGGCACATACCAGGGTTGCAGGCTTGGTCCCCACAGTGCAGGAGGGCAGCTGATCGATTGTTCTCTCTCATCATTAATGTTTCTTTCTCTCTCTCCCCCTCCCACTCTCTCCCTCCCTCCTTCCCTCTCTAAAATCAACAAAAATATATTTTTAAAAAAACATAGATACATAACACATAGACAAGACAGCAGTGTGGTAGCCAGAGGGAAAGGGGGTGGAGGCTAGGTGGAAGTGGACAAAGTGGGGGGGAATGGGGACCAAAAGAGACTTCGCCTGGTGCGATGGGCACACAATACAGTGCGCAGATAATGTTTTATTGAGTTGTACACTTGAAACCTGTACGGTTTTGCGAACCGGTCACCCCAATAAATTTAATTAAAAAGAAAGAAAAAAAAAAGACCCTGTGATTACATAGTACCCATCCAGGATCATCTCTCCATCACAAGTTCCCTATTTTAATCACATCTTTAAAAGTCCCTTTTGCCATGTAGGATGACATTCACAGGTTCACAGGAATATCTTTGGGGAGGGGTGTGGCATTATTCAGACTACACACCCTCATCTTCAATTCTCCAGGGTACTGTTCTATTTCAGACCTCATTACCTCCCCTGTAGGCTTCCTTCCTTAACTTATTAAAAATAACTGATCTTTTCACATATCTAATCTCTCCCTGCTCCAATTATTTCTATAGACATGATAACCAAAGTAATCCTCACTATTCAGTGATTATTGCATGTCTCCAATCCACTCACTTTCCTTCTCTTTTCAGTACCTATTCCAAACCTTCACAACTTTCTTCAAGTTCACCTACCATTCCCAATGTCTTTTCTTAACATCACTGTACTTCTATTTCACAGAAAAAAATAAAAAGATTATCAAAAGCATGTCTCCTGCCTGCAAATGTAATCTTTATCTCTATTCAAGTTACATTCCACCTTAGTAGAGGTCCAAGGCTAAGTCCTCTAAAATGCTATCAATCTCATACTCTCTAGATCCTCAGTATGGTCTATAGACAGCAACACTGGCATCATCTGGAAGCTTGTCAGAAATGTTATATCTCTGGCCTCAACATAGACCCTTTGACACAGAACCTGCATTTAATAAGACGCTCATTAAAGTTTCAGATGCACTATGCTGAGCATTTCTGTTGCAATAGTCCATTTGCTATTTCATCTCAAGGCATAAATTAATTCGTCTTTAAGCTTTTTAAAAACAGACCAGAAGAAAACAAACAAACATGCAAATGATGGTACCTTGATATTGTATTTTTACCTCTTCCAATTGCAGCCAAATTCTGGCTCTTACCCTCACTGTAATTACTGAGGTGACCAATGATCTACCTTTCCTTTATTTTGGGCAGTGGGAGAAAGGAGGGAAGAAAAATATCAATATCTGTGATGACAATGTTGATCACACCCTTAAAAAATACTTCCTAACTACTTCCACTACTTTTTTTCCTGATTCTTTTCTTACTTCTAGGATTCTCAGTGCTCTTTAAGGTTATCTTCTTCACTATACTCATTCTCCCACAATAATTTAATTTATGCTTATGTATAGCTTTAATTATCACTTAACTATTGATTACCCCACCAAGTCATCCTCCCCCTTCCAACTATCCTATATGCACCTTCAACACAATACAGTTAAAACTATTGTTTCCTCTCCAAACCCACCCTCCTTTCTCCTTAAATGTATCTTATTCTTAGGCAATGGCATTCACTGAAATAGAAATCCAGAAGTCATTCTATATTCCTTTCCTCCCTTCTTCCATATCCATTGATAGCCAAGACCTGCTAATTCTATATATAAGCATCTCTCCAGTTTTCCAGGCTCTTTATCCCCATAGTTACCATTTCACATTAGGGCTTACATCATCTCTCACTTGGCCCAATTAGTATAGAGACCAAAACCATAAAACATCATTTCCAAAATATCCTTTTTGCCAGGTTCCCTACCTCTAGTCTCTATCTTTTCCAATTTACTCTCCATACTGCCATCTGCATCTTTCAGTTACCCCTCTACAAAACTCTTCACAGCCTTGCACTGCATACAAAGGCCTTGCCAAGCCATCCCAAAACACATAAAGAGAAATATTTCTCTGACATTCCTCTCTTCACCTCTTTTATCTGCTAAGCAAAGAGATACTTCATTTCAAAGCATCAGATATACAAGACCTCTATATAAAGTTTTCCCTTATGAAGTCAGGCAGCTGAAGATGTTCCTTGTCCTGTGATTACCAGCTTTTGATCATATCTCATTAGAATAATTAGATCATCTATCTTCCCTAACTAAACTGAGATTACTGTGTCTTCATAGTCCTACCTAGCACAAACATAGCAATAGCAGGTGCTTAATAAATATTTGCAGAATTAAATATACAGCTGATAGTATTCTTACTGAATTAATTCACCTTCCTTAGCCTGAAACCCTGCTTTATCAATTTCTGAATCTGCCTAATGCTTCTTTCCATGCCTTTACTCCCACAGATTCATCTACTGAGAAATTTCTCTTCCTTCCATCTTCTATTAAAGTCCTATCCATCTTTTAAGGCCTACTTCAAGAGTCCTTCCTTCAAAAAGCCTTACCACCAACACCAAGAAAGAAGCAAGCTCTCCTTGCTTGCTTGAATTCCAATAGCACTTAATATGATTTTTATGACTCAATGTTGTATTTTATGTACCAAAGTAGAGGCCCAGTGCATGAATTTGTGCACGGGTGGGGTCCAGCTGGCCCACCCCGATCGGTGCAGGGGTAGGGGCCACAGGATGTTGGCCGGCTGGCCCACCCCCAATCTGGCTGGTTGGCCGGCCACAGTGCACGTCACAGCGACCAGTCGACCAGTTGTTCCGGTCGCTTGGCTTTTATATATATAGTCTACTATACTACATCCTTTTTGAGAAGCAGAATGGACCTCTTTGATGTCTATTGTTTTTTTTTATCATTCCACACCCCTTATCATAATACCACATAAATAGCAGTTTTTTACTGAATAAACAAACATACTGCATTGAACCTCACAGTTTACAAAACACTTTTCTAGGCATTTTTAATTTGACTTGCTCTTCATAGCAACCAAGGTATAAAAGAAAGTAGATGGGGGGACTAAAATAAAGATGGTTAAGAAGTCTATTTAGAGTCCAGGAGCTGATTCTTTCTCATCATTCAGGGTTCCATTTATCAACTCCACAGTGAGACTTTCCCTCACCAGAAAGATATATTAACACATCTATACCCCTCTCCTCCACCAGTCTTGTTTATCACTACATCACCAGTACCTAAAACTTTTTCTGTCATGCAACAAGGGATCAAAAGATTTCTACTGAATTGATGAATAAAAACGAATAAACAGGTTATCTTCTTCTCTGAATGCCTGCAAATATTAACAGAATGCTTTTCGTCATTGATAACCAGCTAGTTAACCAATGGTCATAGGTCCATTGATAAAATTCTCCTTAAACTGAAAATTTAGAAAACCATTACATTTAGTTAATTGGTATCTTCATATAAACACTGAGATGATTTTATTATTTTCATTAACAATCAAAACATTTTACATCCATTTTCTAATAACAAATTTAATAAGCAAAACTAATTTTTCTAATGTAAACATTTCCTTATTTTTAATAATAGAGGATCTTCGTGATTATAAAAATAATACAATCACATAAGAAATACAAATCACCAGTAAAGAAATTAAAATGCTCCCTTCTCTTTGGTAACCAGACAAGGCAAAATAAAATAATGGTAATAAATTTCCAACCATCAGAATGGCCAAAATAGAAATTTTGAAAATATCAAGTAATCGTGAGAATGCAGAGAAATGGTCACACATAAATTATCAATTTATAAATTGTTAAGGGAATATAAAATTGTTAAGGCCTTTTAAAAGGCAATTTGGTAATATCTACCAAATGCTTTTGATCTGCAATTTTACTTACAAGAATACCCTCTTAGAAAATATTTCCATTTGTGTCAAAAAGTTGTTATACAGCCCTGACCGGTTTGGCTCAGTGGATAGAGCATCGGCCTGCGGACTGGAAGGTCCCAGGTTCGATTCCGTCAAGGGCATGTGCCTTGGTTGCGGGCACTTCCCCAGTGGGTGGTGTGCGGGAAGCAGCTGATCGATGTTTCTCTCTCATCGATGTTTCTGACTCTCTATCCCTCTCCCTTCCTCTCTGTAAAAAAATCAATAAAAAATATATTTAAAAAAAAAAGTTGTTATACAATATCCTTTAAAGGATAGTTTGTAATATAGAAAAATCAGCTCAGTACCCAACAACTGATAGTTAAATAAAGCTTGATAAATTTCATTATGGAATTTTATGTAGCCTTACGGAAGGACCTGCAAATCCTACTTTTAAAAAAAGCATGTAAATAACAATATTTATGGCAAACACTCTTAACATTTATATGTATATATGTTTGTAATTACATACAAAGAAAAAGGATGTACTTCAATCTACTTGCATGGTTATATGTTTGGAAGGTAATGGGAATGAAAAGACATAAAGGGCTTCTTTTATATCTTGCTCTGTATGCTTCTGCACTGTTTTCAGTAATTTCATATGTGTTTTAAATATAAAGAGAGGGCAGATTAAAAGAAGCAAAAAAAATTTATAATAGAAAACTAAAAAAAATACAGAAAATTTTAAAGATAAACACCACTGCAAATTACTATACACCAAAATATATAGTATAAATTAAAATTAAAAAGGTTGTACAGATTTATTCTTACTCCACTACTCCAAATGCTTAACTTCAAATAATTAAATCTAGAAAATCAGAATGATTTTAGTAATACTAGCTAAATAAAGAAAATACTACCAACATTATGCATATATTTTTCATAACAAATAGAAGATTTCTTTTTTTCCTAGCCTCTAGAACAGTAATGGATAATTACACAGGCTCATGTTTAAGGTCAACCAAAACACCCAGAATTGTTTTTACAGCAAAAATTAGACTCTGTGGGAAATAATTTTCATAAAAAAATACAATTAGGCATTTCTGAAAACTTCACAGCTATCATTTTGTGGAGAAAGACTGAATACATTTTCTATATGATCAGGAACAGGACAAGGAAGTCCAATCTCACCACTTCAATTCAATACTGTACTTGAGATTCTAGCCATTTCAATTAGATAAGACAAAAATAAAAGAATCCAATACTGAGGGGGGAAAAAAGGTAACACTATCTCTGGAGATGACTTAATCTTATATATAGAAAATCTGAAGGAATCTACTATTAGGACTAAGAAACAAGTCAGGAAAATGGAAGGAAAAATGAAAAATATAGAAAAATCTATTGTAGTTCTATACAGTAGCAATGAACAATCAAAATGAAATTACCAAAAAAAACTCCTATTTACAATAGGCTTAACAAGAAACCCATGAATAAATTTAACAAAAGTGCCAGGACTGTACCCTGAAAACTTCAAAACACAATGGAAAATATAAAGGAAACCGTAATTAAATGGAAAGAAATTTCATGTTCGTATATTAGATGATTTAACATTATTAAAATGTCAATATTTTCATGTTGATCAACAAATTCAATGCAATCCTTACAAAAGTCTCAGCTACTTTCTTTGCACAAACTGGCAAGGTGATCCTAAAATTCACATGGAAATGCAGCCCCCACACCAAATTTAAAAAAAGTCAAGCAATCTAAAAGAATAAAATTCAGCCTAACCGGTTTGGCTCTGTGGATAGAGCGTCACCCTGAGGACTAAAAGGTCCCGGGTTCGATTCCAGTCAAGGGCATGTATCTTGGTTGCGGGCACATCCCCAGTAAGGGGTGTGCAGGAGGCAGCTGATTGATGTTTCTCTCTCATCGATGTTTCTAACTCTCTATTCCTCTCCCTTCCTATTTCAAAAATCACTATAAAGGCAGAATAATCAAGAATGTGTGGTACAGTAAACCCTCAATTTTGTGGGTCTCATTTTAACAGACTTCGGATTTAATGGACAAAATTCCCAGTTCGTATGTCATATGTGAAAATTATAACCCTGTTCATTTTAAAATGCTTTTAGTTAAGATTTGCTTATAATTAAATTATCAGAGTTTCTTGTTAGCTCACTGTTATTTTTAATAAATTTTAGCAAATAGGCCATATGTTGGAAAAAACACTGTAGTAATTTCACTGACACAAATTAATATTATATTTCTACAACTATCTATATACATAAAACTCTAATTTGCAAACAGACTGAACAATCAGTCATTATGATGTGTGCTGACCACCGGGGGCGCGTGCAGAACATGCGGGCATTGGCAGCAGGCGGTAGAGTGTGGGACATGGTGGGCGTCGGCTGGGACGGGATGGTGGAGCAGGTGAGTGGGGGCACCAGACCAAGGTGGGGCACTGGTCACTGTCATCAGGGCAAGCCTCTGGTGGTTACTGAAAATTCTTTGCTCCCGTGCACCACAGTCCCGCCTGGCACTCGCACCTGCTGCCAGCGCCCAGCACTGGTCCCAATCGCCCCTGCGGGCTTCTCCACCTCCTCCTGCTCCTGAGGGGCGATCAGGGCAGCAGCCACCACTTGCACCCACTAACGGCTCCAGCCCCTTTCGCTCCACGCCGTCAGCAGGTGCGAGCGGGGCCAGCGCCCTCGGCGCGTGGGTGCAGTAGTGGTGGGAGTGGGGCTGCCAGCAGACAGGGGACTGGGAGCTGTGGCAGGAGGGACCAGGTGGGGGCGCGGAGGATGAGCCAAGACCCGCCCCTGTGCCCACCACAGCCTCATGGCCGACAGTTCCTTTCAAGGTGCATGAATTCCTGCACTGGGTACCTAGAAGTCTACATATTTAAATCCAAGAGGCACCGCTCTTAAGCAATGTTCAGAGAATGATTAGCAGGTGATCACACTACATCCCTCAGAAATTGGTTCTGTTGTTTCTAGTGGAACTTTCTGCAGCAGTTTTGCCCAGCTGGGCTCTAAGTCATTCCCCAGCTGTGTGCATTTGTTTACTAGAGGTTACTGGTGAATGCATGCATTTAAATTCAGTAGATTTTAAAATTAGAGTAATACATATAGAAAACTCTTCAGTGAAATTAAATTTTTCATACATGCTTAATTTTAATTACACAAATGTGTTGGCATAAGTAAAAACAGATAAACTAATTTATCCATTTTAACATACCCATTCAGAAAATCCACTTTATGACGGACTTTCACCTTAACAGATACTCCCTAGCCCAAATTAGTCTATCGAGGTTTTATTGTATATGTATAGCTCATGGACACAGAAAATAGTGCTGAAGGTCTGCAGCGGAGTAGGGGCTGAGTGGAGGGGGAGGGGTGTGAAATGGGGGACATCTGTATTACTGTCAACAACAAATTACTTTTTTTTTTAAAGAATGCCAATGGAGAAAGAATTGTCTTTTTAACAACTGGGACAACTAAATATCCACATGCAAAATAATGAAGTTGGACCTCTTTCATCATACAAAAAAATTAACTCTAAACAGATCAAAGACCAAGGTGTAAAAGCTTAAACTGTAAAACTCTTAGAAGAAAATATAGATATTTGTGACCTTCAGTTAGGCAAAGCCTTCTTTGATATGACACCAAGGCATAAATAAGAGAAAAAAACAAAGTGAACTTCAACAAAATTTAAAACTTTTGTGCTTTAATGGACATCATCAAAGGGATACAATGGGAAAAAATATTTGCAAATTAAGTACCTGTACCATAATTTATTTTAACTGCTCCTTTATTCATAGTACTTGGGTTGTTTCGAGTTTGTTTGTTTTCCCCCTTGGTGCACCGTTCCCAGAGGTACTGCAATACCGGGTCGATGCGTGGAGTAGACGGAGCAAGCTCCTATTCCATCTCCTTATTCCAAAAATACATTTAATATAATGTTCTCAGATAGAGGACGTATCAGATGTTAAACTGATAAGAAGATACTACACTTGATCTTAGCCAAAAGGCCGAGAAGTGATCAAGTTGTTTTTTAATTAGGTAGGCATTATTCATCCCATTTTACAAGAAACACCAAAGTTTAAAAAAGGTAAGTTAATGGAAATGCTTATTATTATTCTGCTACAAAAGCACCTAAATCCATATCTGTATAATTTCTAAGCACTTGCTTTTTTCTACTGGATAATTACCCATTTAACAGATAGTGGTCATTTGATTGTTTTGTTGACACCTCACCCTAGAACTTCTTTCTTTTCTTCTTTTGAGTCCAGAAACAATGACTCAGAAGCTAAATGACTTGTTCAATGTTACACTATTAGAATGGCCGAAATGGTTATGAACAAATCACCTGGGGAAGACTCCACTTCTTTGTATTGAATTAAAATTGACTCTCCTGAATACAAGAATTCCTCTCTCTAGGAGGAGAAATGTTACAAGTCATGTCAGAGATTTGTATCCAGAGTATATTAGGAATTCGTAAGATTCAACAATAAGAAGAAAAACCAATTTTAAAATAAGTAAAGGATCTGAATGAATATTTCCCTCCAAAAGATATATAGCCGAAACTGGTTTGGCTCAGTGGATAGAGCGTCGGCCTGCGGACTGAAGGGTCCCAGGTTCGATTCCGGTCAAGGGCATGTACCTGGGTTGCGGGCACGTCCCCAGTGGGAGATGTGCAGGAGGCAGCTGATCAATGTTTCTCTCCCATCGATGTTTCTAACTCTCTATCTCTCTCCCTTCCTCTCTGTAAAAAATCAATAAAATATATTTTAAAAAAAAAAAGATATATAAATTAACACATGAAAAGATGCTCAACATCATTAGTCATAATGAGACACCATATTAAACTCCAGGATGATAATAATAAAAAAGACAACTAATGCCAAGGATATGAAGAAATCAGAATCCTCATATATTACTGGTCAGAATATAAAAATGATGCAGCCTTTGAAAACAGTTTGGCAGTTCCTTAAAATGTTAAACATAGAATTACCATACAACCCAAAATTCCATTCCTAGGTATATGCCCAAGAAAAGTAAACTATACATAAATGTTCACGGAAGCATAATTCATAATAGCCAAAATGTGGAAACAACCCAAATGTCCATCAACTAACAATAAAATGCAATATATCCATACAATGGAATAATACTTGCCATAAAAAGGAATGAAGTATTGATACATAATACAACATAGATGAGTCTTAAAACCCTTATGCTTAAGTAAAAAAAAAAAAAAAAAAAAAAAAAAGAGCATAAACTGTATAATTCCATTTATATGAAACTAGAGGCCCGGTGCATGAAATTCATGCACAGGTAGGGTCCCCAAGGCCTGGCTGGTGATCAGGGCCAATCTGTGGGGCGACCAGCAGGGCAATCAGGGGGCTCCCGCTGGCACCCGCCTTGGCCAGCCTGGGGCCTGCGGGCTAGGGTAAGCTCCTGCATTGAGCATCTGTCTCCTGGTGGTCAGTGTGCATCATAGCAACCAGTTGTTCCACCGTTCGGTCAATTTGCATATTAGGCTTTTATTATATAGGATGTCCAGAATAGGCAAATCCATAAAGACTGAAAGTAGTTGCCAGGTACTGCAAGAGGTACAAATGGGGAGTGATTACTAACAGGTGAAGTTTTGTGTGTGTGTTTTTGGGGGGAGGGGGTGATTAATATGCTCTAAAATTAGTGATGATGGCTGTACAACTCTGTAAATATAATAAAGACCAATGATAGTATCACTTAAAATTAGAGTAAATTGCATGGTGTGTGTGAATTATATCTCAAAAAAAGGTGTTATTTTTAAAACTAGAAAAAAGTAACATAAAATTAAAATGTTTTTTGCTGTTCTAAAAGTATACTTCCTTTCCTTTATGTTCCTTACGCAACACTAAAAGTTAAAAAAAATGAAAGACACATGGCTGACTTTTTACAGAGTGGCTCAGCTAAAGAAGTTCTAATTCACTGAGCATAAACTCTGCGCATGTCTTCATGTTTCGCTCAAGAAAAAGATGGCGAGGAGTAGAGAAAGAGCGTAATAGTTGATTTGCCCAAAGACACAGACTTTTGATTAGTCTAGCTCTAGTTATTATGAATTTATTCATAGGCCAACACTGGACCCTGTTAATATCAACAGGATTTTTTTTTTAATTCTGAGGTTTGCCAGCCAGTGTAGCTAGGTGATTGAGCATCGACCCATGAACCAGGAGGTCACGGTTCAATTCCCAATCAGGCACATGCCCAGGTTGCAGGCTCAACCCCCAGTGAGGGTGTACAGGGGGCAGCAGATCAATGATTCTCTCTCATCATTGTCTCTATCTCTCCATCCCTCTCCCTTCCTTTTTGAAATCAATGAAAATATATATTTTTTTAAATTCTGAGTTTCTGGATGTTTTCTTATCTAAATCACTTTAACATCATTTTCTGGGTACCTATTATCTATCATATGCTGTGTCAGTGCTTAAAAGACAAGATTTAAAAAGAACCTCATGGGACTTTCAATCTAGTGGCTAAAGTAAAAACAAAATATGAAAATAGTCGTCAAGCCAGAATCAAAGTACTGAGGGATAAAAAGTACATGTAGAACTCCATACCCAGCAAAAATATCTTTCAAAATGGAGGTTTTCAGACAAACAAAACAGCAGACCTACATTGTTAGAAATGTTAAAAGCCATTCCTTTTGACAGAGGAAAATACATCAAAGTTTGAATGTGCACAAAGAAATGAGAAAGTGTTTACAAAAGAGACTTTTCTCATTTTTAAATTTCATGTATAAATAACATGCATAAGTCATACATATGTAGAAATAAAGCATGACAAGAATAGTATTAGGAAGAAAGTGAAAGTATACTTTTGTAATGTCATATTATGCATGAAAGTAGACTGATAAATTGAAGAGATATATTTTAAAACAAGGAGAAAAACTGTGTGACCATGAGATAGGCAAAGTTTTTTTTTTAGGGGGGGCTACAAAAAGCACGTTATAAAAGAAAAACTACTAAATTGGATTTCATCAAAATTGAAAACCTTTGCTCTTTGAAATTAAGGAAAGGCAAGCCACAGATTGAGAAAAAAACATTTGCAAAACATATGCCTGACAAGGAGCTTGTTTATAGAATATGTACAGAATTCTTACAATTTAGTAAGACAATAAAATTCATGAAGAATATGGACAAAAATTTTAAGACACTTCACAAAAGATATGAAAAGCCAATAGGCATATGGAAAGATGCTCAACATTGTTAGTCATTAGGGAATTGCCAGTAAAACCACAATGATATGCCACTACTCATCTACTACAATAGCTAAAATCAAAGACTGACATAAACTGAAGTCTTGGTGAGGATGTGAAGCAACTGTAATGTTCAAGTAACAAAAACAAGACCTGTATTCCTATGTTCACAGCAGCTTTGTTCAGCCCAAAACTGAAAATAACTCAAAATGTTCAATTTGGTGAATGAATAAGCAAATTAATGGTATGTCCATAAGTGGAGTATTACTCACCAATAAAAAGGAACAAAACACCTGAACATGCAACACTGATGAACCTCAAAACCATGTTAAGTGAAGGTAGACAATGAAAAGTACATACTACGGCCATGGCTGGGTGGCTCAGTTGGTTGACGCATTGTCCCATACACCAAAAAGGTTTCGGTTTTGATCTCTGGTTGTGGTGCTTACGATCAGTTTCTCTCTCACCCCGCCCCCTTCTTTTCTCTCTAAAATCAATAAAAACATATCTTCGAGTATTAGGATTAAAAACACACACACACATACATACCATGTAATTCCATTTATATAAAGTTCAAGAAAGATCAAAGTAATGTGATGGAAAATAGATCAGTTGTTGCCAAGGACCACAGGTAGAAGTAGGGGACAGAATGAAAGGGATATATGAAACATTTGGAGCTGGGGCTGGAAATGTTCTTTTTATCATGATTGTGGTGGTGGTTACACAAGTTTATCTTTGTCAAAATCCACTCAATTATACAATTAATATTGATTAATTATATTGTATATAAATCATACCTCAATATAACTGATTTGTGGTTGTTTTTTTAATGAATTACTGAAACTAAGAAGGAGGAGGGACAACTCTAATATAATCTGGATATAGTAAGTATTCATAAAAGTTATCTCAGTGCTAAAGAAATTAAGAGAAATCTCTTCTGGATGAGATTAATGAAGGCTTCTTAGATGACATCTGAACTATGGTTGGAAGAATGGTCAAGAGGATTGGCTAATTGAGTCAAGGGCATAAACTAAAGTACAGAGGGCTTACAATTCCACGCTTTTTAAAATAGTAAGAAGTTTAGACCCATAGAAATAGAGAACAAGCTGGATGGTTACCAAAAGGGAAGGTGCGAAGAGATGGGTAAAACAAACAAACAAAACACAAAAGAACCTGAAGTGGAATTTATCTTATTCACTTTTATCATGTTAACTTGCTCTACAGCTGCCATGACAGAAATGTCAGTGATCAATGATTCAGACTTCTTGAGCAAAGGGCTTTAAGAAGCTTTCACTATGAAAATTTCCAAAGTTTTTATTATTATACTAGAGGCCCAGTGCACAAAAATTTGTGCACTGGGGAAGGGGGGGGGAGGGGGGTCCCTCAGCCGGCCTGTGCCCTCTCGTAGTCTGGGACCCCTCGGGAGATAACGACCTGCTGGCTTAGGCCTGCTCCTGGTGGTAGAGGGCAGGCCCAATCCCTAGGTGCAGCCCCTGGTCGGGCTCAGAGCAGGGCTGATTGGGGAGTTGGGGCACCGCCTCCTGTCATGCACAGAGCAGGGTGGATCGGAGGTTGCGATGCCACCTTCAGTCACGCTCAGGGTAGGGCCGATTGGGGGGTTGCGGCGCCACCCCCTGTCACGCACAGAGCAGGGCCAATCAGGGGGTTCGGCACTGCCCCCTGTCATGCACAGAGCAGGGCCCATCAGGGGGATGGGGAGCTCCCCCGTCATGCACAGAGCAGGGCCGATCAGGGGGTTGAGGAGCTCCCCCCTGTCACGCACAGAGCAGGGCCCATCAGGGGGTTGGGGAGCTCCCCCCTGTCACACACAGAGCAGGGCCGATCAGGGGGTTGAGGAGCTCCCCCCTGTCACTCACAGAGTAGGGCCGATAGGGGAGTTAGGGCACCGCCTCCTGTCACACACAGAGCAGGGCCGATCAGGGGGTTGGGGCGCCGCCACTGTCACACTCAGGGCAGGGCCGATGGGGAGGTTATGGCTCTACCCGATCAAACACAGAGCAGGGCCCGTGGGGAGGGGGGGCTGGGGCGCCGCCCTCTATCACCCACAGAGCAGGGCCCATCAGGGGGTTGGGGCGCCGCCACTCTCACACTCAGGGCAGGGCCGATGGGGAGGTTATGGCTCTACCCTGTCACACACAGAGCAGGGCCTGTGGGGGGTAGAGGGGGGATGGGGCGCCGCACCCTGTCACACACAGAGCAGGGCCGATCAGGGGGTTGGGACGCCGCACCCTGTCACACACAGAGCCGCAGGGCGATCAGGGGGTTTGGGCGCTGCCCCCTGTCACGCTGATCCGGTGCCAGGAGGCCTCGAGGCTCCGCTGATCCCGGTGCTGGGAGGCATATTACCCTTTTACTATATAGGATAGAGGCCTGGGGGCCAGCTGGTTTGCCCTGAAGGGTGTCCTGGATCAGGGTGGGGGGTCCCCACTAGGGTGCCTGGCCAGCCTGGATGAGGGGATGATGGCTGTTTGCAGCTGGTCACGCACCCTTCAGGGTGGGGGTCCCCACTGGGGTGCCTGGCCAGTCTGGGTGAGGGGCTGAGGGCTGCTTTCAGGCTGGCGGTTGACTGAAGCTCCCAACCACTCCTTTTTGTCTTTTTCTTTTTTTTATTCTGGGCCAGCTTTAGCTCTGGCTTTAGCTCTGAGGCTTCCACTGCTGAAAGCACGTATCTGGTTTGTTTGCATTCTATAATCGAAACAATGTATAACTCCAGCTCTGAGATCCCGGCCGGCTGAAAGCTGGTTTCTGGGGTTTTGTTTAGCTTCTATATTTGTTAAAATGTTTCAAACTGCAAGCTCAGAGGCCTACAAGGCAGGCGGGGAACATTGGAGTCCTCTGTCACTGAAGCAAGCAAGCCTCCTGTTAGCTTCAAGCTGCCTGGCTGCCGGCCGCCATCTTGGCTGGCAGTTAATGTGCATATCGCCCCGATTAGCCAATGGGAAGGGTAGCGGTCGTACGCTAATTACAATGTTTCTCTTTTATTAGATAGGACTAGAGGCCCAGTGCACAAATTTGTGCACGGGTGGAGTCGGGCCAGGCCGATAGGGGTGGGGCCAGCCTGGGGGAGGGGCCTGGAAAAGACCCACTGAACTGGAGCTGAGCATGGGCCCCAGGCTTTCCAGGGAGGATGGCCTCAGCAAGGAAACAGAAACCACCAGAAGACTCTACAAACAGACCCTGAGCTCCCTCAGGCCAGGCGGACTCAGAGCTGGTCTCTGTGTGTACATTAGACACAGCCCGGCACTCGCCTTTGTCTGTTGGTCAAATCCATTGCATCAAAAAAACTTGTTCCACCCTAACCGGTTTGGCTCAGTGGATAGAGCGTCGACCTACACACTGAAAGGTCCCAGGTTCAATTCCGGTCAAGGGCATGTACCTTGGTTGCGGGCACATCCCCAATGGGGGGTGTGCAGGAGGCAGCTTATTGATGTTTCTCTCTCATCGATGTTTCTAACTCTCTATCCCTCTCCCTTCCTCTCTGTAAAATTTCAATAAAATATATTTTAAAACAAACAAAAAAAAACTTGTTCCCCGTCTTCTCTTTGAGCCCTTATAACAAATAGAGGCTAATTGGAAGACGTGGACCCCAGTGGCAGAGCCAGGCCCCATAATCACCCAGAATTTAGGCCTACGACAACTGGGTAGCAATCTCCACAGAACAGAACATACTGTTTTAGAGTATTAATTCTCCCCTAAAATATGCCCAGCTGCTCCTCTTTAGCCAGGATAGACTGAACTAAGGAACCAAAAACCGAGTTTCCTTTGAGGTGGGATCCACCAGAAGCCAGCTGGTGACAAGGCCCCTCACAGGCATCTGCCTTCCCCCCAAGCTCAGTGTGCTCTGAGCCAGTCTTTTTCTGGTGGTGCCAGGTCCTGGGCTGCTGGTCGGGCGGCAGGTCCACAGGGTTTCTCTCCATCGCCTTCCTGGCCTCCCGAGCAGCACCCTCCAGCCTGGCATGCCAGGCGGCTGTCACTAGAGCCAGGACTCAGAGAGCAAAGGAGCTGGCCCGCACTGAGAGCGACCCGCAGGTGGCCAGGCCGTGCCCCCACCCCACTTGTCAGTCTCGCTTGCGTGGATTGGGCCAAAGCCCGCTGCCTGAGACTGGCACCATGTGGGGAGGGTCGCAGGGGGGAGAGGGGCGCCCTGACCTGCCAGCCTTGGTGACGATCATCTCAGTGCCCAGCTGATTGAATTTGTCCCACAGAGCCTTCATCTCAAGCTGTACACTCACGCTGGCCACCTTCGCCTTCTTCTTTACCAGCGCCTTGGCGACAGCTGCACAACTGGCCCTGGGGCCCTTGGGCTCAGCAGCGGCGGCCCTTGCGGCCTGTGCGTCATAGCAACCGGTCATATTGGTTGTTCCGCTGTAACAGTCACTGGGCTTTTATGATATAGATAAACTTAAGATAGAGCAATAAGCCTCCATGGGGCAAATTAATGATACTTTAATTATGAAGGGATGTCAGTCCTACCATCAATGTTTTATTCATGAATACCAATAATTGGGAATTTATCAACCAATAAAACCAACCAGCAGTCTAAGACTGAAAAATAATCTCACTTTAAATAGCATATGAAGTGGTGAAGGGATTGAGCAAAAAGGAGAAAAAAAGTCACGGACACAGACAACAGTATAGTGATTGTGAGGGGGATAGGGAGAGATGGGAGAGGGTATGGGGGGATAAATGGTGATGGACAGAGACTTGACTGAGGTGGTGAATACATGATACAGTGGACAGATGATGTGTTATAGAATTGTGCATCTGAAACCTACAGAATTCTAACCAGTGTCATTCCAATAAAGTCAATTAAAAGGAAAAAAGGTAGCATATGCAGTGCTGTGCAATCCTTTAAAAAAGCTGCTTTTGTTCATTGAAGTATTGCTTGTAATAGCAAATACTGAAAACAACTAAAGTGTCCATTTGTAAGGGCCTGGTTCCATAAACAAGGAGGCAGTCATTCACACAATGGAATACTATGCAGTTTTGGAAAATATGAATAAGGAAACCCTTCCTGTACCAACATAGAAAGGTCCCAGGTCATACTGTTAAGGACAAAAAGCAAGTTACAGAAAAGTTATGTAATGTGCTGCCTTTTGTATAAAAAAGTAGGAAGGGAAATAAGAACATATATTCATATTTGCTTTTATTTAAATAAAGAACACTAGACCAATATGAGACAACTGAGTGGCATATAATAAGGGGCAGGGAGAAAAATTCTATTCACAAATGAATTCTATAAATGAATCTTATCTCCTCCTTAAAGAAAAACAATTAAAGAAAGGAAAATATTGAGAAACCAAGATGGCGGCATAGGTAAACACCGGAGATTGCTGCCTCGCACTACCACTTCAAAAATACAACTAAAAGACGGAACGGACATCATCCAGAATCACTGGAAGGCTGGCTGAGTGGAAATTCTACAACTAGAAGGAAAGAGAAAAGCATACCGAGACTCAGAGGTGCGGTGTGGAAGTAAAATACAGAGGTACAGAGGCGCATGCGGAGAGGGTTGGCGGCTGAGGACACGGTTGTCTTTTTCAATTCGGAGGGCGTCTCAAGCTCTGAGCTCCAGTTCCGGGCGAGTCTCTGGGGACCCAGACTCATACGGGAGAAACTGGACTGTCTGGCATCGGTGGGAACTCGAGGGCAGCTTTCTCTCGGGGGTGCTTGCAGTGATTGCTGGAACACTGAGAAGCAGGGCCTCTGAGGGCAGGACTGAGAGCAGCCATAACTGCTCGCTCCGCCCTGTTGATCCCTGGGACCCCGCCCTGCCCAAGCCATGGAGGCTTTTGCATATGAAAGGCCTGACCCTTTGCAATCTGATCATTACCTAACAAACTGCAGCTGGCCCAAGGCCCCAGGGCAACTTGCATTGCATCACAGCTGGCTCCTGCTGGATAGCCTCAGGCAGAGACTAGATTAGCACCTCCTTAGAAATCCAGGAGCCAGTGTGCCTGGTGGTCAGAGTGGGACCATCCAGATTGCAGCTCCTCGGATCCATAAAGGACAAGCTCAGGGGGCAGACTCAGTGAGCACCGAAGCCCCATTGAAGCAAGTCTTGCCCCAGAGGGGTGTCTCCAGCACAGAAGTTCTCCAACTGCAGACACAGCTGACTCTCACAGCCAATTGGCCTGGAGGTCAATCCCTCCCAGTTTTACCTACAACAAAGGCTTAACTACGACAAGACTATGCACAAAGCCCACAAGGGGGGGCACCAAGAGTGTCTACCTCAGGTAATTGGGGAGGCTGAGCCACTGGGCCCTATAGGACACCTAGCACAGAAAGCCACTCTATCAACACAGGGAAGCAGCCAAAATGTGGAGGCAAAGAAACAGGTCACAAATGACAGAAATGGAGGAAAGCAAACTACTGGATATAGAGTTCAAAACCACACTTTTAAGGTTTTTCAAGAATTTTCTAGAAACCGCCGATAAACTTAATGAGACCCTCAAGAAATCTAATGAGACCCTCGAGGTTGTGATAAAGGACCAACTAGAAATTAAGCATACACTGACTGAAATAAAGAATATTATACAGACTCCCAACAGCAGACTAGAGGATCACAAGAATCAAGTCAAAGATTTGAAATACGAAGAAGCAAAAAACACCCAACCGGAAAAGCAAAATGAAAAAAGAATCCAAAAATACGAAGATAGTGTAAGGAGCCTCTGGGACAGGTTCAAGCGTACCAACATCCGAATTATAGGGGTGCCAGAAGAAGAGAGAGGGCAAGATATTGAAAACCTATCTGAAGAAATAATGACAGAAAACTTCCCCTACCTGGTGAAGGAAATAGACTTACAAGTCCAGGAAGTGCAGAGAACCCCAAACAAAAGGAATCCAAAGAGGACCACACCAAGACACATCATAATTAAAATGCCAAGAGCAAAAGACAAAGAGAGAATCTTAAAAGCAGCAAGAGAAAGACAGTCAGTTACCTACAAGGGAGTACCCATACGACTGTCAGCTGATTTCTCAACAGAAACTTTGCAAGCCAGAAGGGAGTGGCAAGAAATATTCAAAGTGATGAATACCAAGAACCTACAACCAAGATTACTTTATCCAGCAAAGCTATCATTCAGAATTGAAGGTCGGATAACGAGCTTCACAGATAAGAAAAAGCTAAAGGAGTTCATCACCACTAAACCAGTATTATATGAAATGCTGAAAGGTATCCTTTAAGAAGAGGAAGAAGAAGAAAAAGGTAAAGATACAAATTGTGAACAACAAACATGCATCTATCAACAAGTGAATCTAACAATCAAGTGAATAAATAATCTGATGAACAGAATAAACTGGTGATTATAATAGAATCAGGGGCATAGAAAGGGAGTGGACTGACTATTCTTGGGGGGGAAAGGGGTGTGGGGGATGCAGGAAGAGACTGAACAAAAATCGTGCACCTATGGATGAGGACAGTGGGGGGAGGGGGAGGGCGGATGGTGGGGTGGGAAACGGGTGGAGGGGAGCTATGGGGGGAAAAAGAGGAACAACTGTAATAATCTGAACAATAAAGATTTAATTTAAAAAAAAAAAAGGAAAATATGAAGGAGTCCAGTTTGTACTGTGATCAACATCTGATATAATAAAAGCCCAGCAACCAAACAGCAGAATGACCAGATGACAGGTCAACCAGTCGCTATGATGTGCACTGACCACCAGAGTGCAGACGCTCAATGCAGGAGCTGCCCCCTGGTGGTCAGTGCACTCCCACAATGGGGTGCTGCTTGGCTGACCCGGATGAGTGGCTGCTACCACTGCAAGAGCAACCGCTCAGAGGGCAAGTGCTCCAACAGAAGGCCAATCCCCACAGGCCATGCCGCCCACCAGTGCACGAATCCTGTGCACCAGGCCTCTAGTATATAAGAAGTAAGGGTAATTTGGGTGAGTCTTGGGTGGGGAACCTTAAATGCCCAATACAATTTGAATCTGGCCTGGCTGGCATGGCTCAGTGGTAGACATTGACCTATGAACCAGAAGATCTGGTTTGATTCCTATCAGGGCACATGCCCAGGTTGCAGGCTCGATCCCCAGTGAGGCGTGTGCAGGAGGCAGTCAATCAATGATTCTCTCTCATCACTGATGTTTCTACCTCTCTCTCCCTTCCTCTCTGAAATCAATAAAAATATATTTTAAAGAAGAAAAATTTGAATCTGTAAATATGTTTTATAGGAAAATGATAGAATCAAAGTGGTATTTTAAGATTCATTTCAATGCAGAAAACGGTAGGAGCTTGAAGAATAAAGGCCCAAAGCATGCAGATCCAACAATAAGAAGATCCATAAATTAAGAAGCTTTAAACTAAATCAGAGTGGACTAGAAACCACTGCAAAAGCACCAACAGAACAAACAATTTATTCGAAGTGGGGAGGGAGAAAAGATAAATATTACTTTAAGCACCAGCTGTCTGGGAGAAACAACTACCTCTTAAAACACTTGCATACACATATGCAAATCAAAAAGTTCTTAAAACATAAACAAGGTTAAAAGACAAAAGACAACTCATGAAAAATACTTGCTAATTAAAGATATGCGCGCGCACACACACACACACACACAAAAACCAGTTAATATCTCTAATACAAAAAAGGCTCTTAAAAGCTAATAAGAAAACTAACAAAAATCAAGATATAAGAACCAAAAAATAGATGAAAATAAATTTAGCATTATTAGATTTTAAAGAAATGCAACTGAAAACAGGAATGGGATAATTGACAACTCCACAGACAGTGGCGACTGCGGAAATGGGTACTCGGATACTTGGAAAATACAAATTGATAAAAGCTTTCTGAAGATGCAATATGACAGAATTATCAAAACTACAAATGTGCATAGCATTTTTGGCCCAAGAATTCTACCCCTGGGAAATCTAATCTAGAAGATATTATGGGACAAATGCACACAAAATTTGCAATAGATACATACACATTGCAAAAATAAGTCCTAGGAGCTTACAGTCTAAGAGTAGCAAAGTGGACTTGGCCAAACAAGTTATAGGACACCAATACAATGGAATCCTAGGAGTCAATAGAAAGAATATACTATGTACTACAGGGTACAAAATAGCACTGCAGTATGTTCCCATTTATATAAAATCTTATGTTCCTATGTACATTTGCATAGAAAAGTCTAGAAGACTGTTCATCAAAATATCAAGGGTGAACATCTCAAGTGGTTGGACTCAACACGCCTTGAATCTCTTACCCTTTTCTATACTAACCAAAAATTTCTACAAGCCTCTACTATCTTTGTAAACAAGTGAAAAATAATGGCGAGCAATATCTGAAAAATATGACTCCAAGAAAGGTAAAATAATTAATTTAATGTTGGATAAATTAAGTTTGGAGTGTCAAAAAAAAAATCTCAGTGAAAGTGTCCCTATGCAACTGAAACTAAAGAAATAGAAAAGTAAGAAGGCACACAGCCCAGTAACTATTTTCAGCTTTCAGTTTATCTCACTACCCTTTTCTTTTCCACTTTATAAAAATTCCAGTATTAACCTAAATTTTACCCTCTAATCTACATTTTATTTTCCAAATATATTAAGACCATAAGATTCTCCCACAATTTAGATATGCACAATTTAGAAATTTAAGGAACAAAAATCAGTGCAAACAAGTAATACTTCTGATCATTTTGCTTCCAACACCCACTTTAAAGCTTACAGTTATCTACATACAAAACAAAGCAAACCAAAAAACTAAAGACTTCAGTAATATTTATTTTAAAAGTACACGAGAAAAAACTAAAATGATCTTAAACCCAGTCAGCGTGGTTCAGTGGTTGAGCATCAACCTATGAACCAGGAGGTCTCTCTCATCACTGATATTTCTATCTCTCTCTTCCTCTCCCTTCCTTTCTGAAATCAATAAAGTTATTTAAAAAAATAAAAAAAGTAAATAAAATGATTTTAAATAGTGAATGTTAAGCAACATTAATTTTAAACTGGTTTTTCAGAAATAGCTACAATTTTTCAGTTAGCTTATAGGAGCTTGACATTCAAATGTCTGCTCAGAAAATTATCACTAAAAAAACACACAACTGATATCTGTGCAAAGATTCGTTTGCATTAATATGTGGAGAAAAATGGTATTTCAATCTAATAAACATTTTAGTATATTTACTTTAAGAAAAAAAAGTAAATATACTTCAACCACTAATACACTTTGGAATTTGTCCTCTAGGAGCTTACAGTCTAGTAGAGAAAACACAAATGTAGCCAGCCAAGTAATTAGAATATTAAATAGGGTTTTTTAAGCCCCATAACAAAGAAAAAGCAAAGTGCAAGGAATATAAGAAAAGGAATAAACTTTTTCTAGATGAATGCAGAAAGGTTACAAGATGGAGTGGGATTTGAGTTGGGTTTTGAATGCAACTGGAGGCAGAGAAGAGAAAAAAAGGGCATTTCAAGCTAAAAGAACAGCAAGAGTAAAATTAATGAAAGTGCCTCTAAAAACAGAATTCTGTTAGAATGAGGCCAGATCATAAAAGACATTACCTGATTATGCATTAGAAAGCTTGGATTTAATTCTATATAATGAAAGTGACACATCAAACCAACATTTTAAAAAAATTCTAATAATGAATGAATCTATATATATAAGAGGATAATATGCTAAGTGTCCCTCTGCTCGTCTGACCAGTCGCTATGACGCGCACTGACAACTAAGGGGTAGACACTCAACACAGGATCTGCTGAGCTGCAGAGACTTGGCAGCGGCGGTTCTCGGGTGACGCACCCCAAAACCAGAGAGGAGGGAGCCCGATTCCTCGCAGGGCCGTGCTATTCCACGCGGGGCAGCATGATTTCACCTTCAGCTATGGGTTATGTTGTTCCTGGGGGCACTGTTGGCCCCGAATCTGGTTTACTGCATACTTGCGTTTGCATTCCACACCTTGTACAACAGCAACTTTGCAGAGTGCCCTCTCGCACTCCGGGACCCCTGGGGGGATATCAGGGAGCCGGTTTCAGCCTGACCCCGGCAGGCCAGGCCAAGGGACCCCACCTGCCGGAGGGACCCCGCTCACTCCGCAGACTCTGGGGAGGGACCGTGGGAAGTTCACTCCAGGGCATGCCTGGCCTGTCTCACCCAGTCCCACCCCACCAACGACCTTCTAATTAATTTCCTTTCAATGTGCATGAAACTGTGCATCGGGTCACTAGTCCTCCTATATAATAAAAGGCTAATATGCAAGTCGACCGAAAGGCGAAACAACCAGTCGCTATGACATGCACTGACCACCAGGGGGCAGACGCACAATGCAGGAGCTGCCCCCTGGTGGTCAGTACACTCCCATAGGGGGAGCACCGCTCAGTCAGAAGCCCTGAGCCTGCCTCACGGCTGGCAAGTGCAGTGGTGGTGGCGGGAGCCTCTCCCGCCTCCATGACAACACTAAGGACCCCTTGGGAGATGTCCGACTGCTGGCTTAGTGCAGAGTGGGCTGAGGGACCCCTACTCGAGTGCACGAATTTCGTGCACCAGGCCTCTAGTTAGAAATAAAAGAATAGATGAATAGGGAAGAAATAATAACAGGAAGTGCGATTAAAAAAAAAAGGGCCTGAACTAAGGAGCTAAAAATGGAAATGGGATAAATAACTTGTGTTAGAACAAAAATGATGTGGTAAGGGCTGAGTAGATACTAATGTCAAGTAAGATTTGTTCAGAAAAAGGAGCAAAATACAAGACCATCTTAATAATGAAAGGAGTGATTAAAAGTTTAGAGATTTAAGAGAGTTCACCTAAATTTACAGCCCTTCTGAGTGTTTCTGCATTTATTCTAGTATCCTATACTTTTGACGCTTTTAAAAAGCATTTTAAGAATTCCATTCATCTAAGGATACCCATGACTTACTTCTATTAAATATATATTAAAACCAGTAGCATTTAGGAGCTTCTTTAAAATTCTAGAATGTCTTCATTTTGTATATTTTAGAACACAAGTTTTTTGGACAAAACACTAAGTAATCCATGATAAAGGTACCCCACATCATATGCAAGTGAATACTAATAAATTCACTTATTTACATCTAGGTCCACCCATCTTTAGATTCACAGGGTCATATTGTTTTTCCATAATGGAGACTCTGCTACTTCTTGGTAGAATAGAACTTCTATAGGTTCAGAGAGACAACCAATTATATATAACAATTTACTGTATTAATTGTACCTGATCTGACTTGATCAACTTCGGATCAAGAATCAATAACTACGAGTAATTAATGTCTTTAAGAAATGTTTTTTTAAGCTCCTATTCATAAAAGCTATGAATTAGTAAAGACAAAATGAGCTGAAAGAATCTTTAGAAGAATGTGTTTTTTAAAATCCTCAAATGTTGCAATGGTGGCCAGGAAAACAAAAATTAATACATAAATATCCAAACAGTAATTGAATTTTAGCAAAACAAATTATTATGTGAGGTGGCCAGCTCCCTTGAATGCCAGGTGAGGTTTGATACAGCATAATACCAACAGCATGTACTTTAGAATCAGACCAACCCAAGCTGACCTTGTAACAAATCACTTAACTTTTTAGAGTTTCCATTTCCCAAACTATCAACAGAAATGTTTCCAACTACCGGTAACATGTGTTTTGGGGGTGGATGTACGTTAAATATTTATCGACGTGTGGCACATAGTAAAACTCATCTTAGTACCTTTCCTAAACAGCCCCTCTCTTCAGTGCACCCTCATATTTATTACAGGGCCAATCAGCAAAATTATGTGACTTCCTACACTCCAACATTCAAGTATTAAAGAAAGTATGGTAAACTGGTTATACAGGGGGGAAAAGTAAAGCTACAAAGTGACTGATTAAAAGAAAAGCATGAGCAAAGGACTGAAGGTTCAAATAAAGGCAAAGAGCCGTTATAACGCAGATGTCAATAGAATGGAGAGGATTTATTCTAGGAATTAATACCAAGAAAAATATCAATCATGGTTTCAATATTAGTATTTTGAATGTGTTTGCATTTCCTTAAAAATATCTACATTGACAATTTATTAATATGTAAGCTCCATGTGGCTGGAAAAAGATCCAAGGCTTATTTCCTGCAGCATAACATGTGGTCTATATTAAATACTTATATAATCCAGGCCCACATGAATATTTCATATGCTCAGTAAAGTCCATCATCCCTCCATTTACCCTTTCAACAATTATTGAGTCTACTTCTGTCAGACACTATGATTAGCACTAGGATTATAATGGTGGTCAAGACAGGCTAGTTGCCTTCATGGAGCTCCCAATCCAGTAGTCTATTCCTTAAACAATATGGGTCACCTACCACAATTACTATATTCTAAAAATAAATAAAACTTTTTGTATTAAACTGGACAAGTGAGTTCAATTAATTGTTCCTAAACAGTAATTAATACATTTGCTATATTTAAAAATCTTTAAGTTTTTCAATCAACTATGTTAGCTATAAATTCTGGGCCCCACATTTTAAGCAGGACATTTGACAAACTAGATATAATGTGGAAAATCTAAATAGCATACCTTATGAAAAATGAGTTTTGGGGCCAATAAAAGAAGACTCAAGATATAGTAACTCTTTATATTTAAAGAGGTACCATAAAGGTTTGCTCTGTATCATTTCAAAGGGTTAAATTTGAAGCAATGGTTAGAACTGACACAGAGCTGGATTTCTGTTTCAATATGAAGAATTCTAATAATTCAATAACATCTAAACCACAGATTTCTGTAATACTCTACACTATTTCTATACATAAATTTTCATTTAATTCCTGAAATACACACACACACACACACACACACACACACACACAAACATACACCACAAAACAGGTATTTTCCTGTTACAGCTTAGGAAACTGAGTCTCCAAGGATCTAGCTAAAACCTGGGCAAACCAAGACTAGTACTTGAGTCCCAGATGTAATGAAATAAGCTGTCTTCAAAGCAACATCTTCCCACCTCTAAATGTATTCAGGAACACACCAAATGGCCAGCTGTCAGGAATGTTAGTGAAGATATTCTAAAGCTCATTCCAAATCCAATCTTTTAGAAATACTAGTGGTCAATATAAACACCACGAAATATTTCAGTTATGAATGGTTCTTTAGAAGGCAAGTTTCCTAAGGGCAAGGACCTTGTCTTTCTTCACTGCTATATCCCAGTCCCTAGAACAGTATCTGGCATATAATATATACTCAATAAATATTTGCTAAATATGGATAACCGCAATCACACATACCACTATTATATCAAATAAACAAAATGCATAGCACTATTAGATAATAAAGGACCTTGCTAAAGTATCCAGCAACTAAAAAGCCTGATAAACATAATATCCACTCTTAATATTATATCACACTTAAAATCACTAAAGTCCTGAAATTCTGCCTAATCGATTTTCAAAAACAAATTCAATTAAAACAAAAAACACAAACCTTTTGGCAAACCTAAAATATCTTAAAAGTAAAATATAAGGCAGCGGTTCTCCACCTGTGGGTCGCAACCACTTTGGGGGTCGAACGACCCTTTCACAGGGGTCGCCTAAAACCATCGGAAAACACATATATAATTACATATTGTTTTTGTGATTAATCACTATGCTTTAATTATGTTCAATTTGTAACCATGAAAATACATCCTGCATATCAGATATTTACATTACGATTCATAACAGTAGCAAAATTACAGTTATGAAGTAGCAACGAAAATAATTTTATGGTTGGGGGTCACCACAACATGAGGAACTGTATTAAAGGGTCGCGGCATTAGGAAGGTTGAGAACCACTGATATAAGGTCTTACAAGATGTAAAGAATAAATTTGGTGAAATGACTTTTCAGTATTGATAGTCTGCGTAAAGCATCAATCAACTAGCATTTTGAGTGTGCTTGACACTGTAAGAATGAAGAGCTATTAAGAATAACCAATGGCCACAAACCCCTGGGGGGGGGGGGGGGGGCGGTGAGGGCATGTGCCGGGGTTAGGGGAGGCCGGGAGAAGGTCAATGGGAAAGAAAAGGAGACACATGTACTACTATTTGTAATACTTTAGTTTAAGCAATAAAAATAAAGTTTAAAAAAAGAAATGAAGAAATGTATACAGCTGTTTTAGTTTAAAGATAAACTCATACCTGTATCTCTATTCACATCACATCTTTACAAACACTAGGCTGGCACTTCAAAAAATCTGCTAATTTTACAGGTACATATACTATACTGAGTCAACATAACTCGTACATAGAGGTACTAAGCATCCATTTGGCATTACTGAAAGAAAACTAAGACCAATAGGAAAATCACAATCAATGCAAATGTCATTCTGTAAAATCCTAAATTACGAGGCCTAGAATTTCCAGACATCTTAAAGAATATAAGATCATGCAAAATACTCAAAAGTTCCTTATAATTCACCGTGCTTACAGGTAGTTATATATCAATGCTCACACTTTTTTTTGAGAAATACAAGCAAGGCATAATAGTTATATCAAAGATTTACTCTAATTTCGCTAGGTTAAATTTACCCTTTAAAAGATTTCTAAACAAAGATCCTAATATTTAAGGGTCTACTAGTATTTTACTTTAAAGTAAGTGTAAATAGTAACTCAGAATAATAGTTAACGTGAAAATGTAGTAGAACATTTACTTGGTTACACTGGACTACATCAACTAGATTACATTTGCACGTAATTAACAACTGGGTGTCATCAAAAACCAACAACCTTAAAAAAAACAACCAACAATCTTGTCTTTGTCATTTTTCTACTTTTTGAAATTATGACTGAAAGACTGCATAAGAAACTATACCACCAAAAACATCGCAAAATGAACTTTCTTCCTTGTCTTCAAGAATTTAGAACTATAAGCTTTTTTTCACACGTTAAGAAATACACCTTACAGAAAAGCTGCTTTCCCATCGTTGACACATTAACAATCTGTATCTAAACCTGACATCAGCACGTGACTCAAATCCTCCTTTATAATAAATAGCCCCTAAATCTTCAACAATGGAACCTCGTTAGAGCGTTTTCCAAAAAAAGTATGACACATTAAACAGGCTCCAGGTTTACCCCAATTAACTGTGCTGGAAACACCAAGGGCGGTTGAGAGGAGCCTGTGCACCTACCAATGCAACAAGTTTAAAGCTTCGCACTCTCCCTGGAAACCTTCCTCCCCGGAGGAGACACGCTCGGCCGGACCTGTTGCTCTGTCCCTCCGCCCCCTCCACGGCGTCACGGCGCCCAAACGCCTCTGGACCCTTGAAGCGCGCCCCGAGCGGGGTGTCCAGTCCCGGGTGGTTTTGCGGAGCCCCGTGACCCCTCTCCCGGCCCCCGGGGACCCGCCGGCCCAGCCCCGGACACACGCACGGGCGCCCCGACCGACTCACTCACCTGATGACTGGGCTGTAGGGGCTCCGGGAGCGCCGCTAGCTGCTGCTGCTGTAGGGGCTGGGGAACACGTCGCCGCCCCGTCCGTACAAGCTGTGGCGGCTGTAGCTGGTTGAGCGGCGGCGGCTGTAGGGGCTTCGAGGAGCGCGCCAGCCGCCGAGAAATAGGGGATTGCTGCTCCCTTCCCGCCGGGCTGG